>NC_140169.1:115983078-115985127 GCF_963971535.1 Notolepis coatsorum | reverse complement strand
AAATTAAACGAGTGAAGATTGTTGAATGTACAGCAGCGACGGGGCTCGATGAAAGGTTCCAGTGGATTCCTTTGGGATGGGGGGGGGGGGGGGGGAGCTGTGTCTTTATGCATAACCATCTCTCGCTTCAGAAGCGCATAAGAGGTCGAGAACAAGACAATCTGACTGACAGCTTGACCAGCGTGGGTCCTGAACCTCTCTCCAGCGTGGGGTCCTGACCCTCTCTCTCCAGCGTGGGTCCTGAACCTCTCTCCAGAGTGGGGTCCTGAACCTCCTCTCCAGCGTGGGGTCCTGAACCTTCTCCAGCGTGGGGTCCTGAACCTCTCTCCAGAGTGGGGTCCTGAACCTCTCTCCAGAGTGGGGGTCTGAACTCTCTCCAGCGTGGGGTCCTGAACCTCTCCAGAGTGGGGTCCTGAACCTCTCTCCAGAGTGGGGTCCTGAACCTCTCTCCAGCGTGGGGTCCTGAACCTCTCTCCAGCGTGGGGTCCTGAACCTCTCTCCAGCGTGGGGTCCTGAACCTCTCTCCAGCCGTGGGGTCCTGAACTCTCTCCAGCGTGGGTCCTGAACCTCTCTCCAGCGTGGGGTCCTGAACCTCTCTCCAGAGTGGGGTCCTGAACCTCTCTCCAGAGTGGGGTCCTGAACCTCTCTCCAGCGTGGGGTCCTGAACCTCTCTCCAGCGTGGGGTCCTGAACCTCTCTCCAGAGTGGGTCCTGAACCTCTCTCCAGAGTGGGGTCCTGACCTTCTCCAGCGTGGGGTCCTGAACCTCTCTCCAGCGTGGGGTCCTGAACCTCTCTCCAGAGTGGGGGTCCTGAACCTCTCTCCAGAGTGGGGTCCTGAACCTCTCTCCAGAGTGGGGTCCTGACCTCTCTCCAGCGTGGGGTCCTGAACCTCTCTCCAGCGTGGGGTCCTGAACCTCTCTCCAGAGTGGGGGTCCTGAACCTCTCTCCACGGTGGGGTCCTGAACCTCTCTCCAGAGTGGGGTCCTGAACCTCTCTCCAGAGTGGGGTCCTGAACCTCTCTCCAGCGTGGGGTCCTGAACCTCTCTCCAGCGTGGGGTCCTGAACCTCTCTCCAGCGTGGGGTCCTGACCCTCTCTCCAGAGTGGGGGTCCTGAACCTCTCTCCAGCGTGGGGTCCTGAACCTCTCTCCAGCGTGGGGTCCTGAACCTCTCTCCAGAGTGGGGTCCTGAACCTCTCTCCAGAGTGGGGTCCTGAACCTCTCTCCAGCGTGGGGTCCTGAACCTCTCTCCAGAGTGGGTCCTGAACCTCTCTCCAGCGTGGGGTCCTGAACCTCTCTCCAGAGTGGGGGTCCTGAACCTCTCTCCAGCGTGGGGTCCTGAACCTCTCTCCAGAGGGGTGGGGTCCTGAACCTCTCTCCAGAGTGGGGTCCTGAACCTCTCTCCAGAGTGGGGGTCCTGAACCTCTCTCCAGCGTGGGGTCCTGAACCTCTCTCCAGAGTGGGGGTCCTGAACCTCTCTCCAGCGTGGGGTCCTGAACCTCTCTCCAGAGTGGGGTCCTGAACCTCTCTCCCAGAGTGGGGTCCTGAACCTCTCTCCAGCGTGGGGTCTGAACCTCTCTCCAGAGTGGGGTCCTGAACCTCTCTCCAGAGTGGGGTCCTGAACCTCTCTCCAGCGTGGGGTCCTGAACCTCTCTCCAGAGTGGGTCCTGAACCTCTCTCCAGAGTGACACAAGTCTCCCTGGGTCTTTCTCTGTGGTATAAACAAGGTCACGGGAAGAGTCTCTCTCCTCCCTCTATTCCCTCATGTTCACCACACCCTAACCCTAACACCCAGGAGCAGGTGAATCAGGGTGAGAGAGAGAGGGGGAGCAGTGTATCAGGGTGAGGAGAGAGAGAGAGAGGAGGTGTCAGGGTGTGAGAGAGAGAGAGGAGCAGGTGTATCAGGGTGAGAGAGAGGAGCAGGTGTATCAGGGTGAGAGAGAGAGAGGAGGTGTATCAGGGTGAGAGAGAGAGAGGAGCAGGTGTATCAGGGTGAGAGAGAGAGGGAGCAGGTGTATCAGGGTGAGAGAGAGGAGGTGTATCAGGGTGAGA
>NC_140169.1:115903078-115980578 GCF_963971535.1 Notolepis coatsorum | reverse complement strand
CAGCCCTGTGGTGTTACAGGCAGGCAGGCAGCCCTGTGGTGTTACAGGCAGGCAGGCAGCTCTGTGGTGTTACAGGCAGGCAGGCAGCTCTGTGGTGTTACAGGCAGGCAGGCAGCTCTGTGGTGTTACAGGCAGGCAGCCCTGTGGTGTTACAGGCAGGCAGCCCTGTGGTGTTACAGGCAGGCAGCCCTGTGGTGTTACAGGCAGGCAGGCAGCTCTGTGGTGTTACAGGCAGGCAGCCCTGTGGTGTTACAGGCAGGCAGGCAGCTCTGTGCGTCTGTCCGGGTGTCTATTGGCGCGTCAGTGTGTCCATCTACTGATATTTCCATCTGTCCGTCTCCATTTTCACGCTTTGCTCGGCTTCTTGCGGTGAGCGGGAGAACAAATGCTCACGGCAAGCCAACAAAACAACATTGGTTCCGGTGGAGGAGGGGTGGAGGAGAGGTAGAGGGGGGGGGCGGGCGGAGAGGAGGGGAATCAATCAAGTGGAGAAAACACACCTGCAAGGATCTGAAGTAAGGATGAAGGACGTTGGGGAATTGTCGCATTGCCGCCGCAAAAAAAAGGAACAAAAAGAAATCTGTCTTACGCTTGGACCCCTCCCACAAACACACACAAGCATATACATACAGTACCCACAAACATACATACACACACACACATACGCAAGCATAGCATATACATACAGTACCCACAAACATACATACACACACACACATACGCAAGCATAGCATATACATACAGTACCCACAAACGTACATACACACACACACATACGCAAGCATAGCATATACATACAGTACCCACAAACGTACATACACACACATATGCAAGCATATACATACAGTAGCCACACACATACACACTCACACACATATGCATCAAAGACACACAGTGCTCGTCAAAGGCCTCACAGAGGCACATACAGTACACAGGTATGCACCTCCACACACACACACACACACACACACACACACACACACCACACACACACACACACACACACACAACATAGCAGGAAGGACAGGGTAATGAGGGAATACTCAGATCCACATCAAATGAATCCATTAGCCGAGGGGGGTGTTAACCTGTGGAGCGAGCGGTTCAGTGAAGCCCCTTTAGATGTGTCTTTCTTGAGTCTCTGCTTTTGCTTTGTTTGCAATATTTTGAAGCTCCCCCATTCTTTCATTGCACTAACCCTCGATTATTAGCATATGAAACAGATTTGTGTGTGTGTGTTTTTTTGTTCTCTTCAGAAAAGCCCAAGAAAATAAACGGCAAAAAAACAAGGTAGTACGAAAAAAAATAATAAAAGAAGGGGGGAAATAAGAGAGAAAAAAAATACTCTCTACATAAGACAATCATAATCATGGCTTTGGCAAAATGGCCACCCCCACCCCAAAACAAAAAAAAATTGCACAAGGTGTTATTCGTAATGTTTAGGCCCTTTGGTGAGTTTTAAAAGATCCAACCAGTCATGGAACCTTTTCACTGCTCATTAAAATGGAAACGGAGGTTAATTTGCTCCACATGGGAGGAGGGGGAAAGGTAAAGACGAGGGGTCGACCTCGCTCTCTCTCCGGGGGGAGGGGGGGGGGGGGGTCGAGATACAATCATTTGAATGGTGAAAGAGGAAGGACTGGCTGCTGGCCCTGCGCTTGGGAACCAAAGTCTTCACACAACCTGCAAGAGAGAGGGTGGGAGGGAAGGAGAGGGGAAAAAAGAAAAGAAAAGAAAGTCACACAAATGCGCCCTATGAAAAGAACAGATTGGATCCACAGCTGGTTGGGGGAGAAGGAGAAGGAGAAGGTGGAGGTGGAGGTGGAGGAGGAGGGTGGGGTGGAGGAGGGGGGGACGGGAGCGAAGGCAAACCTTTTCACCAGGTCCTTGAAATACAAGCTGCAGGAAGCTAGAATATTTTGGTGGACTTCAAACTCTTTGCCTTCAACAATTATTTTCAGGTCTGTAAACTCTTTCTCTCTGCGCTGCTGGTTCAACTCCTTCAACATCTCTGTAGAACAAGAAAGAGAAACAGACAACGCCATTCTCCGCTTTAGAAAAATCTCTCTCTCTTCCACGCGTACGTGCATACACATGTTATAAGCATGGCAACAACAGGGGGGGAGAGAGAAACAGAACAGACAAAGAGAGAAGTGTGTACATTTGTATTATGACAAGATAATTTACTGCACAATAACATTCATTGTACGGTAGTGAGGAAAACACACAATTGATCATACATTTGAGCAGGCAGAGTAATATATGCATGTGAAATGAGGATGACTCACTCATATGTTCTATATTGTACCGGCGATTAAGCGATGATCAAAAACCAAACTCTGTTTGACAGCAGCGGGAGGGGGGGGGGGGGGTATCCCACAGCTCACATGGCATTGAAGGTTAGGATTAATATATGAGACAAGACACTTGACTTGACTGTGTTTGACCTGTGCAAATTTACATAGCAGCTGTATGAATTCAACTAAGGGAAGCGGAATATGATTAATAAACCCACTAAAAAGGAAGACGTGGGCTGGAAAACAGAGACACTGCCGATACATTATTCATTCTTATTATTATTAATATGTTTTCATTTTCTTTGGCTTTTCATGAATCCTACACACAAGCTGACCTTCAAACGTCTCTCTGAAAAGGAGAAAAGGAGAAAGGATAGAATACAACAGTGTTGATCATGTTCCCAACACCCCCTCTATCAGGGAAGATGAAAACAACACATCTACACTTTTGTCTTCCTCGCTGACAAAAAAAAGGGAAAGAAAAATTCTATGGGGGGGAAATACTGAAGCAAAACACCAGCAGATAGGTGCAATACTTGAGGGAGGCATGCACTTTACGATAAAAGCATGAAATCTGGCACACGGTTAGAATATGCCCCAAGAAGGGCCATCGCACGTTTGTCAAGATAGAATGTCATGCTTTTATCCTAACATGCTCGATTTTTCACATTATCTGCTATGTATGAGAAAGAAAATTTAATTAATAAATAAATAAACAATGCTGCTGGGTGCGACCAAAGCTTTGCTGTCAAAAGGCCACCGTGCACGCGAGCGAGTGTGTTGTGAGACGCGGTGTAGCGCGGCGTGGGCCCATGGCGGACGGACTGCAGCGGCGGGTCGGAGGCCCTTGTTTCTGCCTGTGTCTTAATGAGGCACCATGAGGGGAAGCTCAGGGAGAGAACAGCGGGGGGGGGGGGAGAGCGCTCGCTACTCTATCCACCAGCTTTGGGCCCGTCGAACAGCACTGCTCTGGTTTAATAGGCCATTTAGACAGCCTTCCACGGAGTGAATCCCAGAAAATAACAATGGGCCGTAAAGTGGGACACGGCCACAACAATACACGGTCGGTTCGCTGAGCGGACTGTAATGCGACTTACGGGCCGCGCCGGTCCGTCCCTACGGGGCTGGTTTGGATAGTTTACAACACTTCCATATTGGATAGCGTGAGAGGAACTGCTAAGTACCGGCCTCGAAGGGGAACCACGCGCCCAAATGAAACATTTGAAATATCAGTGAAAAACACAACACCTCCTTCTCTTGTTCAAAAACTTGAGGGCGATATCTCAAATTTGTGATTTCATCAGGCATAAAGTCTCTCCATAGACAATTAATTGGGAGAGATGGTAAAGATGACACTTGAGGGCATCTTTTTCAGAACTGATAACACGACTATGGAATTAAGCTCATTTGGGTATGAAAACTAAAACCACAAAATCTCCCATTAATTGTCCAGTCATCTCCAGATTTGATACTTTATGACATCACAAGGACACGTCTTACTTCTCCGGTGTCTGGCTTTGGGAGAGGGTAGTGCACGTTGGAGAGGGTAGTGCACGTTGGAGAGGGTAGTGCACGTTGGAGAGGGTAGTGCACGTTGGAGAGGGTAGTGCACGTTCATGACATTGAATTGAACCGGACCATGTTTCAAACTGTAGCCTGGCTTTAGCAGAGCATCTAACAGGAGAATGGGCAGCAGGCCGCGAGGCATAGTGAACTGCGTTTGGCACACGTCACAGTCTGCCAGTCCTGGTAGGAGGTCAAAATAATGTGTCTGCTGTCACGTAAAAAAAAACTTTTAACTCCAATTTTTGTATTTTTTTCCTTTTTTGAAATGAAAGATGACACGGCCAGTCAAATGGGCCTCGGACAACCCATTCAAGCTCAGTCGCATCGTCTCAAGAACTCATCGTTGTCAATTGGAACGTGAGGTTGTCGTTTAGTTGTTTTTTAGTTGTGGTTAAACTGGTGGAAAAGTCGACTTTACTGAAGATGAAGATACAAGGTTTTCACCCCCCGACGGCTGAAATGCTGAATAATTTAGGTAAGGATTTGAGAGGCTGTAAAATCTGCTCTGAGATCTGTCATTAGGGGCTACTTCCAACCTCATGCCCTCATCCTGCAGCAGTGCAGGCCACGAAGCCAACGCTGCCTTCATGAACACAGCTCAGTGATCACAGGCGTGGGCCGCCGCCTCCATCCATTCACTCATTATTGTCAAACTTCATTGTACTGTAAAACAAGGCAGATGTGTAGCGTGTTTGGATGCGAGCGACTGTGTGCATCTGTACTTGTGTGTGTGTGTGGCCGTGCGTGATTCGTGGGCGACTGCTTTACATAACCATCCATGCCATTTCATGTTGGAACTGATCAGACTAGTGAGAAATGCTTGCAAAACACCCACAACATAGGGAGTGTACCCCCCCCCCCCCCCCTTCTTCCTTTCCGTTACCACCCTGCGCTCTCGCCAGACTCAAAGACATATATCTCATTAACCTGGGATGACACTCACCCCTCTATGTGGCTGGAAATATCCACTCATTTAGTTTGCTCTCTTCTCCTGACTAGACTGACAGCGGGAGCTTGGCGCAGAATTAATTCAGCAGACAGAATTATACAGTATTATAACAATTAAGGTGCAATTCAAAAAGTGCCCAATTAAAAAAAAAAAAAAAATCCTTTGCTCTCTGAGCGGAGCTTGTGTCACTGTCAGCCTTATCTTATCAGGAAGTGAATAAGTAGAAATGAAAACCTGGCATCTCCCCAAATCATCTTCGGACAGCATTATCCCTCTTTCAGTTGCAAGATATTAACAACACAAAAGCTGCCCCCCCCAAACTGCTCAAAAACACTCTGGTGTGCATGTTGGGATGTGTACAGATCCGCGCCTTGCCAGAGGCAGCTTCACCTCAGCACGGACAATTAACCCTCCCAACTGTTCTTTTGTTATTTGTGTGCGTCAGTGATTAAGGTGAGAATATGCACGTGCTCCTTCAACCGTAGAGCGAGTTTATTTCCTGTTAACACCAGAGGGAGTTCCACAAATCATGTTCAACCCAGATTCGGCTCAAACAAGGGACTAAACACGTTTCGCAATTATGCCACAACTATGTGGAACGACCTACCCACAGCTGTAAAAAATTATGTGAATCCCTACCCTCCTTCAAAACCGCTCTCAAAGAGCACCTACGGGTGGCTGCAATTAGAAACTGGTACCGGTAAATGTCCAAACACCCCCCCCCACACAACCCCCTCCAATGTACAGTTACTTTCTTCCCCTTCGAATATATATATTTTTTATGATCTTTCTTTTAAACAGTACTGTATATTTGTATGTCTTGTATGTCATAAATGTATTGATGAAACAGTACTGTATATCATGTATGTCATGATGAATTGAAAATAGGGGACCCTGATGTAAACAAGACAAAGTCTTTCTCTGGTCTGCATCCCCATAACAATTGTTTGTATTGAGCTGTACTGTATTGTACCCATTCTGCAATCTGTTAATAAAATGTTCAATCAATCAATCAATCAAACATGCAGACCTGTGTGTTTCTCAGTCTCTGTTTGTCAAATGAAATGATGAGCTGATGTGCGCCAGCTTACATTGTGAGTGAAAGGTTGTTTAACGTTAAGAACCTTGGTTCTCTGAATACCACTTGTACTACTGGGAGTTGTCTTATAATTGGGCTACTTTGCTACTGCTACTTTGGAGCGATTTAGCATTAGCAAGTAAGTGTAATGTTAAATGCACGACTGCATTTATATAGCGCTTTTATCCAAAGTGCTTTACAACTTATGCCTCACATTCACACACGACTTGTCTAAATATCATACTTCTGAATTATAACAAACTGTGCAGATTTCAATAAAACAGATCATTCTGAGTCAAAGGTATATGCCTGTTTTGGCATTTCATGTGTGTTTACAGAAATGAGAAATTGTTCCTTTACTGATCATTAGAACATTTTATTTAATTTCATACCTTTATTTAAACTCGAAAGGCCACTGAGGTTTCCCTCCTTTACAGCCACATTGTGTACATAACTACATACAGAGTTAAGCAAGCAAAAAAAAAGGCATATAAAATCACATAGCATATACAATCATAACAATAAGACAAGTAAGGATAACAATAAATTAAAACATGTACAAATTGATCGACAATGGTTGGAGATCAAGGTTTTAAACTCGGCGACAGAGGGGAGAATCTCAATCTTTCAATGGCAACATTGAAAAAGTAACATTGACTACTACACCCACCGTATAATATTGCTGTATCGTTTGCTTATACTTCTGCCGCGGGTCTGGACAGTTTAATGCTTGTTTTTCTTTTAATGACAGAGCACAAGAAGTGGAGGAGCATTAGAGTTAGCAGTATATGGGGCGCCCCGGTGGGGCACAACGTATATACGCTCAGCGTAAACTGCAGCCTCCTGGGTTCCAATCCGGCCCAGGACATGTGCTGCATATGTCTGTCTTCCCCATCTCTCTCTCTCCCAAATTTCCTAAACTGTCCTATCCAAATGCGCAAAATGCCCCAAAAAACGTATCTTAAAAAAAAAAAGTTAGCAGTATATATAGCCACATATATGCACACACATCTCTCTCTCTCTCTCTTTTACTCGGTCTCCATTTTTCTCCAGTCTCTCCCGACATTCCGCTCCACCGCTGCTTATCAGCTGGGTAGCCATCTGATTACTGCGCGGGCGCCCGCTGTGTATAGTGAATACATAGCAGTTGGAGTTTGCATTAGCGAGCCTCTAGCGACCGATATGGTTCTCACCTCCAATCTGCCACAGTGCATAGGCATCCATTTACAGAGAGACTATGAATAAGGAGGGAGAGAGATAGAGAGAGAGAGAGACAAGGGGGGAGAGTTGTCAGCAAAATAATGGCCACCACCCTTGGAGCCGCGTGGACACACCTGAATGGCTGATGGAAAATCTAATTGTGAGCGTCTTGGTGGGGTGGATCGGTGCGTACCCCAGAACAACCCATCACCACTAGGGACCGTGAAACAGCTCGTGGCGTCCCTATTATCTGCTCCGGCGCGGAGCGGCGCAGCCGTATACAATAGTGCCACGGAGGTCCTGACTCACTGCCACGTCTCACTACATCTAAATGGAAAATAAATCAGTTTAGGGGAGAGCATAGTCCGGCACCCTGAGACATGTGGGGCATCGAGGCTCAGGTGTCCAGCCAGCTGGTGCAGTGCATCAAAGAGCACATTCGGGGAGGAATTGGGTTGTTTACTTCAACTAAACATTCCACTGCAATGAAAAACGCCATGCTGTGCGTTCCTGATTGGTAGAAATATTAGAACACCACACAGGGGGGTGGGGGGGGGGGGGGGGGTTGTGCCAACTCTGCTGTTCACCCTAGTAACCCTACACTCAACACAGTAAAATATGCAGCTCTGGGGGCAGTAGCCAATGGTATACCCGGACGCCCTTTCCTATAGCCAATAAGAGCTCACTTGGTATCTGTGCCATGTGCTGTACACAGTGGTAGGCACGTCGTCACACACCCAGCTGTGTTACCATAGGCTACAGTAAAGGGGCAACAGAGCGATGCCATTGGTTGCTGATCTTGGAGCCATTTTGGGTTCCTATTTTGTTTTACATACATCTCTACAATTCCGCCATTTTGTGTAGACCTTTTGTGGTACTTTTAGGCACACACAAAAAAGTCAACCTTTATGCATAGGATACTTGTATTACATAGTATGTTTCTCTATTAAATAATGCACCAAGGAAGCACAATGGGGGGAGGGGGACTGGTGTATCAGTGAGTAAAATGTAGATTGAGTGCCAATCCCAACTACGTCCTTAACAAAGAACATGTCTAATTCACTAAGCATGGACGCCATTTTGTGGTTGACTGTTCTCTAAAAGATAACTGTTTAGGCCGTGTTGTGTCACAAATGTTTTCCTTGCAAAACACGGTATTTTAGAAAATAAAATGTATTTCACAATTGTAAATGGCAACAATATAAAATGTATTCAAGATTACAGAGTTCTAAATATCACTTTGCAGCTATGTTCTAATTTGAGTTTTAAATTATTCACAGTGACCTGCATTCACACACGTTTGTCACTTACAAAAGACCTAAACTAAAATTATGTCTCAGAATGAACTCAGAATAAAAAAAAAGTAATTACCATGCATGAAAGTGTAAAATCAAATTTTTAATATGAAAATGTTATTTTTTTATGTTTTTAAAACACATTTCTCTTATAGCTTTATCTTTAGCTTTTCCCTGATAATTAACATGTTTCAAGAGCTAGCTAAACAAATATGGAACTCCCAGTATCTTTAGTCATCTTGACGATATCCCATGGTTTATGTGTGATGCTGTCAACCAGTCTTGCACAGTTTATTGCCTGGAGGTTATTGACCTGTTCAGTTTGACTGTGGGCCTCGGAGTACATTTATTCAACTCTCTAATTTGCCAGGAATAACCATTAATTTGCCATAATTAACCATGGTAGCCAATCAATAACTCAATACATAGTCCAGTCAAATTATTTCCTCTAAAAGAAAATATACTGGTATTACTGTATTATCAAATGCCTTTAGATTTATTTATACATTTGATTTATATGGATTATTTACCATAATTTTCCTGCAATCAATTTAGCTGTGCAAGAACCTTTTAAATATTTAATAAAAAAAAATGGTCACAAAGATTAGATTCAGATTGGCATAAAGGTTTTAGTAATAAGTTATAAGTAAGTGGTTCAAGCCTAGGCCTAATAAAATCTTGGATACGAAAAATGGGTAGTTATTGGGAATCTGAATTCAATGCTTTTTGTCAATTTAAAACCATATAAAGAATATCTAGATGAACTTTGTTCATCTTAAATACAGCCGATACTTGAAATAAAAACTCATGAGGCTTTTGTTCCAACCATAAAATGGTGCAAATGAAATAATACACACAAATAAAAAAAAAAGTAAATTTAGTAATGATTCAATATTTTATTAAATCAGGACCAGCAAATTTTTTACATGCTCCCTATTTAACTTGACTACAAATTTAACAAATGAATAGTTGATAATTACTAACACTGAATTTAAGACGCATAGCCCAGTATCTCATTGCCCTTATTGCAACCCAACAGAGAAACTGGACTATACCAATATAGAGGGAGTGTAATAGACAGAACTGAACGCCTTATTATTTACATGCCACATTTAGTCATTTAGCGGACGCTTTTATCCAAAACGACTTACAGGACAAGTCAGCAGGAAGGGTACAACTCTTACAACTGAGTAACAATGTTCATCAAACAATGCTGAAACTTGGGGTGCTGCAGTTATCAAAATGGGTTTCAGTGTACACAAAGCCGGTTGATCAGTAGAGACATTAAACCAGCAGGAGAAAATGCAAAAGGAGGAAAGAGAGAGAGGGGGTCATTATAAATGCACACAAAAGACCTGTTCCAAGCAAAACGTTCAAACCCAATATTGGCCTTCTTAATATTGTTTTGATTGTGTAGAAACATTCAGCAGGCCTCTGTCAAGTCAGGTTAGTGCCTTTTACAGAATCTCTGAATCTGCAAGCATTCGCAGAAATAAGGCTATGTATATAAAAAGCCTCAAGCCCCGTTTCAATCCGTTCTGGGAGATCTGATCACAAGCGGACAGTTCTAAGTACGTCTGTTCACACCTGGCATTAGAATTTGTTTCCACGTGCGTCTGGAGTGACCACTTGTGATCGGACCGTGCTGCCCCCCTCAACACATAGGCATACGCCTACATTAAGAATTAGATGATCAAATAGAGCGCAAGCGCATGCAAGTGCACCATTATCATTTACAATGTTAGGGTGAAAAATCCCTTCCATTTAGAGAGACTACACAACTTTTCAAATGCTTCCAGACAGTGAGAATCGAGGGGCATCACACTAAATAATCTGTTGGCCAGCTATGATTTTCAATATATATCGTTACGCACTGCTCGTCTCGAGTCCCTCTGTATTTCCCAAGCAATAGAAGGATGAACAGCAAGTGTTTCCAGTGATGACAGCTGTCTACAAATGTGCCTGTATGAATGTGCCTGTATGAATGAATGTTTCTACGGAAAATAAAATCACTCAGTGGGGAGTCTGTGCACTGAAACTGCTTTAATCAGGCTAATAACTGTTTTGTGAACAAGTGGCAGCCCAAATATAGCCTATGGGAGTTTGGAAAGAAAATAAAGCCAGCTTGTGCAATTTGAGAACCAACTGGAGATGAGAAGAAGGAGGGAGGAAGGGAGAGCAGATACGTTCACCTTCTCCGTGTTCAGCATAGAATCATACAGAACAAGGTTAAAAAGACACAACGCATGGTGGACTATATTAGGCGGTCCTTCAACGCGGCCCGTGATGCATTTGTGTACACAGTACACTGCTAACAAAATGTGGCCACCCCCGAGCATGGTCCGAGTGATCGGATCCCAAAACGTCTTGGGTGCGTTCACACCTGCATTCAAATGTCAACATATTCATCAAACATCAATATGAAGAGATTCTCTGGCATCATTTTTGGATAGAGACCTTTGCTCGAGGTGTCGATATATATTTTAGTTATAGAAAACAGAGGGGGATGTACTGTGTTGTGTTATAATAATCAATCATCTGAAATAGTCTGCTTCTTGGCTGAAGGCAAAACATTTGAAATTTAGGGCAAAACATTTGAAATTATCTCAGTTACTAACATCATACACCAAACACCCAACGTCTCAGAGGGTCAGTTGAGGGTTCAGGGTCAACACACGTTCTCTATGTAGACTGCTGATCTGGAGAGGCAATGCCCCATCATGTAAAAATAGCAGCCCAAAGAGACTCTCCATCAGGTCCCGTTATGCATAACTTAAGTTGCTGGAGAACTGCTTTCAAGTGGAAGAAATTTGGATAAAAGTCTCATAACAGTCAGTATTTTATGAAGACTTTTATTTCTAAAATACGTTTTGTTTTTTGTTGGTTTGTTGGGTTTGTTTGTTTAGTTACCCAGGGGAAATGGTTGTAGCAGTCATATAGCATTGAATATAAATTAATTAACATCGACTCAAAAAAGGGATTGCTCGACGAATCACATAGTAGGATGTCATCAAATCTGGTCGCATCCTCCCTATAGCATCAACCCCATACATATCAGCTAAAAACATTTGAGATCAATTACATACATATATATATTTATTTATTGTTTAAATTTTTCTATTTAAAATAGTTGCTAGTTGGGATACAGGATATTTCAGCAGGTGATTTCTATTTTACGTCAGGGTTAAGCAGGAGGTCTTAGGTCATATTCAGAATCAGAGCAGACTGATTTTTTTTTTTATATTTATACTTTTACATAAATATATGTAAAAGTTGATCTTCTTAGAGAATGACTGAGGATCTCTTATTTACAAGGAAGGAGCTTAAAAGTAAGTAAGTAAGTAAATAAGTAAATAAGTAAATAAATAAATAAATAATCAAAGGAGCTCATATCTTTATTAAATAATGTAAAATTTGCAGGGCTGATCTTGTAGATGGGGGGATAATATGATTGGTGAATAAGCCTAAACACTGTTGTTTTCCTGGATATTAAAAATGGAACATTTATTTATGTTTATCCTACACTGAGCAATATTCATGCAATGCATTGTGATGATGCCAGGAATTACGAGGGTTGGGAATAGGACGCGGTTAAGCTGCTGGTATAGGGGAAGAAATCTCCACATTTTACCAAGCAAAAATGTATTATTACCTTATTTCAAGGAATCCATCCAGTGCAGTTCAATCCTACCTATCTGCTGGATGAAAGGACCCTGGCTTTAAAGCATTCATTACATGGGAGAAGCTGTGCTCACTACGCAGTTAACTTCAGATGACCCCCACCCCCCCCCACCCATAATAAGGCATACGCGGCTATTAAAACCCATAATGGTTGTGCTAAGGCCTAAAAGCAGGTTCACCCTCCCATCTCACGATAGCGAGGTATCAGATCAACTTGTCTGGATGACATCATGCCTCTATGGTGATGCGTTTTACATCGCATAATTGCACTCTCTGGAATCGACGCAGGCGGCAATTATCCGGTGTCGCGTACCGCCCCTACATCAGTTTCATCAGGTTCATTTTGGAGGCACGAATGCACCGAGCGATCGTTCCCGACTAGTAATCGCCGCTATACATTCATTTCTCGGAGAACGTCTTGGCGACATGTTCGTACCTATTCATGGTGAGTAATTCCACGCGAGGGAGTAGAAATCCTTCAGCACCCTTGAGAGTCTCAGCTTGTCCTGATTTCAGAGTGTCGAAAGAGAGAGAGAAAGAGAGAGAGCGGGGTGGCACCGAATAGCCTTAGAGAATAGTGCATGATGAGTGCTTTATTCCCTGTTCCATTCTTCATTCATCCCCATAGCAACATCCCTGGACTGAGCAAGGAGGAGCGAGAGACTGTTTGAAAGAGGGGGAATAAGAAAGAGAGAGATAGAGAGAGAGAGGAGGGGTGGGGGGACAGTGTCCCTCAAGGGTCCAAGCCTTTTGTTCCAACCCTCCAATAAGACATGGAGAGGAAGACAGGGCCTCGAATAGTCAACAGCACGACCCTCCCTATGTAACCTTAGCATATTCATAAACTGGGCTCACAAGCGCACGCACACACAGCCAATTGGTAGAGCCAAGTCAAGACAAACGGAAGTACAGACAGAGAGCAGCTAGAACATAAACAAACAAAACCCCAGGAGCCTCGGGCCTGCTGGGAGTCCTGGGACTGAATGTGTCTCTCTTTTTCCCAGTATGTCTCTCTCCCTGTGTCTCTTGGTGTGCCTCTGTGCGTGTGTGCGTGTGTGTGTAATGTGTGTGAGTGAGAGAGAGAAAGAGAGATTGAAGGAGTGTGTGTGTGTGTGTGTGTAGTGATGTTTATGTTAATAATGTAAGTGCCGATTTCATTATAATATTCAGATTTATCATAAATAATTGAACATGCACATGTATTTTATGGTCCGTTAAAGAGGGGTGGAGGTGGGGTCACATTTACGCATTTAAAAATGTACTTGAAAGTAACTTAATAGTAACTTTCTGAAGTAACTAGTTACTTTTATAATTTGTAACTGAGTAAGTAATTTAGTTACTTTTTGGAAGAAGTAACTGTAACTAGTTACTTTTTTAAAGTAAGTTGCCCAACACTGGTAGTGAGTATATGGGTGAGTGAGTGAGTGACCTTCAGAGAAACTTCTTCCAGGAGGGTAAAATGGAGAAGGTCTGGGGCATCACCTTGGCAGAATGTGATACGTGCCTTCATGCTGGTAGACAGAGTAGAGGCCACACTGTGCAGACAGCTCTCCTTCACACACAAATAAATCACAGTAGGCCAGACACTTCTGTTCACAAGAGGTCAGTGGAGATTATGTTGGGTGTGACTGTATTGTAGTTTCTGGAAAAGGACATTGATTTTATAATCAATGAAAAACGCTTTGAGCGTCACACACCCAATGCTATTCAGCTCCATTGTATAATATTGAAGTCCCACATCTCCATGCAACTCCAAGCCACACATCAGACCAAAGAGGTCGCCGGTTTGACGTCCTCACAGAGTCTACCTTTAAAGTCTGAGTTTAAAGTGAAGTTACAAATATGTTCATACCTGAAACCATCATCAGAGAATTGACCCATGTCAAATATTTAACATTAAAGATCAAAGTAAGGCTCTACACAGATATTGAGCATCATTGTGTAAAATGTGCAACCCTAGATCCACCTAGTGTCGTATAGTCTTCCCTGAGACGTATTCAACCCTAGATCCACCTAGTGTCGTATAGTCATCCCTGAGACGTATTCAACCCTAGATCCACCTAGTGTCGTATAGTCATCCCTGATACGTATTCAACCCTAGATCCACCTAGTGTCGTATAGTCATCCCTGAGACGTATCCAACCCTAGATCCACCTAGTGTCGTATAGTCATCCCTGATACGTATTCAACCCTAGATCCACCTAGTGTCGTATAGTCATCCCTGATACGTATTCATTCAACCCTAGATCCACCTAGTGTCGTATAGTCATCCCTGAGACGTATTCAACCCTAGATCCACCTAGTGTCGTATAGTCATCCCTGATACGTATTCAACCCTAGATCCACCTAGTGTCGTATAGTCATCCCTGAGACGTATTCAACCCTAGATCCACCTAGTGTCGTATAGTCATCCCTGAGACGTATTCAACCCTAGATCCACCTAGTGTCGTATAGTCATCCCTGAGCCGTATTCAACCCTAGATCCACCTAGTGTCGTATAGTCATCCCTGAGACGTATTCAACCCTAGATCCACCTAGTGTCATATAGTCATCCCTGAGACGTATTCAAACCTAGATCCACCTAGTGTCATATAGTCATCCCTGAGACGTATTCAACCCTAGATCCACCTAGTGTCATATAGTCATCCCTGAGACGTATTCAACCCTAGATCCACCTAGTGTCATATAGTCATCCCTGAGACGTATTCAACCCTAGATCCACCTAGTGTCATATAGTCATCCCTGAGACGTATTCAACCCTAGATCCACCTAGTGTCGTATAGTCATCCCTGAGACGTATTCAACCCTAGATCCACCTAGTGTCGTATAGTCATCCCTGAGCCGTATTCACTCTAGATCCACCTAGTGTCGTATAGTCATCCCTGAGACGTATTCAACCCTAGATCCACCTAGTGTCGTATAGTCATCCCTGAGACGTATTCAACCATAGATCCACCTAGTGTCGTATATTCCCCCATGAGACGCTTGGCTCCCTATGCCGATCCGTGACGTCCGTACCATGAATCCGCAAAGACGAGTACACGTACCATTACACCCCTACTCTCTACTCTCCTTTGATGGATGGGAAGCCAATTATCTTTCCAGAGTTGGGTGACAAGGGAAGGGTGTATCTCCAAGTGGGTCAACAAGGTCTCTGTGAACTCCAAGATTTACAAAGGTGCTATAACCTCTTGGACACTACTTTCTTTGTCTATCTACAGTTGCCTGCAGCAATGCTGCTCAAAGTGTCCCATGGTGCACTGACTTGGCACCCTGATACTCGCCGCCAAAGTTAAAAACAATGGTATCGTCTCTGACCTCTATCAATGTATAACTGAGGCCTCATATAAACCTTCGCTACTTAACACTTTGATTGCCACTCCCGAGTTTTCTCGGATTTATAATAGTCACGTTGAAAGCCACTCACGAGATTTCTCTGAATCTTTTATTTTTTTTTTGCGATCTGAAATCATATTGCATCACGCGAGCCTACCCTAGCCTACCCAAGAGCCGCCGGCGATTATATGTGGAAAAAAGCGCCCCCTATCGTCTCCCAGATGACATCAGGGATTTTGGAATGGACTCAATGAAAATGGATGGGGAAAAAAATCCTGTACTCCACATTTTCCAGTCCACTGATGCAGCCGGGGTTACCAGAGTTCATTATGGATCCTCTGAGCGCCGCAGATCATGAGTTCTACTGTATACACGTTAGATCTATACACTTATCGATTTTTTCGAATGGTGATCAGGAATTGGAATATACCAGTTGGATACCATCTGATGTCAGGTAAGGAATCTATGTTATCAGTGTTAGGATAATCAGACTCGTTTTGATGAAGATATAAGCTGTTTTGTGAAATGTGCTCCAGTGGTTTCACTGTAAAATCCATGAGGAAATGAAAACGGCTATTATCAGCGCGCGGCTCGAATGGGCATGCGTGTACGTATAATATTGATCATCTAGCGTTTATTTGAAAACGATTCATAAATAGGCCGACAAATATCAACGATCTGGAATATTCCAGTAAAAGACGATTATCACAGAATGGCCCAGAATGGGCTGTTTACCTCAAAACGGGTGCTTTTAAAAATGCTCTCAAACGGAAATGAAGCGATAAAAAAACAATCTGCCTTGACAGCACTGACTGGAAAATGATTCTTTGATAAGCGACGGGCAGATTAGACACATAGCCATAATTTAAAACATAGATTAGGCGATATTAACGTTAACATTAAAGTGGATGGTGGCATTCCAGCACTAAGTCTGGCGCCACCTGGTGGCACTGAAAGTGTTGACAGAGATATTAATACTTCATTTGATCTGGATTGGCACACTAATATGGTCAAATACATCCCTGTCATCCAAAAATCCAAACAATCAAATATAAGAATAATAGTATAAGAATTCACAGGTTTTTATCTCACACCTCGAGGGTTACAACACATTCACTTCAGAGCTAATCCATTTAGTGTGCCAGGAGGTTAATAGATTTTGGGGAAATGGAATGGTAAATGGACTGCATTTATATAGTGCTTTACAACTTATCGTCACACATTCACAAACCGACAGAAGGAAACCATGCAAGGTGCCAACCTGCTCAGGCATAACAAAAAATATTGTTTGTTTCCGGTTGCCGACCGACCCTGCCGATTTAGGTGCGACCCAATATATTTTATGGGTTAATATATATTAAAAAAAAAAAAAAAAAAAAAAAAAAAAAAAAAGGGTTCTTTTTCTTTTTTAATAAAGTTTCATAGAAATCTTAGTCAAACCTTTAGTATTATGGATATTAAACATGCTGGCAGAGTACATGCATCCATGTTGTTGTGAACATTTTAATTAAATAAAGAAATTCCCTATCCATAGTCGCCGTGGGAAAGAATAAAATAAAAAGATTAAATAAAATAAATTCCCTACCTACCCATGCCTTAACTGACAACCAACAGGAAACAAACAATATATTTTTTTATGCCGACATCAGGAGCAGTTAGGGGTTAAAAAGTGTCTTGCTCAAGGACACTTTGGCACACATGCCAGGAGGAGCCAGAACTGAACTGGGAACCTTCTGATTGACGACCACTCTACCTCCTGAGTCACTGTCGCCCCACAATAATGTATCATCATGTATAATATTATTGAGAGCCATTCCTCACTCACAGTGTCTGCTATTACTTGATGTCATGACACCTCCTCTTTGGAGCCAACTACACATGATAGGCGCCTCTTGTTATCTGGTCTCACAGCTGTTAAAAGAATGGCAGCGGGCCGCTGGAAACCAGCACATGGACTGGTTCTCTTCTAACTGGGATATTGCACAGCTGGAGCTCTACATGTTTACATTATGTCAAAAACACGAACTATTATCTGCTGCCTGGTCAAAAATGTGTTTTATTATAAATATTTTAATGATTTTTTTCAGTTACGTTTTCAATTATTTGCTTGCTTGTCCTTTCTGTATGGATACTTTGGATAGTCTTGGCTATTTCTGTGGATATCATCATGGATGAGGTAATACATTGGAATAATTATCAAATGTATTTGTGTCTGAATGCTGTTGGTTTATGTCTATAATGGTCATGGGATTCCTGGGTAGCAGGGGGGTGGGTTGGGACTGTGGAATGGATATGTTGTTGTAAATAAATAATTGATCACAAAAATAAAAAAGGTCATTCTGCATTTTATCATTAAAATACACTGAATAATTTAGGAGTTGGTGAAGAGGTCTTTTAGTAGAGATAAGAGAAAACGGTTTCTGCAGGTAATCCAGTATCTTCACTGAAATGTTACTGCCACTTCAAAACTACAACATTAATATTGAACTGGCAAATACCAGGGACATTCTTCAAAACATGTCTCTAGATATAACATCAAATTGACTGCTGCATCAAGAGCCATGTTCGACATTCCTTTTCGTTCCAATTCTTTGACTTTTTAATTAATTTGAGGCACCCCATTAGATCATCAAGGTTTACTGCACCCTTCGCTTGACTGAGACTTCCTTGCAAGATGCCGGTTTGAGCAGCTCTGTGTCTCGCCTTTCAGAGCAAACTTTGAGCTGAGATTTTTCTGTATGCTCGTCTGAAACTTCTTTTAGGAGATAAAATGGCTTTGTGAGTGTGTCCCCCTGGTACTTAAAAAGGCCCTGGGTTTTAACTGCTCAGGGCAGGATTAAGGCCCCCACAGACGTGCAGTTGGGTCGCCTGTCATGGTGCCAAAGAGGCAAGATGCCAATATGGATTTGTAGTTCCTGTTACACCCCTCGCCACACGAAGTTACAGAGAGAGACCCAGAGATAATATTGAAAGTGGACCGGGGCTCCATCACAGATTAGCCCTGCGTTCAGCTTGAGCATTACTGAAGGCTTCATCATCAGCCTGGCTTCTGGGCCCAGTCATTCACCCGCCCTACAATGGATGACATTGTCATACGCACGCATGTGCTCACACACACACACACACACACATACGCACGCACAGTCGCACACTCACGCACAACCCCGCAGACAAGAGACAATGTGTTAAATGATAAATCCTTATAACAATGCTGTGTTGATGAGGAAGCGCTGGTGTGCTAAGATAACATATGCTTAGAGGGGATTTTGATTAGGACGGAGTGGGAGAGAGCAACACTGCACTCCATCTCTGCTTTTAATTAAAGCGCTAAAGTTACTTACTTTAGGAAGGAAAAAAGGGGGGGAATGTATGTATTGAGCACAGGGTCTCTGTTATAACCCCCGGTTTAACACCGCTGGACATCAAACCATGGAGGAAAAGAGAAAAACACAAAACTTAATAGAGTGTGTGTGTGTGTGTGTGTGTGTGTGTGTGTGTGTGTGTGTGTGTGTGTGTGTGTGTGTGTGTGTGTGTGTGTGTGTGTGTGTGTGTGTGTGTGTGTGTGTGTGTGTGTGTGTGCGTGTGAGTGTGCGTGTGTGAATAAGTGAGTGAGCGAGGGTATGACAACTTTCCTGAAGGCAGCTGTAAGACAGAAAACCGCCTGTGAATCCATGGTACTACTGACTGAGTCATTTCCGGCCCTTCCCAGAGTGGACTTGACCTCAATTCAAAATATCACGAGAGCAGTACTGCGGTATAAATGCCAGGGCGTCAGTTCAGGTAACCCCCCTCGGCCCCCGGCATTTCAGCATCAAGCAGGCCCGAGTTTCTACCTGAGTGGACATTAAAAGGTGCGCTATTGTGGTCAGCCACCCCCCAAGCCCAAGATTGGACCCACGGCAACACCAGCTGAGGCGCAGCTGTTCCCCTGAGGCATGGCCTGGCAGCCAGACAGAGAGCCTGCGACACAGCGTGTGAGAGAATGAGTCTGTGACCGTCCAGTGAGCCTCGCGTCTAGACCCCGTTTACGAGGTTGTATTCGCGCAGGCCATCTAAGCATGTTCACAGCGGCGGCAAAATCTGCTTGTATCGGCTACATTTGAGCCAGAGCATATTCAAAAGGTGACCCTTAACAGGCAGCTTGATGAATCGTCCACACATACGTACACAGTACACACTACACACACACAGAAATCACTGAGGCATCAGCTTCCCCCTGTCCCCAGCACAGCTAAAGATAAATGTCACATTTCCCGCCCCAGAAAACGCTGTGTGTTTACCAACTAACTTTGTGAAAGTCACGACAGTCCAGGCAGAAAGGTCAGCGGTCGGGGTCAACGCTGTGTGGGAGGGAGGGCTTCTCGGCAGGCCGTACACCCGAGATGAGTGCTCTCCACTCTCTGTATTCCATAATATTCTCCTTCCTTCCTTCCTTCCTTCCTTCCTTCCTTCCTTCCTTCCTTCCTTCCTTCCTTCCTTCCTTCCTTCCTTCCTTCCTTCCTTCCTTCCTTCCTTCCTTCCTTCCTTCCTTCCTTCCTTCCTTCCTTCCTTCCTTCCTTCCTTCCTTCCTTCCTTCCTTCCTTCCTTCCTTCCTTCCTTCCTTCCTTCCTTCCTTCCTTCCTTCCTTCCTTCCTTCCTTCCTTCCTTCCTTCCTTCCTTCCTTCCTTCCTTCCTTCCTTCCTTCCTTCCTTCCTTCCTTCCTTCCTTCCTTCCTTCCTTCCTTCCTTCCTTCCTTCCTTCCTTCCTTCCTTCCTTCCTTCCTTCCTTCCTTCCTTCCTTCCTTCCTCAACTCTTCACCCACTCTCTCTTTCTATCTCTCTGGCCTCTATATTCCACACGCCTTTTCGGGGGTTCAACACAGGCTGTAAACGTGATTGAACTTAAAAAATCTAAATGAAAAAATATACAATAATTAGGGGGGGGAACGGTTCACAAAATCGACGGTTCGGTTCGTATCACGGTTTTAGGTTTACGGTTTTCGGTTCGGTTCACGTTGTTTTTTATAATAAAAAAAAAATGTAACACTCCAAAAATACCATACATCAACATAAGATATATAGCCTAAAAATAATCCAACTTTTCAGTTATTCTCAAGGACGTAGTCATGCAAAAACTGAAAGAATGAGGCCATTTGACATCAGGCACATTATTTTGACAGTGACGGTTAGAGCTAGGAGAGATTTTGGTACAGCAAGAGGGGAGGCATTGCTGATTTAAACATGCTTCTCATTTATTTGGTAAAAAAAAAGGTTTACCTTTAATAATGTTTTGCACACAAAGACCAAACTGACTGAAAAATATATTTACTTATAATACTTTATTGTATTAACTCGTCAATATACCCCCCTTCCCCACTAATCGAACTGGTGTCGTGGAGTCACTTCTCTGTGAGCGTTTCCACGGTTAGCTTGCGGCTAACATTAGTTAGCTTGCGGCTAAAGTTAGTTAGCTCGTAGCTAACGTAACGTTATATAACCGAACAATACACAAGTACGACCTCCACGGTTCGGGGCATGTGTGTATTGTTCGGTACACGGTTCGAATGCATACCGTTCCACCCCCTAATAATAATAAATAATTAATAATATATGACAGTACATCTCACTGCCAGCAACCGGGTGTTTTGTCATTTGCAAGGCTGTAATCGCAGTTTTAAATCGCGGGCCGCCTAGCCAGGTGCACTGCTTACATAAGAAAAGAATGTCTATCTTTGGAAAGAGGAGCATAATGAGTACCGTAGCAGTACCACAACCATGATAATAATCTCTTACATCATTCAGGGCTGCAGCCCTCCAGCAACACCACCATACAAAAGAGCATTCAGGGAAACCTTCATAGGATAACAAGTGCTGTGTTGGCACTTGGCACATCCTCATCTCATACAGTACCGTCCTCTTAAGAACTCTACAAACTTTAAACATCAAGCGTTAAAAGTAGTATGCCGACTTTTTGGCAAATAGTCTCACCATTATGAGACTGTGAAGATCCGTGTGTTGCATCCTTGTGCACTATAAGGCCCTGTTTAGACGGAAACGCTAGCAGGTGAATCCGCAAAAATATTTTTTCGGATGTGCCTTTCGTTTATACGGAAACGGTGTTTTTACGGGGTGAAACCGTAAAAAAGTGAGACCACCTTCCAGGGTGGAATTCCTAGAAACGATAGACCTTTGCGCTCTCATCTAAACTGTCAAACCGCATAAAACGATGACGAAAGGGTTGTAAAGGCTCTCGTCGCGCATACTGCTTACATCACAGGCATGCGCCAGTAGCCTAGAAGCGTAAACAAAGCGAACAAGCATGTCTGATTCTATCTACGGACTGGAGATTGATTGATTGAAAAGTTTATTAACAGATTGCAGAATGGGTACAGTACAGTACAGCTCAATACATACAATTGTTAAGAGGATGCAGACCTGAGAAAGACTTTCGTCTTGTTTCCATCAGGGTCCCCCATTTTCAATTCATCATATGACACACACGACATACAGATAAGACAGTACTGCTACATCTATACATTTATGACATACCAGATTTTCAAATACAGTACAGTACAGATCACCTGACCTGAAGGCTACATTGGCAGTACTTTTTTTTTGGCAGTACAAGAATCTGTCCCGCGGACTGGAGCCACCGTCTGTGAGTGACTCTGCTTTGGTCCAATCACATTCCTCACCCACAGTCTGCGAATCAGAGGCAGAGTAGGGCGGGTCTTCACAGCACGTCATGTGACATATGCGCCAATCGTGTGACAGCGGGGCTCAGTCGTCTCGAGTAGTTACAGCCTCGTCTGCACGGAGAATTCCACCCCAAAACACTAGTCTAATTGCAAAATTAAAAGCAAGACGACTTTTGCGGTTTCTGTTCAGACTCTCTCCGTCTAAACGTAGCCTAAGAAACTAGACAAAAAGGAAGGGTCATTATGTCAGAATACCAGCATTCTATGCTCTGCTTGGTGCCAGTTCTATTGAAGCCTGTATTCAAATGTTTATAACATTTTTAAATATACAAGCTATCTGAGGATTATACATCAACCAATATATCAAACGTTAGCTAGTTAACAATGCAACAAATTGCTGATGATTCTGACATCCAAGGTAATAGTGGTTATGCCATTGTTGTTTCCCACGCAGCCCACCTCACTTGAAATGCAATGTATTTCCAATGGACACATTTCTAAATAGTCTCGTTTAAAACAAATAAAGCATGAACATTGGCATGGTGTACCTTTCTGAGTGTATTCATCCACAATCTATAGCTCAACATGAAACAATTAGCAATTAATCGTAAAAGTAGCAAAATAACAATGTTTACGTTTTCATTCACTGAGGAACTTCCGAACTACACTTCACTTTGGTGCTGCCGACTGACGTCACCACAGCGTAGACTCCTGGCTTTAGTCGCAGACCTAGGATCAGAGTTGCCTTACATTCCATAACAATTAGTACAATGGGAAAATATCTGACCCTGAATCTGTGGCTAGTATCTGTTTCACCCAACACTAGTGCTCTGATGACCCTCTGCATACACAAACTCCTCTACATGCCCTGATTTTAAATGGTTCTCTCCTCTTTGTATACTTTTGGCGGGGGAAGTCGTTTATGATGATTGATTACCAATAACGGCATTCGTTATTGCAACAACATACGCTGATCAGGGGGTTGGCTATGAGATCAAGGCCTGATCAAGCTGAAATTGACATCAAATCGCCCTTACCTGTGGACGGTTGGATTCCAAAAAGAATTTCCCAGTTATTGATCTCCATCTGGTAGATCGATATGTCCATTGGCTGATGCTATATTCCTTTACTGCATACTGAATTCGGCGTCGCAATAAGTATTCCAGGCGATCGGTTGAAGCCATAGCTTCAGGCTAACAGAAAAGTTAACCCGGAATGAAAAAAAAGTTACACCCCGTCTGCAACAAGGATTACTGCATTCTCGAGACAGCGCCACTACCAGGATCTGGCCGGTACTGCACTTTCCGAGTCCCAATAGGCATGTTTTGGTTAGAAGTGGTGGAGAGAATAAAAGCTAGCTTATAATGGTAGTGTCTGGTTAGGAGTGAGGGATAATGGAGGTACTATCCAAGGAGGGGTCCGGGAGGGGGGGGTTCGAGCTGGAGCATTATGTGTGTAGGGTTTTAGAAAATAGGTATTAGGGGTATATCCTATATAAGGCATTTGTATAATTGGTAATTTAGTTGGATATACACTATACGTTAAAATATTATTATAGACTTTTTTTTGTTTTCTGTTTCTGTACTTGCATGTCATTTTAGCCACCTTGACTGTTAGTTTCATTATGCATTATGTGTTGAGTACTGACTTTTAATAATTTTTGTTTTGCAATTAAAAAAAAAAAAAAAAAAAAAAAAAGTTAACCCGGAATGAAAAAAAAGTTACACCCCGTCTGCAACAAGGATTACTGCATTCTCGAGACAGCGCCACTACCAGGATCTGGCCGGTAATGCACTTTCCGAGTCCCAATAGGCATTTTCAAGCCAACATACAGCTATGTGACATTGAGTAAGATATTAAAATGGAATAAAAGCAAAAACGAGTTTAACACGTATATACGTGGTTGGCCTCCAACGGCCGGATCCCAATAACGTATATACGTGGTTGGCCAGGAATGTGTTAATGCAACGTGTTAGCAATGCTATGTACAAAAATGAGCTATTTGCATTTACTATTTACATTAACCCCAGGCTGCAAAAAAAATCTGATCAGATAATGTTAACTAACATTGCATTTTAGATTTCATTGATAACTAGTTAGCTCGGTATCAGCGCAAATGTCAATTTCAACCAAAAATGCTTAAACAATAATGTTAGTGATAGAAGGGAACTCATTTTGTGCAAAATTGGAAAGCTTGCCAATGTTCATGAGGCAGAATTATTACAATAGCTGATAATACATTTTCCCAATGATAAATCCCTAAACGGGTGAACCATGCAGGAAGCGTCTATGCCAAATACAACGCAGTTCGGTTTCCGGGTTCCTCTGATTGGCCACTAAGCCCACGTGACCGCGGCTAGCACGCCCCCCTTATCGCCCGCTGCCGCGCTGTGAAGCAGAAGAGCCAGCGAGGCGACGCGAGGCGGTGGTTTCAGCAGCAGCGGCCGTCTTCTTCCGAGGCGGCGCGTTCTTATTAATCCCTAATGTCATGTATGTTGTGTATGTCATAAATGTCGATATGAATTGAAAATGGGGGACCCTGATGTAAACAAGACGAAAGTCTTTCTCTGGTCTGCATCCCCTTAACACTTTCTATGCCACGAGGTGGCGCCAGAGTTAGCGCTTCAATGCCACCATCCACTTTAATGTTATCGATAATATCGCCTAATCTATGTTTTAAATTATGGCTGTTGTGAAGGGCCAGATTAAACCGAATATATATATTTATTTATATATATATATTTAATTGTATTTGTATATTCTCTAATATTCCCTGATATCCCTTGTATATTCCTTGTACAATATGCATTGAATATCCATTCTAGCCTACTGAACATCCCATAATAGTCTCCATTCTACTATTGGTCGAGACCTTGGTGCCAGGCTGCCATACCCCTCAGACCCAGTTCAAACGTACCGCTCAACATGTACGAACAAGTCCTAGTTCCGCGTAGGAATCTGGCTACCGCACCACTAATGGGACTATTTGTTCATAGTGCGTATATATACTGCGCTACTAAAGTAGGACTTTCTTTTCAGTCCAGTTTCTTACCCTCCAATAGAGTCACAGACGTAAAGCCTCCCCGCGACGCCACGTGTGGGAGTAAGGCCAAGTTCGGCTTACCATCGGTATTGAGACATCGTGTATATTAATATTTGAATAGTCATATTTGGCACTATATCGTCGAGTTGGACGTAGTCTATTAAGCTAATAATAGTCTGTTAATATATAGTGCTTTGTGCGGTGAGAATACTACCGTAGTCAGTACCCCATCGTTTCGGGCAGAGAACTGGCTGCTTATCCAGGGTGGTTGACCCCACGTGAAGCACCCGAGGAGCCCCAGAGCCGACGAGCGAGTGGACCTGTATACCGGATTATTCTACCGACGACAGCCCGCCTTCCCCGGCACGGATTATGCTTTGTATACGTTGATTATTCCATGGATAAAGACCCCCGACACTGCCGTGTGTTGGAACCCCCCCCCCTGGAGAGGACGCAAGGTGAGGAGACGCTCTGCAAGACGAGGTCGCTTCACGTCTCTCCTCCGTGGACCGGAGGACGCCGGCCCACAAAGAGTCCACCTGCTTTCATCTGTGGTCCAAGGATCGCCGGCGCATTGAACGGCACTACAGTGGGTTCACCTGGGATACCCTTGGCCGGATGAGGCAGCTGGATGAGGCAGCCGGATTCTACCCCCCCCCCCCTTCCTACTCCTGTCGGCTTACAAGCGACCGGATTAACCCCCCCTAGTGTATCCAGTATATAATCATTCAAGTATCATTGCTGTTATTCCTTAAACTATTCCAGGTCGTATATGTACCACCTGCGCCTTCAGAGATTGGACATTCTCTATTGATATACCGACGAATACTCTTGCCATAAAAGTGCATACTAATTCCCATTCATAAATGTGATTGATTTGATTAAGTGCTTGCTCTACACACCATCGCTGTGTAGAAATAAAGACCTATTTCTAATTCGTACATTTGTGTTGGATCCGTTTCATCTACGTGACAGTGTTCATCATAATATATTTATGCCGAGTACTGGGTGGCAGAATATTAAGTACAAAGGTAGTGGTAGTAAGTATCATACCTAGTAATACAGTCAGGGAATTGTACCCCTCAGTTACAATGGCTATGTGTCTAATCTGCCCGTCGCTTATCAAAGAATCCTTTTCCAGTCTGTGCTGTCAAGGCAGATTGGTTTTTTATCGCTTCATTTCCGTTCGAGAGCATTTTGAAAAGCACCCGTTTTGAGGTAAAAAACAGTCTATTCTGGGGCATTCTATGAAAATCGTCTTTTACTGGAATATTCCAGAACGTTGATATTTGTCTGCCTATTTATGAATCGTTTTCAAATAAACTCTAGATGATCAATATTATACATACACGCACGCCCATTCGAGGCGCGCGCTGATAATAGCCGTGTTCATTTCCTCATGGATTTTTTCAGTAAAACCGATAGAGCCCATTTCACAAAACAGCCTATATCTTCATCAAAATGAGTCTGATTATCCTAACACTGATAACATAGATTCCTTACCTGACATCAGATGGTATCCAACTGGTCTATTCCAATTCCTGATCACCATTCGAAAAAATCGATAAGTGTATAGATCCAATGTGTGTACAGTGTAACACATAATTCCGCGGGGGTGAGAGCCCCCTGAATGAACCCTGGTACTCCGGCTGCATGGGTGGACTGGAAAATGTGGAGTACAGGATTTTTTCCCCCATCCATTTTCATTGAGTCCATTTCAAAATCCCTTATGTTATCTGGGAGACGATAGGGGGCGCTTTTTTCCACATCTGATCGCCGGCGGCACTCTGGTATACTAGGGTAGGCTCGCGTGATGCAATATGATTTCAGATCGAAAAAAAAAAAAAAAAATCCGAGAAATCTCGTGATTGGCTTTCAACGAGATATTAATAATTCCGAGAATACTCGTGCGTGGCAGTGAAAGTGTTAACAATTGTGTGTATTGCGCCGTACTGTATTGTACCCATTCTGCAATCTGTTAAATAAAGTTCTCATTAATTAATTAATTTCTCCCCCACTACTCCCAAAAGTAACACTAAATAGATAAAGTACAACAACGCCAGACTCAAGAAACTGTGTTCCCTTTGGCGCAATACACACAATTGTTAAGGGGATGCAGACCAGAGAAAGATGTTTGTCTTGTTTACATCAGGGTCCCCCATTTTCAATTCATAGACATTTATGACATACACAACATACATGACAGCTTTGGCTGTTTGTACGATGAAACAAAGAACTTCTAAGATATACATTAACTTGGATTTCAGTGATATTCAGCGGTTATGTCAGTGTTCTTAAAAGCTTGTAGTTGTGCATGTCATAAAAAAACAAACTCACATCATTTGGGTATTTCTGAATGTTTTGGCATACGAGTCTATATAGGATGCATTTTTGTGTAATTGTTTTGATCATAATACAGGACTAAGGAACATGGTATTTTTTTATTTCAAATTATATATATATAGGACTATGTATAAGAAACCATTTCTTCTTTCAGAAAGGCTGATATAAAGCTAATGTTTTGTGTAATTATTATACTCATTGAGGACCATTACATTTGTAGTATTAATCGTAGAATCATATCATATCAGTACCTTCAATAAAGAGTAGATCTGACTACTTTACTGAATTAACAATTACTGTGAATATCTCCAAACCACACTCAAACATTGAGTAACAATACTTTGGATGATGTAACTGATATGGATATTAGTCGCGCTACTGGATAAAAAGACGCCGATACCCTTGACAGTTAAAAAAAATAAATCACTTTATTCATTCCAGATATAGCTTATTTTTCCAATCATATTGTACTGAACAAAGATTAGCAACACATTTTCTTGCGCTGAATTCCTGCCTGAACATTCAAGACATGCTGTATTGCGTGGGGCTTTTAGAGAGGAAGATCCGTAGGACATCACAACGTCGATTCCTGAACGCAACCTCTTTGATAGAGGAGAGATTACACCCATGCAGCCTTGAGTGTCGTGTGCAGTGTAAACGAACATTGTTTATGAGAACACATCCAATGGGAACACAGTTTCTTGAGTCTGGCGTTGTTGTACTTTATCTATTTAGTGTTACTTTTGGGAGTAGTGGGGGAGAAATGAATGAATGAAAATTGTTAAGGGGATGCAGACCAGAGAAAGACTTTCGTCTTGTTTACATCAGGGTCCCCCATTTTCAATTCATATCGACATTTATGACATACACAACATACATGACATTAGGGATTAATAAGAACGAGCCGCCTCGGAAGAAGACTGCCGCTGCTGCTGAAACCGCCGCCTCGCGTCGCCTCGCTGGCTCTTCTGCTTCACAGCGAGGCAGCGGGCGATAAGGGGGGCGTGCTAGCCGCGGTCACAGGCTTAGCGGCCAATCAGAGGAACCCGGAAACCGAACTGCGTTGTATTTGGCATAGACGCATGCAGGAAACTAAAGTGACGTCAGACCACACCTCCCTATAGCCTGTTTAAATGAGGTCATAAACGAGGAGATGACGATCCCATTTAATTCAATGTTGGCCAAACTGAAAGTCCCCATACTTGTGCGTTCACGCGCTACACAGTGACGTAATGACCCTTCCTTCTTTTATAGTTTCCTTGGTGCGTCCAGTAATTGCTGCGCCATGGTTCCATTCTCGTGTTTTAACACACAGTACCTGTTTAGTGTTGGGTACAAACTAGCTTAGCTGCATTAGGATCTTGCCACTGCCCCTGGTCCAGCTCATTCAGCCTTGCTCTCTCACTCTCACCTCTACCAGATGTGCCAGCAGCACCTCGTCGGTATACTCAAATGAATATGAAAGTGTCTGTAAATATAAAGGCATCTTCATTCATGGAATCATGATGATAGTGAAGAAAAGTTGCCAGAAACGCAGCTAAGCTAGTTTATACCAAACACTAAACAGGCACTGCGTGCTAAAACATTAGCATGGACCGTGGTGCAGCAATTACTGGACACAAGCATGAAGCAAACGCAGATCTTCTTGCCTCACAATGGCGAGTTGAAGGAAAAAAGCCTACGATTGCAAACCGGCTCCGTTAGTATTTGTCTAAGACATGGACGAATTCTATATTTCCCAATGCTTATTGCCAGCTCTGTAGAATAATGAGCCGTGGGATATAGCCTCCAGTTCCTGCTAATGACGAGACCAGGCGTTGACAATTTTTTTTTTTTTTTTCCGACTGCTATCCCCGTTTTAATTATATATCCTCATTAAAGGAGGGAGAAAACACCCATCATCATCTTGTATTGACGCTCTGCCTGACAGCATCCATCACGTTTACTCTCAGCTTCATAGATAATGCATTACTGCCTATTTCATGGTTGATGAACACTTGAACGCATTGATATTTGACTCCTGGCAATTAATCCCATCACATTAGATAGCCTCTGACACCGGGCCGTTTAAGATTCAGGTCATTTACAGCACAACTTCCATTCACTTTAGACACAAATCAATTTGCCCCCGCATAACTAGGGGCAGTGGACGTTTCATGTTGGCAAATGGCATTGTTCCAGTCCAGGACGCTCCATGAATACCCAATGATCACAACTAACACTATGAGAAACTGCCAGACCTCAGTTGTTCTGCCCACAGTACGGTGTGTGTTTGTTTGTTTGTTTGCACGTCTGCGTGTGTGTCTTGTGAAGACCTTCTCTCGACAGCCCACCTTCCTCGTTGAGGACGTGTTGGGTTGTGATGACACTTTTTGGCTGGTCCTCACAAGGGCTTATTTTCGTCTTAGTGGTCAAGTTAGAATTAGTTAGGTTAAGGTTAGGAATACAGTTAGAATGCAAGTAAGGTTATGTGTGTACTTGGGAGGGTTATGGTTAGGGGTTAGGTAATGAATGAGTCAATGAATGCACTGTCCTCACGAGTATAGTAATATCTCACCCACACACACACACATGCTCATGCACATCTGTGTGGATGTGTAGGGCATGCGTCTTCTAAATTCTGTGTCGAGAGACTCGAGACACAAAGGGGGCTCCAGGAAGATAAGATGCATCTCCAATTGGATTTGTGGATTTGCTGATGCATACCAGTAGGATATTTTATGAATATGTGCAGCCTAATAGTAGTCAGATTGTTTTTAACTGTAGTTTGTGTTTTGAAATGTATAGTTCAAGTGATTGAGTCATATGCTCATTGAAATGTACTCCTACGATCTAAGTAAATAATGCAGTTTAAAAAGAAAATCTGCTGCCTGAGTCATGTGGGAACAGTGAATGATTTCCACTTTAACATTTTGATGCTAGAAGAGACGTTTTTGATTGAAATTCATGGCAGCCATAATAGGTGGTTATCTTGGTTTTCCCGCCCTTATTTTGGTTAAGATGGCGGCGATGGCTAATGCAGGCTGAATAAAAATACTGCTCGCAACAGTATCAGCTAATTAATAGGTTAGCCATCCAAAAATGCGTAGTTACCCTCATCACCCCCCTAAGACTTAGTATGGAGTATTGTATCTTTATTCAGGGTAGACTTAAGTTAGCTATTTGTACCTGGGGGTTGACATAGCAGGATAGAGTCTGTAGTATACCAGAGTAGGCTGTACATAGTGATATTATTGATAAGAGTATAACATGTATTTATTTGTATTCTTATAATCTTAATATTTATTCCCATTATTCTGCCTGTACCTCTCCTCTCCCTCTCCTGTTGCTGCTTTGACATACAAATGTGAGATCCAAATGAGATGTGGAGGACTGTGATTTCTCTCTCTCTCTATCTCTCTCTCTCTCGAACTGTCAAAGGCCTTTTGCTAATTGGCCACTATTTTTTCACTCACTCATTATTTTTCCAGCCTGATCCAGACAAGACAGAGAGAATGAGAGACAGACGGAGGCAGAGAGAGTATAGCTTGTCGTTATCTTCTACAGTGGGGCACAGACATCCATCTACCAGTACCTGACCCTGCTCACAAACAGCAGCTGCGGCAACATGGATGTGGGTATTTGAGCAGTGATGCAGTGGTGGTCATACAAGATGAGTAAAGCTCTAGTTCATGATCACAGTAACATCTATATACTGTACACAATCCCTGCTCCTACACACCAGTGTTATTGTGCTGCATTTCTTCTTCGCATCTTCATCTTGGCTCTCCTGGCAGCTTGAAGCCTTTCTCCAACGCGTTCGTGTTTCCGTGTCTCTGATTGGCCAGGTCATGTGACATGTATTGTACGCCCAATCGTGGGACTGCAAGTTTTTACACTGGTTAAGCTTAGGCGCTCTTTCGAAGTTGGTTAAGGTTAGAGTTTGTCTTAGAGCAGGGCGATAGAACTCCTGCCCTGATTCCAAACTCTAACCTTAACCAACTTCGAAAGAGTCGCCTAAGCTTAACCAGTGATAAACTAGGCGTTAGGTAGTTTGCAGGCTGTTCGACCCGGAAATAGGCGCAGAACTTGCCGTCCCACGATTGGCGCACATTTCACATGACCTGGCCAATCAGAGCGCAAAACGGGAACCCGGAAACACGGACGCGTTGGAGAAAAGCTACACGCCTCCTGGCATGGTTCTCCATTCTCTGACTTGAGGTTTTCAGCTTGCCGTCTCTCTTCATCAAACTCTCCCCCTTTCCCTTTCTAGGAATTCCTCAAATGAATGTTCATGCTCGCCTTGCTACCGTTTTTCTAGTCTTTCCCCAACGCATGCCTTGTTTTCTGTAACTTTGTAAGGAGTGGGGTCTGATTGATAAACATCTGCATCTTTGCCGACATATTGCATTTCCCCATTCATCTCTCCATTTTGTTTCCACACTTGCTGCCATAGGCCTACAATTGTATTTAATGGTTAGTTCATCTGAGCTGATAGATGCAACACGCCCTGCTGCTAATGATCCAATTCAATCCTCCTGATCGAATGTGACCCCACAGTGCAAAGTGTAAACAGACAGACAACATCCGATCTTCCGGCTACAAAATACTGATGTTAACATTACAGCTAATGCTAACTGAACACAGAAGCCTACCAAGCATTAGCTCAACGTGCGCTGCGTTGCACTGAAGGGTAGACTAGGAGCCAGAGGAGGGAGTAAGTCACACAAGTGCAAGTCTCAAGTCTTAACCTTCAAGTCTCAAGCAAGTCCCAAGTTACAGTGTGTTTAGACTCGAGCAAGTCAAAGTGAGTCCCTGGCTGCTAAATATCACAAGTGATCTTCTGGGCCTTTCTGTGTGGAGTTTGCATGTTCTCCTCATGCTCGCAAGGGTTTCCCCTTGAGAAAAAGAGATAAACCCAATGGGAAAACATGCAGAATAGATCACTAGCGCTACTCTTGGCTACCCTTGGGGGGAAGGACAATAGGATGGGTCAAGCGCACGAAAGAAATTTTTATATATATATATATAATTTTAAGAAATCCCTGTGTGTGTTCCTATGTGTCGCATGTGTGTATCGCTGCATGACTACGTTGCAATTTGTGCTATAAATAAATACTTCTTCAATTCCATTTGAATCGTAATCTTAACCTTAAAACAAGAGAGAAAGGGGTACAAGGGCAAGCAATGTCATGAGAAACCTTCCATTGACAGTTTTCAATATAGAGGACAGTGAGAAAACAGATTAAATGACAGATATGGTGTGGAGGGTGACTAGCATGATTATGGCACTTTTAAAATTCGTATCCAAGACCTTTTTAATGCTGAGATAGATTAACAGTTTCCCACGTTGTATTTATCTTGTACGTGCTATTAGGCTATTGCTCACATTGTGATGGATTATAAAAAATATATAGCATTCTATATCTGATAACCATTTCATGCTGTGGATTGTAGAGACTAATACATCCATATAGCGCCGAAATTTAAATCCTAGGAAAATACCATCTTGTTTGCATGATCTCGCAGGAGTGCGTTTGTCACACAGTTGATTATACAGAGAGAGCTCAACTCTGAACTAGAGAGGGAGTGCAAACAGAATGATGAAGCTCTGTCTTGAAAAGCTGTCAATTCATAAGCTGCCTTGTCTGTATACCGGTCTGGTAATATACGGCACAAGAGAAAATCTAGGCAGGTGCGGTAGAATCCTTTCAACATGCTTTCAGCTCGATCTCGTCTTGCATTATTTTCTAGGTCCCATCTTTAACACTTTCAGCGCTAGCAGGGGGCGCACGATTTAGTGCTTGAATGCCCAGCATCCACTTCAATGTTAGCGTTAACAACGCCTAATCTATGTTTTAAATTATGGCTATGTGTCTAATCTGCCCGTCGCTTATCAATGACTCATGACTCAACATTGTCGAAGCGGATTGTTTTTGTATCGGTTCATTTCCGTTTTATAGCATTTTGAAAAGCCCTCGTTTTCAAGGAAAATTAAAAGATTCCGTGATAAACGGCCTGTACTGGAATATTCTAGAACGTTGTAATTTTTCGGGGCCGCGAGCTGAAAATCGATTATCTTAGTTCCTGATCGCTCGCACAGCCACACACACACATAGAGGAAAAGCTTATATCTCCGTGAAAACAGGTCTGATTATCCTAAGACTGGTAAAATAGATTCCTTACCCGAGATCAGATGTTATCCAAAAAGATCATTCCAATTCCTGATCGCCATTCCAAAAATGTATCGCTTTTATTGATCCAACGCTACATACTGTAAACACATATTCCACGCTGTTCTGATGGTCCACAATGACTCCGATCGGCTCGGGGTACATGCCTGAGAAGTAAAATGTGGATTCCGGATTTTTCTTTTCTCATCCATTTTCATTGAGTCCATTCCAAAAGGGTGCATTACCATCTGGGAGACGATAGGGGCGGTTTTTTCACATACGAGCTCCTGATGGGGCTGGGTTACCAACGGGAGACTCCGTAGATGAAATATGAATTCAGAGCGCTAATAAAAAAATCACACGCCAATTGTCGTGGTGGGCATTCAGGGGGCGGGCTGATAACACGTGTTATCACTAGAGATGGGTACCGAATTCGGTACTTTTAAGGTACCGAACCGAAACACGTCGGTACTACCGAGTATCGATTCAAGTGAGATACCGGAAAAAAATAAAAGAATTTTTTATTTTTATTTTTTTTTACCTTTTTTATTTTCATGTCAACGTTCACACGCACAATATATGCTTACCTAGGATTTGACTTGATTCAACAACAAAGCAGTCGGAGCAATGGCAAGCCGAAAACTGTCAAAATTGTAGTTATTTGAAGTTTGGATTTTTTTTCACGACTGAGGTAGGTAAATTAAATTATTTGAGACTAAAGTACCGAAAAAAGGTACCGTTGGGTACCGGTATCGATTCACAGGTACCGGTACCGTATCGGTTCAAATGTGAAAGGTACCCATCCCTAGTTATCACGTGGTGGGCTCTCAAAGTGTTAAAGCCAGGTTTGCGTGCACTGCACTAAATGTCACCCAATCATGTTTCAAAACTGTTATAAAACAATTGTTTTATTGTATAGTATTTTATGTTTCTTGTATAGTATTTTATGTTTCTTGTATAGTATTTTATGTTTCTTGTATAGTATTTTATGTTCTGTAGAGTATTTTATGTTTCTCTTTACTTGTGTGATTTTATTACTGCACCTTAATAAGTTTGAGTCCCGAATCTCTTGTGCAAATATAATGACAATAAAGTACAATCTAATCTATCTACTCTAATCTTTAGCTTAATAAAAACTGTCAAGTCCTTTCGAGTGATCTGCCTCAACCTCAAGTCTAAGGGCCAATCCCAATTCCCTTCAAACGACCCCTAGTTCTGGAGTGCCCTCGACTGGCTAGTGACATTTCAGAACAGCGTTTTCCCTCAATATCTCTGCGACACCTGCGTTACCAATCACCACTGGTTCTCTAACGGGACAGGTCTCCTACATTTTGACACTGGGACTGTTGTTCTAGTTCTACGACCCGGACCACAAAGAAAACAACCTGGAATGAGGAGCGGTACTGCCTGGTTGAGCAGTTTCACAGTATCTGCTTGTTAAACTGACATTTATGTCAGTTATAACCGTTGTGTCCACCATAATTTACCAATCATTTATATGATTTGGAGCAGTGGAAATAGTTGTAATCATTTTTGGAACGTGTACGTCTGGAGAAAAGTGACCTAGAAAAAAAGCCACACGATTCAGCGTTTTCCTCAAAAAGTCAAGTTCTACGAAAACCAAATAGGCTGACGGGTACAAAATATATGTATCACTGTATCTCCTCCCTTCCGCCACTCTGTTTGGAGTCTGCATCTGAAAACACTTCATTTGGAGGGCCAGTTGGAAGGCTAGAGGACCACTAACCCCTGATCCCCAGAAGAAATAGGACACCCTACAATATGTGTCACATGCAAAACACAGTGGTAAACATCTAGCCCAGGGACTACAGCTGAAAACTAGTAGCAACCCTGCTAATGTTGGCATATTTACAGTTTTTAATTTGTATTCATTTATAAATGTATAACTGTTGATTGATATGCACTGTCCCTGATCAAATAAACTGAGTAAACTAAACTAAGTGGTAGGGCCGGTGGTAGGGCCGGTGGTAGGGCCCAAGTGGGGGAATTGGGATTGGTCCTAATTCAAGTATTTTTATCAGTTAGTCAAGCAAGTCACAAGTCCTCAAATCTGCTAGGAGCACTGAATGGCGCCAGGGTAGTAAAGCTAACGTTAACGTGACTGTACGAGAGCGTACAAGAACACGTCACTCAACACTTAGGCTAACGTTACCCCCTCCCATGATGCCGAGGTGTTCGATATCTGTACCTCCAAGCGAAACCGTTATGTTCCGAGCCGTCCATTCCCACTGGAATACATTTTTCACATCGTTGTCAACTTCTTTAGCTTTCCAACAACTGTCCTTTTGGTCGATTTAAATTGCCATGTATTAAATCAAACGCCCACCGCTGCAGTTGAGATGCATGTTGTTCACTCATTTGACGTTTGGATGGAACGTTTTAGCCGCGCCGTGCTACTTCAGGGCAGGCATTACTTTTATGAGCATCTACTTTGTCTACGCATTTCATATAGTCAAACGTTATGCTTGTTCTTTTAATTTTTTATAAACATGTAAAAATGCGGATCATCCGAAGTCTTTCATCTCTTCAGGATATTAAAAGATGGTCCTCCACCTTCAGCCCTGAGGCAGAAAGACAGGTACGGTACATAATTAGCAAAAATAAAAGGCTCAGAGCGTGAGAGCGCACATAGCCCACATGCTGAGGAACTGCTACGCCTGCACGCTCAGGTTTTTAAGTATGCTTATTTTATAGGGAATAAGAGGCAGCTTGATTAGGCTGAGAGAGAGAGCAAAAGGGTGAGGGGAAAGCGGGAGATCGAGAAAGAGCAAGAAAGAGAAAGCAAAAGCGAGAGGGATGGAGGGAGGGAGACATTTCACATTCAATTCAGCTGTCTCAGGGAAACAAGCAATCTGGACTTTGGTTCCGGTCTTTTCCCCTCTACTCTCTCTCCCCCCCCTCACTAATCCGCTCTTCCTCCTCCCCTGTCACTTGCCTAATCGCGGTGTTCCCAGCTGAAAACAGGCCATTAAAGGAGTGACTTACAACTCCGGCCTCAGTGGAAGTATGGAGGGAGGGAGGGACCAGGTGGCAGGTGAGGTGAAAAAGCAGGACATGGTAGCATGAAGAAAAAAGAAGAGAGGAGAGAAGGGGGGGGGGGGGGGAGAGGCATAGTGGTTGTAGGTGATTGGAGGGAATGAAGAGAGGGAAGAGAGGAGAGCGCCGGGGAGCAGGTGGTTGGTAGAGCAGAGAAGGAGGAGTGGGTGAGAGGAGAAGAAACAGAAAGAGGGAGAGCGCGGAGAGACAGAGATTGGAAGTGAAGAGGACAGGTGGAGAGGAGCGTGTAGGTAGAGGAGAGGAGGAGAGTGTACAGAGAGAGGAGGAGGGAGGGACACAGTGCTCTCTCGCGGCGGGGGAGAAGAGGAGGGAGGGAGGGAGGGAGGGATACAGTGCTGCGTTTGTGATGATGCGCGGCAAGAGCAGCCGGGCCTGTCAAAAGACGCCGGGCGTCACGGCGATTCTGCCCGCCGCTGCCTCCGCGCGTTATCTGTAGGAATCCCAGTGATTAATGAACGGCCCGTGCCGCTTCCTGCACGGAGGAGGCGGACGAGGAATGATCCATCTTAATGAGCAATCCTCCATCTCTCCTGCGAGCCGCGGGAGCGGCATAATGTATGGAGCTCGTGGCGGGAGCTCCTCTCCTTTAAAGTACGATAACAAGGGAACAGGGGGGGGGGGGGAAGGAGAGTGGCTCCTGCTCTCCGCTCTCCCGCTCGTCTCCACTCCGTCCTTTGGAGAGACAGGAGTTGTACTTCAAACGGTGGACGTCTCGATGGAGGCCGTCATTAAGTACAGTTAAACAAGACAGTGGCGGGCAGGCGCCAGGCCGAGGCTCAGCGGTGCCCAGACCCAGAACGAGACGTACGAGTCGACATCAGGAATATCAGAGCACCCTGTGGATTCATAGACCAAGGTTACTCGTGACTGCATCACCAGCGCATGTATTATTCTAAAGGAATTACCTGCGAGCACTAAGTCCACTGATTAATAATGTTTTGTCTCACGTCCCACTGAGGGGGGGGGGGGGTGTCCAGATCAGATTTAAGGGCCAGTCTGCGCCGTAAACCATGAAAAATCAGCAGCCACAATGTTCATAATTCACGCTAAGCCTATTCTGCTCCAGCTAAATCCGATGTGGATAGCTCACAGATAATGACCACAACACCACAGTGGCCCTCCTTCATTTACCGCTGCTTATTTCACAGACGCTGATCTGATCTTGAGTCAGCATGTTGGAACATGAATGAATAGAGTTAAAAAACACTGCACAGGCCATGGCTAAATGCCCCCCCCCCCCCCCCCCCCCAAAGGCATGCATTCTATCATTTGCAATGAAATAAATGCTGGATCTCTCTCTCTCTGCAGCAGTTGCTCAGCACCGTCTCCCGTCACATCAAAAAGAGAGGAGAGAAAGAGAAATAGAGGTAGAGAGGAAGAGAAAGAGAGAGAGTAATTAATGTGCTGGCTATGATTAATGGTTTCAGCGTGGCTATTAAAGATTGGCCGTGCTTTTAATAACTGGTTTGAAGGGCCGGTCATAAGAAAGCCAGTGGAAGATGATGGTGCTCAAAATCACGAAATGACTGTTTCCCCGTGACGATACTTAATGCTAATTAGTAGGATATGTCTATACCCTTTAAATGATGAGAATTAGCACCAAAGTCAACAATACTGGACTTTAAAAAGAAATAAATTATGCAAATATACAGATATGGAGAAAAGCCAGACAAAGCTTGCGAACTCGACGATAAGGGTGAAATAACCTATTAACAAAACAAAACACCCGAAGACCAAGCGGCTGATAACGCTCCGGAATAAAAGCCTCCCATCTCCTTTAAATACACATCGCTGATGTGCCTCGCTCCTGTAAACAGTCAAGTCACTGTCTCGCATGTTTGGTTTACATCCAATTTGCCGCGGGTTAGCAGGTACCATCACGGTGATAATGGACCCCCGGAGGATCAATACTGGAGCGGACGGCGAGCGCACTCTGTCCGAGCCTAAACAAACACCAAATACATTATTAGACGGCCGCTGCTAGGGTCCACGTTTTAAATGGTGTTGATAAGAGTGATAGAACGCGTGACGACAGAACGGGAGGCCGTGTCTGTGTTGAAGTGGTGTGTGTGGGGGGGGGGGGGGGGGGGCTCTACGTCTCGTTGTTAAGCATAGTAACACTCACAGCCAAAAGAGAGAGACCCACATGGATCTTAACTCAGCCAGGCATCTTAATTGCATTCGCCGTGAGCTCTGCAGCTCTGCACTCCCCGGGTGACGGCTGATGTGAGCTGACTGGAAGATGACCTTCTTGAGCAGGGTGGAGGTTGGCTGGCAGGTGTGCGACACACTGTGCGTGTGTGCCCATAGTTGTACTGTATGTCTGAATGAGTGTGTTCCCATGACTTTGTGTGTGTGTGCATGTGTGTGTGTGTGTGTTCCCATGACTGTGTGTGTGTCTGTGATCATCCCATCTCTACATTGTCCCATCTAGTATCTATAATACTTGAATCATTAGTAAACAACAATCAACTCAAGTCTTTTCTAACCCGTCTGGTTTCAGGGCTAACCATAGCACCATGTCTGCAATAATGTGACTGCGGTGGATAAAAAGAAGCATTGTGCTGCTCCGTTCGTCGACCTGTCAAAAGCCTTTGATACAGTTGATCATTCCCTGCTTTTACATAGATTATTAAGTATTATTAATTATGTGACCCTAATACGTATATATAATAATAATAATAATGCAGGACCTGTTGCAAAGGTCTTTATTCGGCATGCAACGACACTCAATGTTTTAGTGGTACACACAGCGGTTAGTTTTTTTTTTTTTAGCACACACACCGGAACACACACGCATGCATTGTCTCTTTAGAATCGCCGATGCGATTCGTCTCTGCGATTAACCCATCCCGTCGTCCTTCCCCCCCAAGGGCAGCCGGGAGCAGACAGGCGTCAACGTGAGCCGCGCCAGGGGACCAATCCAAGTGCTCCTGTCCGTCTTCGTCAAGGACGCCACAGCGTTAGCGATCTGTTGTTGTGCATGTTTTTCCATTGGGTTTATCTTATCGGGGGGAAACCCTTGCGAGCACGGGGAGAACATGCAAACTCCACACAGAAAGGCCTGGAAGATACCCCACCTGGGTACCTGGCATCATGGAAACCTGGTCCCCAAGCGGGAATCGAACCCTGGACCTTCTTGCTGCGACAGTGTTAACCACTACACCACCGTGCCGCCTATATAGATGGTTCCACATCTACCTCTCTGATAGACAGCAGTGTGTGAAAGCAGGTAATGTTCTACATTTATTAAAAATGTTCTTAAATCAATAACAAAAGGGTATTTTTGTTTTTTAGCATAGCACAATGAATGGAAGCGGACATGGCCGGTTAGCCTTCGGGAGAGGTGTTAGTTGGACAATGCCTAGGCAGGCTAACCGGCCATGTCCGCTTCCATTCATTGTGCTAAGCTAGGCAAACGTGCAGCCAGATAGCTTTCTACTGAACGCACAGAGAGGAAACTGGTATCTATCTTCTTGTCTCTCTCTGGAGAAGACGGTAAGCTAATTTCCCAAAATGTTGGCGTGTTCCTTTAAGTCATTCCGTCTGCTCAACATGGCAAAAGTAAATGTAAGACTGGAGAGGGGAGGAAGGTTCAACTGGAACCAAATCCTAACGTCTCTCCAGCCCACGACTCGACTCGGCACCAACCCGAGGCGGGCCAAAGTCAAATGAGCCCCTCTGAAATTTACTCCAAGGGATGCGTTAAATAACAGTCAGCGAGGGGTTTTCACGGCTGCCTGGCACCGCAATCCACTTGGCTCCGCACCGCGACCCGTATTCATTCCGATGCCGACGGGAGGCGAAGCTCAGGAACAATATCAAACGTACATTTCCGAGGCTGGGGGGGGGGGCTCAGACGTAAAGATGTGTGGAAAGGCGGAATGTCTTTTGGTTATTATTAATATGCTTTTCAGTAGCCGGCGCCTCTCTGAATGACACTCAGTCATGCTTCCCGTTAGCAGAGGCGTCCCCGCTGAGTGGAGTGCTGGCCTCGCCAGCTGGATATTCATCAAGGTTAGCCATCGATTTTAATGACTTTCTCAATAGATGTACACCGAGTCTGCACCCGGTACGCATCGCCCACTCTCCCATCTTTCTGCGTGTTCAACCATCTCTGCGTCTCTCCACTCCCTCCCTCCCTCTCTCGCTCTTTTTCTCCAGTGTTCAACCACCTCTGTGTTTCTACAGTCCCTCTCTCTCTCTCCCTCTCTCGCTCTTTTTCTCCAGTGTTCAACCACCTCTGTGTTTCTACAGTCCCTCTCCACTCCCTCCCTCCCTCTCTCGCTCTTTTTCTCCAGTGTTCAACCACCTCTGTGTTTCTACAGTCCCTCTCTCTCGCTCTCTCTCTCTCTCTCTCTCTCTCTCTCCAGTGTTCAGGCACGAGGGTAAGAAGTGTGGATGGTGTGTGGCTGCACCCCCTCCCAGCAGACGCTTTCATATCTCTGTCTTATGACATTTCCATAGTTCTTTAGTCCACTAATTACACTCTAATTACTAACTGCAGTCTAATGGCAGTCCAAATCCATATGGCATATATAAATGGCATATCTTTTGGCAAAGATTGTGAATACTGTACAAGCAGCAAGATAACAGGCGTCTGGGTTCTGTATAACAGGCAGGTGGTGAAGAGGGCAGATTCCATCCCGTCTGACGGCACCACCCTCTTCATGAGGAGCTTCAGTCCCTGCCCTCTGGCACCCGCTTCAGACTCCCCTCAGGCGAGACAAACACTCATTCATCCCCACAGCCGTTAGCCTCCTCAACTCTGGAGAAAAGAGGCTGCTTGCCTGCCAATGAGTACGTAGGCCTACTTGTAACATGATGTCCATGTTGATTTCTGATTTATGTCATTACCGCTGGATAGGGATGGGTACCGAATTCGGTACTTTTAAAAAGGTACTTACCGAAACACGTCGGTACTACAGAGTATCGATTCACGTGAGATACCGTTGTCGGCACTGTAAAAGAAATTGCTTTTTCTTTTCATGTCAACGTTCACACGCACAATATACGCTTACCTAGGATTTGACTTGATTCAACAACAAAGCAGTCGGGGCAATGGCAAGCCGAAAACAGTCGAAAGTGTGGTTATTTGAAGTTTGGATATTTTTTTTGCAAAAAAATTGCATTTTTAGAGAATAAAGTACAGGAAAAAAAGGTACCGTTGGGTACCGGTATCGATTCACAGGTACCGGTACCGTATCGGTTCAAATGTGAACGGTACCCATCCCTACCCAGTGGCGTCATTTCAGTAAAAGGCAAGGTATGGCGAGGAGGGGGGGGGGGGTGAATGGGGGGTTTCCCCCCCTTGGTGGATTTTTTTTGTCAAATCAGTTGTGCAATAGTCACTTTTGGTGAGTTGTTTCTATACAATTCAGTTATATGACATTTAGGTATGACACAGGACTACACAAGCATTTTTAGTATAGAAATGTGTCAACAGACTAAAGCAGGGAACCACAATATTTTGCATACGAATTATGCAGAATGTAATATCATAACTGTCTATTACTTTTCTTGCAATTGAGCCAATTTTCCTTAGGTACGGTTTTGAGGTGTGTGTTCAACAGAATGTAGTATCAAAAACACATTCACAAAAAGTATGGGTTACTGAATGCTGAACTGCACTATTATAATCACTAAGCCAGACCTTACCTGTGTCCCTATATCACTTGTCTCTGCTGCCCTTTGATTAAAAAATGTCCCTATGTCAATTTTCCTTTTTTTTGGGCATATTTCAGTTAGTCACAGTAAAAGTCACCTATAAAAGTGAAATAATTGACAATATCAAAACATGCTAGGGCTGTACCGAATAGTTCGAAGCTTCGTTCATAATGTTGACATTCGAATTCTAAATCAACATAAATTGTAATAATATATTATTTTTTTTGCCAAGGTATGCTATATGCCATACCAAAATGACGCCCCTGTCCCTACCGCTGGATGATGTTGTTGATTGTATTTTAATTGTAATGCTACGCTGGTCATACTTCATGTCGGGGGATTGCAGGATAGTCATCATTGTATTGTTCTTATTGCTGTTGTGATGGTTCTGCTTGTTCATTGATGCAGTGCTGCTGCATCTGCGTTACTCTTACTAATGTGAGTTCATGTTTGTTTTTATGTTGCTGCTGAACCAATTGCCCTTCAGGGACGAATAAACTTGAACTGCTGTCCCCATGGCAACTTGGGCCATGGGCGGTACTACTACACTTTAATTTACTACAGTGTAGTAAATAAAACAGGAGGTTGTAAGGTTACTGGACATATGAGACATTATATTCTACCTCAAACAAAGTTGTGATGATGAAGCTAATTAAAATATCATGTTTTTAATTGCTAGGAAAAACTATTAAAACCACTAGAGAAGCTTTTTCTATGAATGGGTAGCCTAAAAAATACTGTAGAACGCAATCTATATTTGTAGCCTAGGAAAGACAACTCAAATCAGTATGATGCCTATCCTGACATCAGATGTGGTGGTAGGCTAGTGGGCATGGATGAAAAGGTTACACTGGGTGAGCAGATGCAGGCTTTTTAAAATTCAAAATAGTCATTATTCACTTAAAAGCCACTAAAACAGTCTATTTTACAGTTCATGTCTGGACATGCTGGATTTGTTGATATTAGCCAGAACACTGGTTTATTGTTGGGATGCGTGTGCTCCATTTCCATGGTAATGCTAGCAATAGCCCATTAATTTATGTAGACCCGGACGTGTGGGAATATTGATAAACGGGACATGGAGATGAATATGTATAAGCAATAATACCTTGAACAGGATATTAGCTAAAATCCAGAATATCAACATGCATGTAAACACACTCACTGCCTTTCTTCTCTCTCTCCCTCTCTCTCACTTACTTGTTAATTGTTTTCCTACCTTCAGTATAATCCAGGAAATATTATGCTGCTTTTCCCCTGTTTCACACTCACACAGTTACAGTACACACAGTGCAACCAGAGTCTTCTCCTGCCGGCTACCGGGAAGCTCCACTGGGGATGTTGGGGGTTGAGAGTGCCTTGCTCAAAGGCAGTCCAACTGCAGTGGTTGAGGGAGCAGAAAGTGTGACTCATTCACTTCCCCTGTCCAGATTTCCTAGGGACTCAAACCAGGGACCACTCTCTGAATGCCAGTCTGTTTTGACCCGTTTAACTAATGCAGTGCCTGTTTGGCTCATGGTACGGCCACTTGCAGCGTTGTGGAGACCCGCGGTATGGCTGTTTGCAGCTTTGTGGAGAACCTCTCATCCGATTGACTCCACACTAGACACTGCACTCCCCTGGGTCCTCGGCAATGCACCCACCAAGCATGAAGTCGGTTGGATGACCCGTTCGAGATATTATGTGTAACGTTTATTTTGTTATAGCGCCACCATCTGGCCAAATGGCACCAAATTCAACACTGCACTCCCCTGGGTCCTCAGCAATATGCTCACTCACTGAGCATGAAGCCGACCAGATGAACCGTTGTCGAGATTAGGGATGCACGATATTGATTTTTTTGACACCGATACCGATAACTTTATGCTCCTCAAGCCGATACCGATAACCGATATTTATTGTATTATAATATTTTTTTTAACTGTATATACCGTATATATATATTTTTTTTATCAAATTTCTTTTTTTTTTGAGTATTTATAAGCTCCGACGTCATCGGTACTGCTATCGGTACTCGAGAAATTATGGAGTTTTTTTTTGAGGAATTTAAACGTCGCAAACTAATCTTGTTGGCCGTTGTCTATTATCTCTCCTGCCTCTGTCTCTGCCTGCGAGCGGGCTGCCTGCTCTCTCCTCTCTTCCCCTCCCACACACACACACACACACACTCACTCACACACACACACACACACACGGGTCAGCGTTTCCGTTAGCCGGTAATTACCGGTTTTTGACCGGCAAAATCTGTTGAAGTCCGACTTATTTAATATCTCCGGTCTTAATGTCCGGTGAAAATAATTCCCTGAGTCTAAGCACAATTTGATTATTTGAATTGTATTAAAATAGGCTAAAATTAAATAGCCTATGCGATGAACGAAACGATCATTACATTTGTTTCCTCGTTGCTTCTAATAATGACAACGACGTTGTCGGCGAGAGCTTAGTGCTGGGTGTGCGAGTGCATGTGAAGCTGCAGAGCCAGAGAGGCAACGGCACAATGCAGTATTCCATCAGTACTCCAATTCGGCCATTTTCAGCCAATGTTGGGTGGGGGGCGCTGTTGTGCGGTTCCCAGAAAAGAGCCAATAACAGCTAAATCAGCTTCTCTGCAGCGCCATACTCTTTGCAAATAAGTCGTTGCGAGGTGGAGAGAGTCGTCACGCAAACCACGATAATGTTGCCGTCTCTCTGCTTTCTCAGTTCTTCGCTTGATATAATTAATACAAATGTCCAATATAACGGAATTCGTTAGCTCATAAAAATGTGATTATAACAGACTGCTGTTTAGTGTCGGACCGACTGCCCACATACGCGGTCTATTTTATTTCAAGTCAGCAGCAGCACGGAGTATCGAGGGACTTATTTTATTTGGAATATATTAATTAATGACTGTATACGCAAAAGTAGCCTAGTTTTAAGTAATAATATTATAAATCTACATGCCTTGAGGATGACATTCTTTATTCTAAACTATGACCGGAATTAATCTCATTTGTCCGGTAGATTGAAATCTTGCAGGTCACGGAGACCGACAACAATTTTTTCTAACGGAAACCCTGACACGGGTGCTGCGCTGCCGACTCAGTACAGACAGCTCTGCTCTCATAATGGCGGACAGAACGAAATGTTCAAAAGTCTGGGTCTATTTTACTAAAGTCGATGCTGACAACGCTCGTTGCCACAAGTGCAACAAGACATTTGCCAGTAATGTATAAGCGCTGGTACTTGTCAATGTGGCTGGCGGGGAGATAACGTTAGCTCCGAGTAGAGTAATGGCTGACAATCCGGAGGTAAATAAACGAACGAGAGCTTCTGATTGGTGGTAAGAAGAAGAGGTGGGTGCAAGCCGTGGGACGTAATTGGCAGATCGACTGTCTGTCTCCGAATGTAACGTGACTACGTCACAGCCAAGAAAGGGAGCGCTGGATTTGTGAAAAACTCCCTGTTCCTAAACCACACGCTATCAGTTTTACCACAGTACTGGCAAAACGGGAGGAGGCTATAATAAAAACAAGCGCCCTTCATCCAAATCCACCCACACCGGATTTCTTTTAACCAAAAAATGTATTATATGTTATCAGAGCTATCAATAACGTTATTGAGTTTATCGGGATGACGTCATAATTGCTGATATCGGCCCGATAATTATCGGCCCGATAATTATCGTGCATCCCTAGTCGAGATATGTGAAGGACAGACACACAGGCAGAGATTACCTTCCTATATAATTAGATGTCATATCAGCTGGCCTGGCTCTGGTTGCAGCAGGGAGAGATCATATGAGTGAGGGAGCTTGGCGATGACACTCCTCCTATTTTGATAAACTCACCGTCCTGGCCTCTAAGCCTCAAGCAGCAGAGAGAGTGACCACAGTCTGGCAACAGAGAAGGGCAGACCTGGCTGCCCAGAGAGCACAGTCTTCATCACTGTGATGAAGGAGGTGTAGAGACAGAATAACGCTTTCTGACAGAATGTGAAAAAATTACAGAAATACTTGCGAGGAATTATTTCCAGAGTTCCAAAAGACTAACCATCAGTGGAGAGGTTCAGGTTCAAATGTATTTATATATAGTATATAAAGATTAAATAAAGTAAGATAAAAAAGTAAACAAAAATGGAATAACAAGTAAAGAAATATAACACTATAAACATTATGACAATGAGGATTTGTGTGTAAAAGTCAAAGTGACAAGTGTATACAACAGTATTGCACATTGGTTAATGTAGCAGTCCAGGTTCAATAGCAGCTGTTATAGTTGATGTTGATGCTCTTTTATGTAAACAGTGTAGACAGCAGGTAAGCAGATATGCGAGGTGGAACATTTAGGTTTACGTTGAGAAGCCCGATGGCCTGGTAGTAAAAAGTGTCCTGGTGGCACGTGCAGCCCTGCTCCTGAGATTGTCTGCCAGACAGTAACAGGGAGAACAGTCTGAGTGCTGGGTAGCTGTGGTCCTTGATGATGCCGTGTGCCTTCCACAAGCACCGCTGATGAGACATCCTGGATGACTCATCAGCTGGATGCCAGTGATGTGCTGTGGGCAGAACAGTACCCATACCAGGCCCGAGATGCAGCCTGTGGTGCACCTGTAGAAGTGTGTGACGATGTTGGCTTCATGCCAAACCTCTTCAGTCTCTTTCTTGACCACTGTGTCCTGTGTGTCCAGGAGAGGGTGATGATGTGCACACAGAGGAACTTGAAGCTGCCGACCCTTTCGACCTCAGTCTCACCAATGTAGACGGGAGGTGTCTCCTGTAGTGCGCAGATCATCTCTTTAGTTTGACTGACGTTGGGAGAGAGAGAGGCGGTCCTGGCACCAGCTGCCTGGTTGGTGTGGGGAGTTCCATGGCTACACTATAACAGGTGTTATTATGAAAATGCTTACAGAGGAAGAGAGACGGAGAGAGACCGAGGGAGGGAGGGCAGCTCAACCTGTGAACCACAGGAATAATATAGTGATTCACCTTCAATTCCTACACCATTCCACTAGACATACTACAATGAATGAATCACTATAGTATTTCTGTGTTAATTCTATTGTGTGCATGTATAAAAAATATATATATATTTTTAAACACAGGAATATTATGAATCACTATAGAATGTCTGTGCTAATTTATTGTGTGCATGGAAAAATACAGACATATTATAAAGGCTGACCCCTATTAGTCGAATAGTCGACTAATCGATCGAAAGGAGCCGTAGTCGACTGCCAACCTCTTAGTCGAATACAAAAAATAAATATATATATATATATTATAATATTTTTATATTAAAAAAAAATGTGTTATCATTCTTTCCAAAAGAAAATAGGCCTAGAAGCGTGGCTAACGCTAATGGCACGCATACCAGAGGCTAACTGCCTAAGAAAACAGGCACAGAGGCACTGAAAGAGGATTTAACCCTTCTAATGAACACACTAGACTAGACAAATATCAAGATGTATCCATCAGTGTACCAATTGCATGCTTTTGCAGAGGACAAGAAGCCTTCCGTTGACTCCTTCAGACATTAAGCACCCCCACAGCCCAAATGGAATGATAAAAAAATTTAATTAAATTTAATTAAAAAATATTACTTTTTTTCCAACTCTTTTTAATTTTTTTTATAGTCGACAAATTTCGGCCAATCATAGTTGACTATCCAAATCCTTAGTCTGGGACAGCCCTATAAATCACTATAGTTTAAATGTCTAAATCACTATAGATACAGTGTGTGTGTGTATGTGTGTGTGTGTGTGTGTGAGAGAGAGAGACAGACACATCCATTGTGTTATCTATTTTATATATACTGTAGCTGCTATTTTGTATATTAATGGATGTGGCTGCTCTGTTGACTACACTGATTAGCTGGTGGAATGTAGTGACATTGGCTAATTGAATGCAGTGTACCTTTTCCCCTGGTGCAATGTTTGTCGTTATTGCCTTTGTCGTCTCTGATGAGGACGCAGTCAGTGTTGTGGCGTTAAGTCTGTTTATCGTCTCTGATGAGGTAGGGCTGGGCGATTAATCGATTTTTCGATTAATTCAAATTAATGATTTTGGACGATTTTGAAAAATTAAAATTTTCACACAAAAAAATTTAGTCACCTTTTATTTTACAAAAAGTGATGTTTGGTGAAACTTCGATTTGCACTTTATTAATCCCAATAGGGAAATTCATTCTAGTTTGATGATCAAGAGGCACCTTTTATTTGTTTTAAGTGAAGTATGGTGAAAAAGCTAGTTATTGCACTATTAATCCAAATAGGGACATTCATCTTTGTTTGATCAAGAGTAACCTTTTATATTATATATATATATAATCCCAATAGGGACATTCATCTTAGTTTGATTTTGTGTCAAATAAAAACGTTTTTTATTTTATTTTTTATTCTTTTTTTAGCTCTCAAGACAAAGAAAATTGATTAAAATCGTAAATCGGATTTAAAAAAGATTATCTGGGATTTAATTTTTAGGCCATATCGCCCAGCCCTATGATGAGGACACAAGTCAGTGTTGTGGCGTTAAGTCCGTTTATCGTCTCTGATGAGGACGCAGTCAGTGTCGTGGCGTCTGTCGTGTGCCAGAAATGAAGGCATAATAAGCTGTCTGTATGCTCCAGTGATTTAGTTCCTATCCCGACACGCAGACACACTGTGTGGAGAAGGTTTACATTACTATACTTGTGAGGTATGGATGTCCCCAATCTGAGCTGGTCGGCGCCGTCAGGAGACTATTTAGGGAAAGCTGGGATGTAGGCAATTTTTTATCTATACGCAAAACTATTCAATTACCAAGCAGCATTATCGTACCTAGTTGGGTTTTTTTTTAATCTGGGGTAAAAAACTACTTGTGAGGATTGACTAGTTCTAGGGATGCACCGATATGAACACTTTGGTTGATACCTATAATAACCGATATTAACATTCCTGTTATGGCCTAGCCTAGCTTAGCACAATGAATGGAAGTGGACATGACCGGTTAGCCTAAGACCTCTTCCGAAGGCTAACCGGTCATGTCCGCTTCCATTAATTGTGCTAAGCTAGGCTAACATGCAGCCAGATAACGGAACGTAGGCCAAATGCGTCCACATTTTTATAGGATTCTATCACATTTTCATAACAATAGCACCCTGCGCCGTTTTCATTGAGGTTTCTTACAAATTAACGATGCTCTATGTTGTCCTTTATATGCCGATTATCATTAGAATCATAAATTGTACCATATGTCCCCCTTTAGACAACATATGTAACGCTACCAGCGCACTTTTGTTAAGATAATTAGTTGGCCATTCTCTGTCGCTATACCGAGGTCGCAGTATCGTTTAACGCTGTTCAGATCACGTCGGAGAATATAGACACATCCCAGTGACCTGCGACCTGTGCTAACGCTCTTGGGAAATGCAGTGTTGTAGTTCTCAACATTTTCAGCCTTTAATTTTAAACCAATGCTGCCATCTACTGACAACAAAAAAGTGTTGTCTAATCGTCACCTTGAGAGCCACTTCCGTATACGCCCCAAACCCATTCTAGAGATTCCCACTTTTTGCTGGGAGTGGGGCGTGGCCGTATTTGGTCCCAGACAATAAGAGTGGCCGCGATTGGTCACCGTGACGTTAGCCTTCTACTGAACACACAGAGAGGAAACTGGTATCTATCTTCTTGTTTTTTGCTTTTTCTTTTAAGCAACTAAGCATATACGTCAACTGAACCCTTGGATTGAAGAACCATATAACTCTGCTTTGAAATGGTTTTGGACGGCCCGTGTATTTGCAGTTGTAAAATCAATCCAAATCAAGTGTGAATGTGATGTATCACCAGAAAGCACTCAACCTCTACGGTCTTTAACTGAATTAACACAACACTCTAACTTACCATCTTTAGATAATAACGTTTGAAAACCTCATACAGAGTTATGTGGTTCTTCGGGCTGAGGTACTCAACTGATTTCTGTTCTACGTTTAAATGTCTGTGTGTATGTTATACAGTATGGACTACGGGTGGAAATGAGCCCTGTGCTATTCCCGGCATATTTACATCCCTATCATGCTGTGATGTTATGTACACTCATGTAAATGGTGTTCATTCATTTGCATTGTCCTTAATAAACAAATCTTATGCACTATGCTCTATGCAGTCAGATGCACGTCTGTGTGTATGTCATACATTATGCAGTCCGATTACAATTACGGTCAATGCCATGCATGCACATACATTAAGAGGAAGAGGCTGTCAAACGATAGCCACACATGCAAAATTGAGTTAGAGTCCTTTACTCTATATATTATCAAAAGGCTTTTGAACCTGAAACATGCTTTAAGAAAGCTCCCCATATATTGTTTTGTCCGTTGTCACGCAATCTTATCTTCACATCAAAACCTTGGCTTCACCACGCAAATTGTCTAAAATAATTTGGTGAGAAAGATGATCTCTTAACCCTGTCGGGAGTGCTGAAGATATCGCTTCAAGAAGTTACTAGATTTAAGTAGAGTTGTTCCGATACCGATACCAGTATCGGAAATGCCGCCGATACTGCCTAAAATGCTGGTATCGGTATCGGCGAGTACCCTCTAATGTTGCGCTCCGATACCATGACGTAATTTATCAACAACACTGTGGACGTTGGGCTCTGTAGATACTTTATATACTCATACTTCACTGGGTGAGCATTATAAAACAAACGTGTGCTTAATCGACCGTGAATTAAAGTGTCAATTGCCATTAACAGCAGAGCAGATACTTTCTTAAAATGCCATTGTCCCGACAGCGCTGTTGACGGGGAGCTCTGATGAGTTCGCTTGGTGGCTGGTGTTATTAGCATTGAACAGCTAACCGAAAGCTAGCTTTGACGTTACCTTGGCTAAAGTTGGGGCTATTCACATAATCCAGCAATAATGGCTGCAGATCTGCAAGCAAAGTACAGCAAGTTGGCAAAGGAGTATTCCAAGTTAAATCACAATGTCACCGGCAGTAACGTTACAGTCTTTCCATATAGCGGTAGCTCATGCTAGCTAACATAGCTCACGGTAACGTTGTCATTGCACAATTGCACGTCGCGTACACGATTAATGACATGTTGCGGACAGCCATATCGGCGACAATGTTTAGCTTTTAGTGCCAAATGATAAGAGTCTGAGGCGGAGTCTCAAAAGAGAATGTTGAATATTTATTGTGCAAAAATCACAACAACAGAGCCTCTGCTACTAAACGGAGCCTTCTTGTGGAAGCAAGTGCAGCAACGAATAATGTCCGTGTGGAACTAATGTGCCAACAACCTTTCCGTGGGTGAACTCATTGAGATAGTTTTCAATTACTGATACTAATACTAATCTATACAATCACCTGTTGTTGAATAAATACCATTACTTTATAGTTATTACTAAAAAACAGTATATATAAAACAGTAGCTGTATTAAAAAAAAAAACGTTTTATAATTTATATAATATTTTTAAAAATGTTTAATGTATGCACTGGTATCGGATAAGTATCGGTATCGGCCGATACCCAAAGCTTAGGTATCGGAATCGGATCGGAAAGGAAAAAATGGTATCGGAACATCTCTACATTTAAGACATCTTCACTCACTGACAGGGCTATACGCTAAGCTTTTTCACTAGGGGCACACTTGCCCCTAAATGAGACATTTAGGGGCAAAAAATATTTTTTAGGGGCAAATTTTTAAATAACAATTTTACCATTATTAAAAAAATATGTTCCTCCTGCCTCATTACTGTGGTCCTTTTATTTAACATTTAAGTGCGTTTGTTTTCAGGTTTGTATCTTTTATAATGAACCAACCGAGAAAGTGTGTAAATCACTAATAGAACAAAAACAACAAACTGTGTGTGTGTGTGTGTGCGCGCACTTGTGTAGTGCTCCTTGAATGAGATCACCACAACACACACACACCATTGCATTAATCAGGAGGACAAGAAACTCTGCATACATTTGTTTCACAATGAAAAGTGCTTTAGAAATCAAATGAATTATTATTGTAAATAACCCCATGAAAGGTTTATTATTTGTATGGGTAATTACCTGCTTCATATTTGTGATGTTACTGGTTTCAGTGTGTGCCTAAAGTGATCAATGTGTTGGGCCGTTTATAGAGATCTATGCCAATTAATGTTTATGTATATCCGGGACTTTTTTTAGTAAGAATTGAGAGGTATTTGTATATGTGACCTTTATTTTGAAAACCGTGTTGCGACGCAACCTTATTTACATTTGCGCGTTTGACAGTGAAATGTTCAGTCCAACTTAGCTCGAAGGAAAGACTAATCAAAAAGGTTTAATTGACCCGTATGAGGCTCTTACGGTAGGACTTTGATTGTTTATAGAAGTGGAATGTAATATGCTAAACGAGAAATAAACAGTTTGTGACAGCCAGTAAAGATCAATCATCACAACATCACGTCAATCATCATCATCTTATCATCTCTCCACATCGGACGTGGTTGTCATAAGATGGACTGATATCCACTCCGTTGTTCTTTTTTGCGTCTTAAATGTATTGAAATGAGGTGCTTCTTTGGCGATGCAATAGCCCATATTGAAAGGAAGAGAGCCCACATTCAGTTTCGTTTTGCTAGGAATTATGGGATTTGGTGTTGGATGTATAGACTACGCAGATAGGGACATGGTCTTTAATCGCACGATAGACTACAAGTACCAGGTACTAGCGTGACCCAGATTCACTCCACACGCAAATCTTTTTTTTCACTCAGGCTATCGGTGATCGCAGTAAGTTCATTCATTGCCGACAGATTCTTTCATAGCACCACGACATTGTGTCGCACTGACAGCACGCGTGAGTGGCGTCATCACACGCCTTGGATAATTTAAGAGTGAAATGCGAATGCAAGGCTTGAAAGCACTACTCGCAAGCCCGCCCCCAGATAAAATTTACCAATCGCAACGGCCAATTAAAGGGGCAATTCGCGATCATATCATCGCATATTTTTGCCAGTTACAGCACATTGGAACTGTGTCAATAAAACAAGAATATCGCTCCTTCAAAACAGGTACTTGTAGCTCCATGGGCTACTGCCCAATATGAACAGTAATAGCCTCACCGAGTCACCGAGATTGAGAATGAAATTATCCAGAAAACGAAATGAAAACCAACCAAACAAACAGTCTCTCTCTCTACCCCTCTCTCTGTCTCCCTCCCCTCTCTCTCCATCTCTACCCCTCTCTCTCTACCCCTCTCTATACCCCTCTCTCTCACCTCCCAAAACCAGATTGAGAGTGAGATCCTCCAGAAGGAAGGTTTGAGAGCTTCACTGGAGAGGATGTGTAATGTAGCGTAGGGGAACGCTTGAAACCCGCCTGCGCTAGAATGTTAACACGCCGTTTGAAAACCCTCCACGTGCAGAAGCAGCTACAAACAAGCTATGAAGCTACACATTCAAGGATATCACCCCGTTTCGTCAGTCAAGCCCGTCCCCCTATACCCATCATTACTCTGAATGGAAGCTAACCCCTGAAGAGTAGTTAGCACCTTTCTTGCATTCTCACAAAGTAGCACTGCTCCCTTCCCCTCTCTACATACCTCTGCAGGAAATCTTGCCATGACTCATTCCTAATCACCACCAGGCAGCTGTGCCGTGCTCGACGGGATTTCACATACATTACATACAATTAACCACTACAATAACTTTACTCTATACTCCAAACTTTTAATGCCAGTACTTCAGAAATAGAGTGGATGGCACTTGCGGCGGCTTGTGACCCGAGAACACCTTCTAGTGCGTTTTGAGTGTGTGACAGAGAGACAGAGAGAGTGAGAGGGAGGGAGAGCGAGATAGTGAGAGAGAGACGGAGAGACAGAGAGAGTGAGGGAGGGAGAGCGAGATAGCGAGAGAGTGACGGAGAGACGGAGAGACAGAGAGAGTGAGCGAGTGAGAGAGTGAGAGGGAGGGAGAGCGAGATAGCGAGAGAGAGACGGAGAGACGGAGAGACAGAGAGACAGAGAGAGTGAGCGAGTGAGAGAGTGAGAGGGAGGGAGAGCGAGATAGCGAGAGAGAGACGGAGAGACAGAGAGAGGGAGAGATACAGAGGGAGAGACAAAGAGGCAGAGAGAGAGAAAGACAGAGAGGGAGAGACAGAGGGGGGGGGGAATGAGAGGGGAAACGAGAGAGGGGGAGGGGGAGGAGGGGAGAGGGGAAGAAAGACATGTGCAGTAGACATGGTGAAGTTCCCTCATGGTTATTTCAGATGAGACTGCAAAACAATGCTTCCTCCAGGTCTTACCATCCTCCCATGATCCCAGTGACTGTACCACATGTAACATGTCTGGCTGTGTGATGTCAACTTGTCAGCATCAAAATAACAGCACCAGGATAGCTTAGCACAATAGCTTAACAGACATTGCCGCTTTTGGAATTTGGCACAAACCCATTTATTATTTACAAAAAGATACAATAAGGACTATGGCCATACGATGCCTGGCCATACGTGATTATTCAATATACACAACTATATTAAAACAACTACTAGCCACATCGTTACTAGAGAAACTACTATAACAAGTTGACGCTTGGCGCTGCTGTCGGACGTCAGGTGGAACAGGAAGTGAAGAAGCCACTTAAATCAAATTACAGCTGTAGCTACAGGTACAAACAATGGAGCGTGCCAGTGGCCAAACATGACACTGCAACTAAGGCCCTGTTTAGACGGAAACGCTAGCAGGTGAATCCGCAAAAAGATTTTTTCGGATGTGCCTTTCGTTTATACGGAAACAGCGTTTTTACGGGGTGAAACCGCAAAAAAGTGAGACTACCTTCCAGGGTAGAATTCCTAGAAACGATAAACCTTTGCGCTATCATCTATCTAAACAGTCAAACCGCATAAAACGATGACGAAAGGGTTGTCAAGGCTCTCGTCGCGTACTGCTTACATCACAGGCATGCACCAGTAGCCTAGAAGCGTAAACAAAGCATGTCTGATTCTATCCATGGCGATCACCTGAAGGCTACATTGGCAGTACTTTTAAATACACAAGAATCTGTCCCGCGGCGTGACTGGACCCACTGTCTGTGAGTGACTCTGCTTTGGTCCAATCACATTCCCCACCCACAGTCTGCGAATCAGAGGCAGAGTAGGGCGGGTCTTCACAGCACGTCATGTGACATATGCGCCAATCGTGTGACAGCGGGGCTCAGTCGTCTCGAGTCGTTACAGCCTCGTCTGCACGGAGAATTCCATCCCAAAACGCTAGTCTAAACGCAACATTAAAAGTGAGACCGTAAGACGACTTTTGCGGTTTCTGTTCAGACAATCTCCGTCTAAACGTAGCCTTAATAATACAGAAATACAATAGGCATATTTGTCACTGTTACACACAGTGCACTGCAGTTAACGTACATCTAACGAACGTGGATGAGAGGAAAGCAGCGTCACTACACGCATTGGGAAACATCAGCATTGCAAAGCATGCTCCTGTCCCGGCCTTCAGATAAGACTTCAACGACAGGTCAAGTACACGACGAATGAAGTTTCGACAACCAATACAAAAAAAGTTGTTTTCCCCCCCTCCTCCTTCCATCTCTCTAGCGTGAGCGTGGCAGCTGATAACACTGCAGGGAGCCACATACACATGATGACACCAATGTGAAATTAAATAGTAATAAGGTGTATGTGCACTTGCGCTGAATGTTTTATGAAAAAAGGCCCATTATCGGTCTCATTTCCCCTCAAGTTGGTTCAGATCTATAATGACAGCACGACTTCAAAAACTCAGCCTTTCTGTCCCTGTTCGGAGGTTATAAATGATAAAGTTGCTTACACTGTAGCTCAGGTGTAGCAACTCGCCAAAAAAAGTAATTGCTTTTTTTCCCTTTATTTTTTTTTTGCACCCATCTACAAACCCATTTGCACACATTTTATCGATGAAATGAGTCTGGGAGAGGGGGGGGGGGAAGAGAACCAATCTACACCTATCTTTAGAAGCTTCATTAAAAGTGGAAGGATTGACCAGGATGTTGTGATGTGAAAACCTGTTTCCAGGAGGCTGCGCTGCCGATCGGAAAGCTTATATAGATTGGGGCAGATGGACGGAGATGTGTTGTTGACAAGCAGAACACACCACAGAGGGTTGACAGAGGGAGAGAGAGGTGTGATAGTGCCGACTTGGAGGTTCTTTAGTGGCTTCTTCAGTATGCAAAGCATAGAACGTTTTCAAGTCTAATGCCAGTGTCCTTTAAGTGCCAGAGTTGTGAATACATTTGAAAAGGAATTTATCCGCATTAAGGATGGAGATTAATCATTGATATGTTGATTGTTCGCATGTACGCCTCTCGCATATAATTCGGTAGTCAAGGCGGTGGGCTATAATGAGCCTTTAGTCGAGAGATCCGAGCGCGCTAACCATGTGACGCGTAACCACGGTGACCTTGTGGCAGCTTTTAAGTGAAATGGCCATGTAACGCTTGCAGGTTGTGTTGTACAACCCCTCACTAAAAGGGTTTATGAATGCAGGCGGCTGAGGCCTGTGTTCTTGACATTCGCCGCATTGCATTCTTTGTTAGCCTGTGGGCCACTGGGGAGAAGAAAGAAAACAAGCTGGACAGGGAAGTGGATAATTCGCTTCACAGCTGCTTAAAACCGACTGAGCCGTTGATGGACAAGCAGATGTGTCTTGTTGCTCACTTCTAACGCTGGACACAATAGGCTCTAAATCACTCTTCCCACACGGACACAACGGGCCCTGACCGAGTAACGACCTTACCTCTGGGGTGTCCCGGGTCGCTGAACTCGTACTTCCCCATTCCGACGGTCCGCAGCATCTGCAGCCCGTTGGGAGTGTCCTGGCCGCCCGCCGCTGGGGGCTGGGCCTGTGGCGCCGCCTGCCCATTGGTCAGAGGCAGCGCCGGGTGCTGGATGAGGCCGTGGCCGGCGTGGTGGTGGTGGAGGTGGCCGTTGCCCATCACGCTGTGCGGGTTGGGGTGGACCACCTGATTGGCGAGACCGGCGAGGGGGGAGGGAGCAACCGTGGGGTGGGCCGAGAGGTAGTGGGGGTGGCTGGGCATGCTCAGCACCATGGAGGGGGGCTGCTGGGCGGAGTGCGGAGGCAACTGGAAGTGGGCCGTCATGAGGGGGTGGTGGGGGGGCATGGGGGTGATGGGAGACTGGACTGTCACACTGTGGCTGAAGGAAGGAGGCTGGGGGAGGGCGTAGCGGTGAGGCAGGAGGCTGGGCTGACTCACTGCTACTATTGGCGGAGCCCAGGGAGGACCTGAGAGAGAGAGAGGGAGAGGGGGGGTAGGTAGAGAGAGAGAGAGAGAGGAGAGGGGGGGGAGAGAGAGAGAGAGAGGGGGGGAGAGAGAGGGAGGAGGGGGAGAGAGAGAGGAGGGGGAGAGAGAGAGGGAGAGGTAGAGAGACAGACAGAGAGATGTAGAGAGAGAGTGTAAGAGAGCAAGAGAGAGGAAAAAGAAAGACAGTAAAAGATATAGAGAAGAGGGAAGGGAATGAGAGGACGAGAGGGAAGGGAGAGAGGGAGAGGGAAGGGAGCGAGAGAGGGAGAGAGGGGGAATGACAGAAATATGGGGAAAGGAGAGGGAGATAGGGAGAGAGAGCACAGTTGATTGCATATCCATCTTCATGGCAACATGATTATATAAGTTAACAGCACAATGCGCAGTATGGGGATTGGAGAGTGTAACTAATACCACAATACGCTGGTCGAAACAAATGTAATTTCAAAGCTCCTCGATGGATCTGTGTGGCCTTTAGCTATAAGCCACAAACACAGCTGCAGGCACTGGCAGAGAGTTCTGTTTTTATATGATCCAGCAGAAAGAGAGAGAAAAAGAGAGAGAGAGAAACACAGGGAGACAGATTACACTTGGAAGTTGTTCTCCACACTAGAGAGACCCTGCTCCGCTTGACTCCAGACCCAAAGTAAACTACATTTGTTTTGAAACTCGCGGAGCGCTAAAAGGAAAGAGAGAGCTTGATGAATGTATTTGCGTCCGACATTAACATCATAATAACATTTAGGACATTTACTTCAGTGCTAGTTGGGTGAAACATGTGTTTACTGGAGACTGTCAGCCAATCAACCCTGTCAGACCCCGAGGTGTTGATATCGAAGGATCGCAGTACAGTACGGTCGAGAGGAGGAGGCTCATCGATTAACTGATTAATGATGGTATATAAATATGGGGTCGTATTGGACCCGCCCTGCCTCTCGCCAGCCTCCTCGTCTCTTCACCCCCGTAATAAAAAACACACTCAGTCGTTTTTTTTATTACGGGGCCAAAGGATAAATCGCAGGACAGTTATCACCCCCGTTACATTTTCAAATCACAATATCATAACAACACAGAGGCTGAGAGACTCACTTTGTTTTGCTGCCGGTGGACCATCGTCGTACGAATGGGAAGCGCCGTCGCGTGTCATTCTAACCCTTTTAGAAGCTTGGTGGTCCGGTCTTTCCATAAATGTGTCTCAATAAATCCATTTAGTTAGATCCAGTAATGATGAATGTATCTTATCTTTATCTCTGATCAATTTTCCGACGACGACAACAACTATTAGCCGTTAGCTACTTCCGGGTTGATTCCCGCATTTCCCGGACATGATGTCACACCGCAACACTTCCGGTATTCTGAAGGAGAGCGCGGGGGATGAAATCAAAGTGCCGATCGACTTGGGATTGGTTTCTCTCTCCGTGTTCAGGAGATCATGCGTATAAAAGTATATTGGATCATGTCTCCAGCACCCCCACAGCCGCACTGTAGCTACAACCACTTAATGTCAAGGCTCTCATCCACATTAATTAATTAATTAATTAATTTCTCCCCCAGCTCTCTCGTCCATGATCAATCAATCAATCCATGAGCTCAATGTAACGCGGAAGTGCAGTGGTATATTATTGTATATAGTATATCTATTATTTTAAATCTTTATTTCGAATATGTAAATAAACTATAAACAAACAAAAAATCATTGATCTCTAGCAAAAAAAATAAAAAAAAATAACTCAATTTACGTTCAAAAAGGAGTAGGAAGAAGTATACACTTAATTAATCCTATACCCTTTTCCTAGCCCCTTTGGTGACTGATGCACCGAGTGAATCCACAGTCCCTTGCTCCTCCATAGGAAAATCCCATAATTAACTCTGAAGAACTGGTCCTCCGCGAAACGCTTGTACAAGTATCGCATAGAAATGTCAACGGTACTCACAGTTGCACGAGGGTTTCGGACAGAGAAACGCAATGGTTTGAAAGCTCGGCGTTGCTAATAAACATTTTAAATAATTTTTATAAACTGGTCAACACAGCTTTATTTTCGGCATTGGGTGCCTGATGCGCATGCGCTGTGATCACCTGCGCTGCATCAGGCAGCTAAAGCCGTTTTGAGCAGTGTTGACCAGTTTATAAAAATTATTTAAAATGTTTATTAGCAAACTCATTGCTAATGAGGTAAGCGCCACTGGTCGAAAGTCCTTCAATTATTTTGAGTCTTTTGACTTAGGGATGGGTATGATGGTTGACGTCTTCCATAATGTGGGGATCTGACCTAGATGCAAATGACATGTCATCAGCCTGTGACTGCAACTTGTTCCTGTTTGCGGACGACTCAGCCCTGCTGGTCTCTGACAAGAACAAGTTGCAGGTTGAAAAAACCCTCAGCTCGGAACTAGGCAAAATCTGCATATGGCTCGCTGATAACAAAGTATCATTACACATGGGCAAAACAGAGTCCATTCTCTTCGGTTCAAATAACAAACTCAGCAAGACCGACGGCTTCTCAGTTACAGTGGGTGACAATATTGTCACAAGGAAAGACGAAATTACCTACCTGGGTTCCATCCTAGAGGCAAATCTTTCCTGTGACAAAATGGCATCCAATGTAATAAAAAAAGTCAACCAACGAACTAGATTCTTGTACCGGATCTCCTCTCTGGTAAACAAGAATACCCTGAAGACTCTGGCAGGAGCACTCATTCAAGGGTACTACGACTATGCTTGCACCTCATGGTACCAAAGCACCTCAAAGGCGCTAAAAACAAGATTACAAACATCACAAAACAAACTGGTCAGACTACTACTTGACCTTACCCCCAGAACCCACCTCACCCCTGCCCACTTTGACAACCTAGGATGGCTTAGAGTAGACGACAGAGTACAGCAACTTGCAATGGGCTTGGTCTACAAGATACACTATACGACTAAGGTACCCATGTACATGTCTAAATACTTCCCAAAGGTCAGTGAATACCACAACCACTACACCAGAGGAAGCTCAACAAATCATGTTAAACCCAGATTCGGCTCAAACAAGGGACTAAACACTTTTTCGCAATTATGCCACATCAATGTGGAACGCCCTACCCAAAGCTGTAAAGGAATGTGAATCCCTACCCACATTCAAAACCGCTCTTAAAGAGCACCTACGGGAAGCTGCAATTCGAAACTGGCCACCGTAAATGCCCAAACCCCCCACCACCTCCTAATAGACAGTCTCCTCCCCACCGCATGTATATATTATCTCCCCGCCGTATGTATATTTCTCTCCCACCCACCCACCCCCTCCAAATGTACAGTATCCTCCCCAACGTATGTATATTTCTCTCCCACCCACCCACCCACCCCCTCCTAATGTACAGTCCCCTCCCCATCATATGTATATACTCTGTCAGGATCTATGGGTAACAGTGCTGTATATTTGAATACCGTTTATGTCACAAATGTATCAGTACTAAATACCTGTATGTCCCTATGCCATAAATGTCATGTATGTTGTGTATGTCATAAATGTCGATATGAATTGAAAATGGGGGACCCTGATGTAAACAAGACAAACGTCTTTCTCTGGTCTGCATCCCCTTAACAATTGTGTGTATTGAGCCGTACTGTATTGTACCCATTCTGCAATCTGTTAAATAAAGTTTCCATTCATTCATTCATTCAGATCTACACACATCTGGAAGAGTCTAGAAAACACCCAACCAAGCTGATCAGCACAGTGGTGCATGGTGCGCCCGCATATCGAGTCAGGACCAGCAGCTTTTCTTGGTTTAACCCTTTTAAATTATGCTGTGACCCAATCTTGGGAAATAACCATTTCGTTTTGGGGTTACAGGGAATCCATGCATACAGAGATATTCTCTAAAAAGTCAGAACTTTCAAAGCGGGAGAAGAAGGAATTAAAAGTGTTTGGCAAGTCAGTGCTATTTACTCCTAATAGTAGTGGATTTATTCCTCCCAGTATTTGTGTTTGTGTTTATGGAAGCCATGTTCTTTATACCTTGCCATGCGGCTCTGAGGTCTCCACTGCTATATTGAGCTTCTATCTTGTCCTTATACATTTGTTTGGCCTTCTTAATAGCAGTAACACTAGAGCAGATATACAGTAAAGTAACACTAGAGCAGATATACAGTAAAGCAACACTAGAGCAGATATACAGTAAAGTAACACTAGAGCAGAGATATACAGTAAAGCAACACTAGAGCAGATATATACAGTAAAGCAACACTAGAGCAGATATACAGTAAAGCAACACTAGAGAAGAGATATACAGTAAAGTAACACTAGAGCAGATATACAGTAAAGTAACACTAGAGCAGATATACAGTAAAGTAACACTAGAGCTGAGATACAGTAAAGTAACACTAGAGCAGAGATATACAGTAAAGCAACAAGACTAGAGCTAAAGTAGCAACACTAGCAATGACCGATAGACGACGAAGAAGTCTAAGAATAAATGGGGGACCCTGATGTAAACAAGACGAAAGTCTTTCTCTGGTCTGCATCCCCTTAACAATTGTATGTATTGAGCTGTACTGTACTGTACCCATTCTGCAATCTGTTAATAAAGTTTTCATTCATTCATTCATTCATACAAACATCTCTAGAAGCAGCCTTTTTCTCTAGGGCATTACCCGTACAATAGGCCAGTTTCTTTTTATTGATAACTGCTTTTAACTCCTTTGGATAAATAACAACCACTTTACTCTGGATAATGGAATCTACACAAAATGTGATGTACGAAGAGATAGTGTCACAAAGTTCATTAATGTTATTGCTGCATGCGGCAAAGAAACAGTCCCAGTCCGTACATTCGAAGCAGGCCTGAAGGGAGGAGATGCTGTCCTCCGACCAGCATTTCACTGGTTTCTCCACCTGCGGAAGCCGCCTGAAAGTGGGTGTGTACATGGGAATCAGATACACGCTATTGTGGTAGGAAGATCCCAGGGAAGGCAGTGGTAGTGATCTGTAAGCACCGCTCACTGAGCCATAACGCAGGTCTATGATAGAGTTCCTCTGTGTGGTGGCACAGGTCACATACTGTTCATATGTCCTCAAAGTAGTGTTCAAGCGACAATGATTAAAATCACCAAGGATGAATCTTGGAGCCTCTGGGCTGATTGCGTCGAGTCGGTGCGTGACGTCAGCAATCAGCTTGGAAGCAGCTGATGCGTTTGCGCGAGGGTGAATGTAAACAATAGTAAAAAGTAACAAAAAAAAATCTTTCTCTCTGGGACGGCCAAACGTCTCCGGTTTCATGTTTCCTTGTCGGGCGAGGGCAGCCGTTCTGCCGATTCCATCGAAGCGCGTCAAATAACCCAGATCCATATGTTGTGGTGGATTATGCCATGGGCCAAATGGGCATTGGATGTACCAGATGGCGATCAAACAATTGGAATATTATTTTTGGAATACTCCCGATCACAGGTAAGAATGATCTGACGTCAATTTTAGCTTGATCCTGCAATGCTTTTACACCGATCGGGCTGATAAGCGTTTTTAGTGTTCAATACGAATGCCGTTACTGACAATCAAATAATCAGAAACGACCCCCCCCCCCCCCCTTTCATGCATTCATGATGAAACATAATACCTATGATATAGATTTGATTTTGGGATAATAGCGTATACAGGCAAGACATGGCAACGTCTATAGTGGAATGGACGTATAGGGCTTTAACTCAGCATTTCATGAATTACCCTAGGCCGCTCTAAAACCACTTATATTCACCACGGTATAACACAGGAACGTATGGATGGGAACATTTATTCTTTTTCACATATTGAACGATAGATAGGTGATGTCAAATGGTCCATAGTATTGTATCCATAGCTATAATATAGAATATAGTTATAGCTCTACAAACAAGGTGACTGATCCCTATCTATAGTGGCGGCGTCGCTACAGACGGCTTCGTCTAATGGCTGGCACTCAAAGTGTCATGATATTAAAAGGAGCAATTCACTGAAAAACAATTGCGATTTATTTTGCACATAATCTCACACACATCTCAAGGCTCATTCATTTAGTTTGACAGTTATTGAGAGTTAATGAGTTTGAACATGGCCACCAGTGATGTCCTCAGAGGACATTGAATCCTTGTGTTGTGTTAGTTACAGCTCAATGAAATTATGTTATATGAAATAATCCCCATATGATATGTATATGAAATAGCAATCCGTATCTACATTTTTTCATCTAGGTAGAGACAGAGGAGGCGCGTTGGACAGGGAGCATGGGACAACTTCAGTGCATAATTCACACCGGTCCTTGGGCTTATCAGTTCAGATAAGATAAGATAGATAAGATATTCCTTTATTGATCCCCTTGGGGGAAATTCAGGCATCATAGCAGCATGGGGGAGGGGAGGTACAGGTAGTAGGAGACATGGTACTGGTCATAGAATTATAGTACAGTGGAGAACTAAAAATAAAAATAGAATAAAAAGGCAGTGTAAACAATATAACAATATAATTAACTCTGGACATCTCAGATGCTGCACCCCCCACCTCCGACACCCCACCCGTCACCCCCCACCCCCGCTTCCAGCTCGTCCAGACGTGGGATTGAAATCAAAATGGGATAATGTCATAATTTCAAATCTTCTACAGAGCTGCTGATGATTGGCGAGGCTCTAACGAGGTCACCTCTTCATGGAGTGCTGGGGGGGTTGATTACAATGTATATATATATATATATATATATATATATATATATATATATATATATATATATATATATATATATATATATATATATATCTTTACTTCTTCGTCGTCTATCGGTCATTGCTAGTGTTGCTACTTTAGCTCTAGTCTTGTTGCTTTACTGTATATCTCTGCTCTAGTGTTACTTTACTGTATCTCAGCTCTAGTGTTACTTTACTGTATATCTGCTCTAGTGTTACTTTACTGTATATCTGCTCTAGTGTTACTTTACTGTATATCTCTTCTCTAGTGTTGCTTTACTGTATATCTGCTCTAGTGTTGCTTTACTGTATATATCTGCTCTAGTGTTGCTTTACTGTATATCTCTGCTCTAGTGTTACTTTACTGTATATCTGCTCTAGTGTTGCTTTACTGTATATCTGCTCTAGTGTTACTTTACTGTATATCTGCTCTAGTGTTACTTTACTGTATATCTGCTCTAGTGTTACTTTACTGTATATATCTGCTCTAGTCTTGCTACTTTACGTAGATCTCTGGGATGACTATCAGTCTTTTCATACTGAAATATATAATTGAAGGACAAGACAAAGCTCCACAATGTTGCTTCCCTCTGAGAAGCTTGAGATTATGTCAATTAAAATGTGTAAAAGATAGAACATTGTTTTTTTTCTTTTTACAGAAATAGATGCCCCATCGTAAACATACAGTGGCCTTGCTTGATGATCAACTCAAATGAAATGGCTAATAAGCTAAATCAGAGGCTTCAGAAAATTCAAAAGTGAAATATTTATTATTTATATTTATTGGTAAAGAATTTGCACTACAACTCATATACCTCATCACACCTTACTGTAAATTGTACCTAAATTGTACCTCATCCCATTTCTGCATTGTACTGTATATTGTATTGTAACTCAGTTACTTTTCTACTCTGCATTGTATATTGTATATATGTACATTGAACACTTTTGTCTACGTACTTTACTTCTATTTTATACTTATTATACTTATTTTATACTTATCTATTTTTATCTAGCACAATCTCTGGAGCAAAACAGAAAGAAGCATTTGATATAAAAGTACTCTGTATTTTTGTATGACAACTAATAAAGAAACTTTTTTTTTATCCACTTTTTCTCCCCATTTTCTATTTTTCTCCCATCCCAATTTCGTATTTCCAATTCTTCCCTCCCCTGTCCTGAACGTTGCTAGACTATGCCTCCCACTGGTCAGCTGTAGTGAGGATAGAAGCCTTGCATCACGTGTCCCCTACGGTACACGAGGAGGCAGCCTGTCACATCTTTTCACCGCAGCAGCTCGAACTCTCAGTGGCGAGGAGTAACGCGTGGGAGGCTCACGCTGCCCCCGATACTTCCTGTTTCCGCCGCACCGGCGTCACCCAACCGACCTGTAGGAGTCGCTGTCCACAACGTCCAATCCCCGCCCACCGGCTTTCCCACCCTCTCACACTGCCAATTCTGTTAGTATGACGGCCGGCCAAGCCGGTAGCAACGCAGAGAGCTGGGCTCGATACCAGCATCTCCTGCGTTAGTGGCGAGCGCCTTGCCCACTGCGCCACTCAGCCGCCTACTAATAAAGAAACTTGAACTTGAAACTTGAACTTGAAATAAAGAGTTGGAAAAAAAGCTCCCTTTTATCGGGGTAAATGTTCCACTGACATTTTTCTTGGTGACACAGTTCATTCAGTGAAGTGTGGTTAGGTGCTGGCTTCATTGCAACCACCAGTCACAGTTTGGCATAGCGCACGTGCGCACACATCAATATGCACATCAATATGCAACATTATTACATGGCGTTTTCACATTCGCCGAAATGCTTGCTTGTGATTGGTCAATAGCGCTCGTCAGAGGTCCGATATTACTCGATAACGGACCTCTGTGGAACAATAATGACCGCTGTGCGCAGCTGTTCGCAATCAAGCCCCACTGACACACACTGTTTCAGTGCAATTAGACACACCTGCCGGGCTGCCGGCGATAATAATAATCACTTTATTTGGGCCGACAGAGCCACAGAACAACTGTGTCTGCATTTGATCTCGTCTTGTCGATTTTGTAAAATGAATCCCTTACTTATACTCCGGTATAATGAGCGAGCGAGACAGAGTGAATCCACATTTGGTCAGACATAATAATAAGACCTCAGACCTTCAGCTGCCCTGTCCTCTACACAGCAGGGTCCCTGGTGGCCGCCCTGTCCTCTACACAGCAGGGTCCCTGGTGGCCGCCCTGTCCTCTACACAGCAGGGTCCTGGCTGCCCTGTCCTCTAGCTACACAGCAGGGTCCTGGCTGCCCTGTCCTCTACACAGCAGGGTCCCTGGTGGCCGCCCTGTCCTCTACACAGCAGGGTCCCTGGTGGCCGCCCTGTCCTCTACACAGCAGGGTCCTGGTGGCTGCCCTGTCCTCTACACAGCAGGGTCCTGGTGGCTGCTCTGTCCTCTACACAGCAGGGTTCCTGGTGGCTGCCCTGTCCTCTACACAGCAGGGTTCCTGGTGGCTGCCCTGTCCTCTACACAGCAGGGTCCTGGTGGCTGCCCTGTCCTCTACACAGCAGGGTCCCTGGTGGCCGCCCTGTCCTCTACACAGCAGGGTCCTGGCTGCCCTGTCCTCTACACAGCAGGGTCCTGGTGGCTGCACCCCAGCAGACACTGTGCTGGAAGGTCTGCAGGGACCCGCCCTCACCCCTGCTTCCGGGGTAGAACACATCCTAGCCTTCTACAAAAACCTAGGGGTCCGCAAAGACGACTTCAAACTCGAAATGGTAACAACAGATGAGGTACTCAAAAAAACTGAGCGCCATCCAACCTAACAAGGCCACTGGCCATGACAATATCCCCTCCAAATTCCTCAGAGACTCAGCAGCCGCCATCAACCCAGTCATCACACATAATAAACCTCTCCATAAAACAGGGACACGTCCCCAAATACTTCAAAATTGCTAGAGTGACCCCCCTGCACAAAAAAGGCAGCAAATTAGACCCAGGCAACTACCGCCCTGTTTCTATTCTTACCTCCATCTTGAAAGTCATGGAGGCTCAATACACACAATTATTAAGGGGATGCAGACCAGAGAAAGAAGTTTGTCTTGTTTACATCAGGGTCCCCCATTTTCAATTCATAGTGTAGCATCCCCTTAACAATTGTGTGTATTGAGCCATACTGTATTGTGTACCCATTCTGCAATCTGTTAATAAAGTTTTCAATCAATCAAACCACCACCACCTTTCCCAGCTGAGCACAATAGATCAAGATCCCTGTTCTCTTTCTTCCCCCGTCGTCAAAACACATGAACTGATTTCCAGTGGAGCAGAAAAGAATTTAAAGATTTGCAAACTGACAGTTTAATTATTATTATTATAATGTGAATGTAATAAAATATGTATTACTGAAATTATCTGAATTGCGGTAAAAAGTTAATTAGCAGAGATTAGACGTTATAATGTAGATAAGACTATAATACAGGTGACATACTGACATGTTTAAACCCAGCTCCCTATAGGGAGGTGTAGTGGTTACGTCATTGCCGTTTTTCGTGTTCCACCCTCTGTCCAACGCAATGCATTTCCCCATTGCCCATTTCTAAATCGTCTAAATAAAGCATTAACATTTGCATGGTGTACCTTTCTGTGCTTATTCATCCACAATCTATAGCTCAACATGAAAATATTCGCAATTAATCATAAAAAAATAAATCACAGAATTTTATTTCAACCAAAAATGCTTAAACAATAATGTTAGTGATAGAAGGGAACTAATTTTAGTGCAAAAATGGAAAGCTTTTCAATTTCTATGCGGCAGAATTGTTACAATAGCCGATAATCAATTTTTCCAATGATGCTATATGGGTGGAACAACCAGTGACGTCAGACTACACCTCCCTGTAGGGTTCCCTGCACCCTGCTCTGTGCTCTGTGCTCTGTGCTCAACAATGTAGACGATGGTGGAAAAAATCCACAGTTCCACTAAATGCCACGATAGAACAGTGGTCCGAGTATACCAATGTTTTATATTACGTGTTAAAGATCCAGTACAATGTTTTATATTATGTGTTAAAGATCCAGTACAATGTTTTATATTATGTGTTAAAGATCCAGTACAATCATGTGTTATATTACGTGTTCTTAAAGATCCAGTGAGTACAATCATGTTTTATATTACAGTACTTAAAGATCCAGTACAATCATGTTTTATATTACATGTACTTAAAGATCCAGTACAATCATGTTTTATATTACAGTACTTAAAGATCCAGTACAATCATGTTTTATATTACAGTACTTAAAGATCCAGTACAATCATGTTTTATATTACAGTACTTAAAGATCCAGTACAATCATGTTTTATATTACAGTACTTAAAGATCCAATGTTTTATATTACAGTACTTAAAGATCCAGTACAATCATGTTTTATATTACAGTTACTTAAAGATCCAATTTTTTATATTACAGTACTTAAAGATCCAGTACAATCATGTTTTATATTACAGTACTTAAAGATCCAGTACAATCATGTTTTATATTACAGTACTTAAAGATCCAGTACAATGTTTTATATTACAGTACTTAAAGATCCAGTACAATCATGTTTTATATTACAGTACTTAAAGATCCAGTACAATGTTTTATATTACAGTACTTAAAGATCCAGTACAATCATGTTTTATATTACAGTACTTAAAGATCCAGTACAATCATGTTTTATATTACAGTACTTAAAGATCCAGTACAATGTTTTATATTACGTGTACTTAAAGATCCAGTACAATGTTTTATATTACGTGTACTTAAAGATCCAGTACAATGTTTTATATTACGTGTATTAAAGATCCAGTACAATCATGTTTTATATTACGTGTCCTTAAAGATCCAGTACAATCATGTTTTATATTACAGTACTTAAAGATCCAGTACAATCATGTTTTATATTACGTGTTAAAGATCCAGTACAATCATGTTTTATATTACGTGTTAAAGATCCAGTACAATCGTGTTTTAATTCAGTCACAAATGGCTTATTGTGGAATGTCATCAGTATAATTTTATCAGCTTCAGATGCATCATTTGATTTGTTATGAGGATGTTTTAGTGCCACCTCTCTGAACACAGCTGACTCTCATTAGGCTGAGGGGGTGTGGCCTTCTGTTCAGTAGACACTATAGATTGTATAGATGCTTGATGAGCGCCACTCCGCTAGATGAGACTGGTGGGCCAATCATGGCAGCTAGATGCGACTGGTGGGCCAATCAGAGCAGCTAGATGCGACCAGTGGGCCAATCAGAGCAGCTAGATGAGACTGTTGGGCCAATCAGAGCAGCTAGATGTGACCGGTCGGCCAATCAGAGCAGCTAGATGTGACTGATGTGTATTATGTATACCTCCTGTGTGTATTATGCAATATTTAAGAGGAGGCACATTGGATATCTGAAATGGCTTGATTCTGTTGATATCCAGGAGGATAGAGATAATTAGTTTTTATAATTTTCACAACAACAACAGTTCTAACATTGAGTAATTGTATGTCACCATAGCTTCCGTTAAAAAAGTGCAACAAGATTGAAAAACACAATTTTCATCATAGTGAATCTAGATGAAGGGCCAATCCTCTGACGAGTAGGTCCATTCCAAAGTCATTAGCGGTGGTTCCGATGTGCTTGGCTCTCATTATGTCCTTCTTAACTTTAGAAGCTTGAACTTTGAAAGTGAATCAACTCGTCAAGTATTGTAAGGAGAACCTTTTTCTCTTTTTTTTAATCTTCAAAGCACCTAGTAACTAGTAGAGTAAAAATATATATATACTGTATATATTTCAGTTTAAAAATAGATAAATAAATACATATATACTAGTCGAGGAAAGGTACGCACCACAGGTCACTTTAAACACACAAGAAAAGGACACTTTAAAGGAAGGAAAAGGACACTTTAAGAAAATTACTTGTTGTGATTTTTGTACAGTATAGTTAGTAACAGCAAGTATAGCATAGGGACATAGAAGAAAAACTGCACATTGTATAGGTATGTACATGCCTTTAAGCGATTTATTAACATGTCTATTTACCATGTATATTCTAGTTCTCTTTTTTTATTATTATTACTATTACTATTGTTTTTATTGCACAATCGAAGCTGTATGCCCTGGTATGTATGTGATGAATAAAACTCTTGAATCTTGTACTAAGTCCTTTCAAATGGTCAAGTACTAGTACCTAAAAACCTGCACGGCACTTGAGCGAAGGTAGTTAAGTCACTTCCTCCAGCCGCTGAATATAGATGCGCGTGGAGCGGAAGGTTCCAGAGGAGCAAGACTCTGTTCCAGTATTATTCTTAAATTAGACACTTTGAGATGAGCGAGAGGCAGAGGCCAATGGAGCAATGGAGGGAAATTGACTGCTCTAGGGCAGAGCCATTCTGGGTGACTTCATTACAATAGGAGCGCACACACACACACACGCCAAAGAAAAAACCTCTGCGCTCACTTAACCCACTACTGTCAAGTGTGTGTGCCTGGCGCTGTGCGCCCCACGCCTCTCCGCTCATGAAAAGGTTGACTTAATAAGATCGACATCCAAATTAGGCCCCGCTTTAAGGTCACTTGGAGGACTCCCAAGGAACACTGCCTTCTTTTTTTCCCTTTTCGTCAAATGGGTTGGATGCAGTTCAGTTGAACTTTGGTTTTTAATGACGACACGTTGGAATAAGACGGTGTAGCGTCAAGGACGAGATGGGAGAAAGACAACAAAGAAGAAACGTGTTGGGGGAAGGTAGCGGAGTGAAACATGGGAGCGCTGTGTAGCTTTATTTATTTATTGTACTCGTATTTATCTCTTGACTGAGAAACCTCTATAAATAATAGAGCGCTGTGGGAAGCCTCAGGTGCCATATGTAGAAATAGTGTTTGCATACGGTCTGTGCAGTCTGCATAGTGGAGGTATGTACACACGTGTTATATAGGCCATGGCAGCCAGCATGGTTCATTAACAATACTATTGGCTGCCTCTGAGCTGTTTGGCATGTAGTATACGGCTGTGTGTGTGTATATGCATTTCTACAAGCATGACTGTCAATGTATGTGTGTGTGTGTGTGTGTGTGTGTGTGTGTGTGTGTGTGTGTGTGTGTGTGTGTGCGTGTGTGTGCGTGTGTGTGCGTGCGTGCGTGCGTGTGTGCGTGTGTGTAGCTTACGTGTATATGTACGTACGTATATATTAGTAGGAGGCGAGCGTGCCAGTCAGATGCATGTGCATGTACAGTATGTGTGTGTGTGTGTGTGTGTGTGTGTGTGTGTGTGTGTGTGTGTGTGTGTGTGTGTGTGTGTGTGTGTGTGTGTGTGTGTGTGTGTGCGTGTCATTACCTGTGGCCTCGCTGTCACGATGATGCTTGGCAGGGGGCTCATCCGTCTCCCAGGGCGTGTGTTGGTTGATGGGCGTCTGTCCCCACCGCACCCCAGGGGCCAGCAGCAGTCCCGGGGCCTGACTCTCTCCTGGGGACAGCCCTGAGACCTGGTGGAGCACAGGCGAGACAAGAAGGACAAACGTCACGGCTTCAGTCCAGCATGCACCACACCACAAAGCGGGGGAGGCGGCATCCTGGTGAAGGGGGGGCATCCTGGAGAGACTGTGCAGAAATGTCACAGGATCTCTCGCTCGGCACCCCCCCCCCCCCCCCGGTCGCCGTTGGTTGTGCGATAGTAAAGGGTTAACCTTCTGTCGTGTGGCAGTGAAAGGGTTAACCGGCTGTCGTCTGGCAGTGAAAGGGTTAACCGGCTGCCGTGTGACAGTGAAAGGGTTAATCGTCTGTGTATTGTCGCAGTGAAAGGGTTAACCGTTGTCGTTGTGCGGCAGTGAAAGGGTTAAGTGAAATGTGCAGTGGGTGCATCTCAATAAGTATAATAGACTACTAATGTAATACACTCGGGCCAACGTTGACATTAACGCGGCGCACGATGGCAACGCTTATCGCGCAAACCGCACCGAGAAACAGGTCACAGGCCTGTATGTACATCTGGTGGGCTCTCGCGAAAAACAAGAGTTGGCAACGTGTGTTTTCATGAGCCGGTGTCGCAGAACAAGAGATAACATTTGTCACACTGTCACAGGGGCAAGGCTTCATGTGGGTATTTAATGGCAGCTGTATATAAACACCTGAGAGGCATTTAGTCCTCTCAGTCTTGACAGCAGTATTAATATGTGCATTCATGTTCTTCTAACCATAAAAATTGATGGCTGTGCGTGACTGATTGCAATAAAACTCTACTTGTCAGCTGTAAAATTGAAAATTCCTTCAAGAGTGCTTGAGCAGCAGGGTACAACTGTTCATCTATTCACCTTTTTAAATACGCCGGTAACAGTAATTAGCTTTGTAGTGCATGCTACAATCAAATATAAAAATCATCCCACCTGCTGAGTGCATGCATAGCTCCTGTATAAAATGTATATTAAGCATTCAGATATTCCAATAGCATCATTTACTTTTAAACAAGGGATGAGATGGAGAGATGAGAGGATGGGAATGAATGACTTTGAAGGGTTCACGGAAAGAAAAAAGCAATACAAGAAGAACAAAACAAAACAATTCCAACTTCCCGACATAAAAACGAAACCATGAGCACCCTCTGACCTCCTCCAACAACAAGACCAAACCAAGAGCACCCTCTGACCTCCTCCAACAACAAGACCAAACCAAGAGCACCCTCTGACCTCCTCCAACAACAACAACAAGACCAAACCAAGAGCACCCTCTGACCTCCTCCAACAACAACAAGACCAAACCAAGAGCACCCTCTGACCTCCTCCAACAACAACAAGACCAAACCAAGAGCACCCTCTGACCTCCTCCAACAACAACAAGACCAAACCATGAGCACCCTCTGACCTCCTCCAACAACAACAAGACCAAACCATGAGCACCCTCTGACCTCCTCCAACAACAACAAGACCAAACCATGAGCACCCTCTGACCTCCTCCAACAACAACAAGACCAAACCAAGAGCACCCTCTGACCTCCTCCAACAACAACAAGACCAAACCAAGAGCACCCTCTGACCTCCTCCAACAACAACAAGACCAAACCATGAGCACCCTCTGACCTCCTCCAACAACAACAAGACCAAACCAAGAGCACCCTCTGACCTCCTCCAACAACAACAAGACCAAACCAAGAGCACCCCTCTAAGCCAGGTGTTTGCACTTGCTGGGACCTCCAATATTTCTCTCCGGCGTGGGGGAGTGAGACATGTTATGGGTGTGGACCTGTGGTGCAGGCTGATGAAAACACGGGGTCAATCACCACCGGACCCCACAGCAATATTTCCCTCCCGCCTTATCTGTAACTTGGTCTGGGGGACGGGCTAGAGGAGGGCAAAGAGGCCAGCCTGGCCAAGTTAATAGAAAACACCTGGTCGCCGGGCCTCCTCCAGCCTCCTCCAGCCTCCTCCAGCCTCCTCCAGCCTCCTCCAGCCTCCGTCCCTCCAGTCCTCCATTCCATTCTCCTCGCTGACCCTGCGCTCACTTCATCAGGCAGCAACACGTCATGTGTTCCTATACAGCAGCATCGACAGGAGCCCTGCGCCGCGCTGCGCCCCCGGCAGTCTGCGCTGCCAACCGCGCGGCGACAACACCACCGCCCCCGCCGCCGTCCAAACAACCGGGTTCGATATGAATTAACATGCAGCTTTACATAATCCTCATCGATCCCATCTCCGGGGCAAAACACATCCATCCTTTTGTGCTTAAAACGCGAGGTTTATACAGTATCGCAGCTTTTTTTGCAGCGGGGTGTCAATGTGAAGATGAGGCCACAGAATGGTATCGATGCTGCATGCACTGTAATATGAGAGGACTTCAATGAGGGTTGCAGACTGGATAAATCCATACCGACAGCTATCTGACAAGTAGCACAAGTACTGAGAGAGAGTGTGTGTCTGTGTGTGTGTGTGTGTGTGTGTGTGTGTGTGTGTGTGTGTGTGTGTGTCTGTGTGTGTGCGTGCGCGTGCGTGCGTGTGTGTGTGTGTGTGTGTGCACGTGTGTGTGTGTGTGTGTATGTGTGTGTGTGTGTGTGTGTGTGTGTGTGTGCACGTGTGTGTGTGCTGGCTAGCTGTTAAGAAAACACCTAAAGGCTACAGAAGGGAAACAGTGTGATGGAGAGCGTGAAGCTGCGTGTTCAAGGCGAGGCGGACTGACGGGGGTTTCTAACGTTTTACCTCGACACCTCTCCTCGCCCTCCTCGCCCGTCCGCGTCAGACGAGAGAACAGCGAGACGGTTTGCAGAGAAAGGGTGAAAAAAAAGGGGAAAAAAACTGGGAGACTGGGAGGAGGTATGAGACTTCCAAGACCACTGTTGTCTTTATGCTTTCTCTCTTAATGAGTGCTCTCTCTAGCTCTCTCTCTCTCTCTTGCTCTACCTTTTCCCACTGTGTAGGCTGATCCTCATTAGCTCCTGGGCTCTCTCCCAGCTCGCACCCTCCTGCCTTGCACCATTCTCCCATTAACTCACCCATCTTTCCTCAAAACAACAAAAGAAAATGGATTCAGGGAAAATCCCCATCTGCTCACGTGCTGTTCTGGTCCACAGCTTGTTACTGTATACAATATACATGGTTCTCAGTCATCGCCAATCATCACACACACTGACGGCATAGCAGCCGAGCTCAGGAACAATCCAGAGCTGGTGACGATCAAGGTTAGATAGGAAGCATAGACACACACACACACACACACACACACACACACACACACACACATATGCCTGCATACAAACAAACAAACACATAAACTCACACTGGCACGCCAAGAGATATGAGACAGGATGTTCATTAAGATGGCAGGCTGGTTGCAGGCAGGAAGGTATGTATGGGAGGGGGGCGGCGTTTGACGTCTAATCTTGTATTTTATTATTTCTTTCCTCCCATATTCGCTCTGCCATTCGCCGGTCCTCTCCTCCCTGGCCAGCTATCATCACTGGACAACAGATGGTTTCCTCTGACTCAACAGAAACCTTGCTGGAGACAGCAGGCAGGGGGGGGGGGGGGGGTGAGAGGAGGAGGAGAGGAGGAAGAGAGGAGGGGAGCAGCCAAGAAATGACATTTTTGGGGGGCGCCAAGCTGCTCCATGTTTGTTCCTGCGTGAGCGACTTTGTATGGAAGGGCCTCGGAGTACGGCAGTGGCGTGGCACACATGCACGAGCGCACACGCATAAACACACATCAGCGCGTTAAGGGCTTGAGCCATTGCTTTAATAACCTAGGTCACTAAACTCTATCCTTAATCAAAGACGCAAATAATATGGTCAAATTAACCCATACTGTACACAGATTCGTTATGCACACGCACACATTTCTGCATGGCTTGCACACACACACACACACACACACACACACACACACACACACACACACACACACACACACACACACACACACACACACACACACACACACACACACACACACACACACACACACACACACACACACACACACACACACACACACACACACACACACACACACACACACACACAAACACACAAACATGTGAAATAATGTGCTCTAAATTCTAAATGGCATATTTGTTCAGTTCGGAGTGCACATGCACACACAGCCAGACACCAACACTATAGCTAACCATGTGAAGAACATTAAGTGAGGTTCTGTCAAAATAGCCCAAAGCTTTATTTTGTATCATATTCAGAGCATGCACTGTAGACTATGTGCAACTGCATACAATTTGCAATCTTTTCTGTCTCTCTGCATCGGGAAATAAAGGTCCATTACTGCCTGGAGCCAATATGAAATAGTGGAGGAATAATGGAAAAGCGTACATTTCCTCTGGCTTCTAAACGGAATAAGCTAAATGAGCAATATGCACATACTGCTCAGCTACAAATAAAGCTATTAAGTGCTATATTATAGTCCATGACGCAGGTGAGAGACTGTTGTTGCATACAAACACAAGTAGGCACTTAAAACGAAAACGTACAATAATCCGATTACTCTCGACTATGGTGCGCAGAACTACAAACAACTCCTCACTACAGTTGAGTCGACCATCTCACTGAGCTGTAATGTGCAGAACAGACAGACACACACACTACACTAAAGCAAAGTGTACACTAAAGGGTCCACCGCATCACATCGTTTCGCTAGCCGCGGTGTGGTGTGAATGTCAAGACTGAAATGTTGCAAACAAGTCAGAATGATTGCGAGGAAGACCCATCGTCGTGTCAGATCACATACTTGGCCAAACGTCATCCTGGTTGCATACATAGGGCATCATACTGGCGGTCACATCACACATTCTATGTGACATGGTGCAGTGCAGTACAGCCCACCGATACCCAGCCAGTGTGTACAGAGCCGCCAATCCACCCATTGGCTACATATCGGTGGTGGCCTGTAGGTTTTCTCTGATTGCTTTCTGCTCATGACTTTTGTGTTTACCTTTGTTGGGAGCCAGTCCCTTGTCTGTGTAAGTGTGTGTGTGTGTGTGTGTGTGTGTGTGTGTGTGTGTGTGTGTGTGTGTGTGTGTGTGTGTGTGTGTGTGTGTGTGTGTGTGTGTGTGTGTGTGTGTGGTGAGAGAGAGAGAGAGAGAGAGAGATAGAGAGAGATATATATATTAGAGGTGGGCATAGATTAATTTTTTTAATCTAGATTAATCTATCTGCAATCCTGGATTTAATCTAGATTAATCTAGATTAAAATGGCTAAAAAAAAAAAAAAAAAACTGCCGAAGTCATTCAAAATATGTGTGTTCTACCCAAATTAATGACCAGAAGTAAGTCCTTACTTTTTCTTTCCTCCTTATGTTTCTCAGGTCAGGTGGCCCATTACACCATGAGCCCATCTCCCGTTTCCAAAATGCATTACAGACTGTTTGAAAAAGCTGTTTTGCTATGATAATTGATAATGAAATATCAAAATAATGTTCAATAAGATGTACTTGTGTTTAATAAGTTGTTTTATTCAGAAGTTAACACAAATAAATAATATTACCAGTAAATTACAGTATCTAGCACACTCTCAGGAGCAAAACAGAAAGAATCATTTCAAACTTGAACTATGTGACATGGCTTGAATCAACTGCTCCAGTGGAGTTGCTCAGTGGCCAATGGTGTCAACTGTGGTTGTACTGGGCAGCTCCCAGGTGTGAATGGAACTGTGTGAATGTGAAGCAGGGCGTTCCTGAAAAAGAGCATCTGTGCTCAGCGAACCTACCCC
>NC_140169.1:115853295-115902878 GCF_963971535.1 Notolepis coatsorum | reverse complement strand
TTCATCGGCAACCCAATGGATGTGTGTGTGTGTGTGTGTGTGTGGTGTGTGTGGTGTGTGTGTGGTGGTGTGTGTGTGTGTGTGTGGTGTGTGTGTGTGTGTGTGTGTGTGTGTGTGTGTGTGTGTGTGTGTGTGTGTGTGTGTGTGTGTGTGTGTGTGTGTGTGTGTGTGTGTGTCGCCCATCTGACATGGATGGAGAAGACATCTTTTTCTTCTGACATGAACTTATAAATCAGGCTTAACAATACTATACTCTGGAATGGCGTAGAAGCAGCAACCTGCCAACTGTAACCCTCGCTAAACCAAGCCAACCAGTGCATTTTATTCACATAAATAGACTGTGTTCTCCATGGAGACCAGGGCCCTCATAATGGAGATATACAATACGCGTGCAGAGGACACTGCTTGTGAGAAGAGCACAATCTCGTGGCTCCGCCCGGGCATTAGTGAGAGTCATTAGGCCTGTTTAAATGAGGTCGTTAAGCTGATGAAATGAGGCATACATTTGAGTGCTGGAGACTAAAGGAAGAGGCCCCTCATTCGTCATTGTTTCGCAGTCTCTCTTCTGAGAGTCAAGTGCAGCCTATAACTCTTAACTGGAGGCGAGAGGCTGGGTAAGACACTGTTTTGTTTTGGGTCGGAGGGCCAAAAGTCACCCGCTCCAACAGTCCACAACAACCCTATCCCTGTCATATAATTTAAATTTTAATGGCTGTAATAACTTCCATAATCATTTCACTGCCGTGGTGGTTAAATGCATTTTGACTTGATAACACGGCCACACGGAGATATCGTGTAATTGCGTTTTGCCCCGGAGCTGATGTCAGTTCATGACTGAACTGAATGATGAGAGAGGCAGCATGTCCCCTCGTTGACAGAAATGTGCTGGTGTACAAATACCATCGCTTTTTTCTACCATAGGTTTTTCTGATCTCACACTCGCAAACTCACCGACGACATTCACAGATCGCTGCTAATTCCCACTAGCGCAGAGAGAGAGAGAGAGAGAGAGAGAGAAAGAGAAAGAGAAAGAGAAAGAGAAAGAGAGAGAGAGAGAGAGAGAGAGAGAGAGGGAGAGAGAGAGAGAGAGAGAGAGAGAGAGAGAGAGAGAGAGAGAGAGAGAGAGAAGTTACTCTGATAAATTGGACATTCAAAGTATGTCCCATCAAATGAAGATGGCCAATTATCCCAAACAAATACTTCTGATTTAGCTACATGCCTCATCTAAAAGTAAACGGCGCGCAGGGCTTTTGGCAGAGGATGAGGGCGAGTGCAGTGTGGGAGGAGAGCCGAGCAAAGAGAGGTAAAAGAGAATGTGTGTGTGCGTGTGCGTGTGCGTGTGTGAGTGAGTGAGTGAGTGAGTGAGTGAGTGAGTGATGTGAGTGAGTGAGTGAGTGAGTGAGTGAGTGAGTGAGTGAGAGAGAGATGAGTGTAGCACTAGCAGTGAGAGCCATGTGCCCAGTCAGCAGCATCTAAGTGCTCATCTGGAGTGTGGCTTTGATTAAGCACTGCGCAAGATCCCCAAAAGTGTGATGGATCGACCAAGGGGTGATACAGCCAAAAGGCTACGGATGTAACAATACTACCGTAATCCAGGGGCAGACGCTGGTAACAAAGTGTTGTACTTTCCATTTTTCAGTGTACTATTCTGCGAGTTATTTCCTGTCAATAACTCTCCAATGAAGCAGAAATGCCCTAAAAATATCTTAAAAAGGTAAGCTGATAAAATCTCCAATGCAGAGGATGTGAAGTTGAAGTGAATTAATTAACAATTAAAATAACAATGATGAGGGGCGGTCAGGTGGCGTAGCGGAGATTGCGCCTCGTCACCAACGCAGGGAGATGCTGGTTCGAGCCCAGCTCTCTGCGTTGCCACCAGCTTGGCTGGCCATTCACACTAATACAATTGGCAGTATTAGGGGGTGGGAAGCTGGCGGGTGGAATCTGCGTTGTGGACAGCGTCAGGTCTACAGGTCAGGTCTCGGCACTTGCTAAGCGGGGCAGGACTTGGTGGAGATAGCGTGCCCTCCACGCGTTACACTTCACCAATGAGAGTCCTCGCTGCCAAGTGAAAAGACGTCACTGGCTGTCGGCGCACGTCTCGGAGGAAGCGTGCGATCGACTCGGGACGCCCTTGTATCGACTCGTAGGAGAACATGCATACAGCAGCCAGGTAGGGGAGGGGGGAATTGGCACAAACGACTAATTGGAACGGGGAGAAAATCAGATAAATAAAAAAAAAAAAAAAAATACAAAAGAAAAAATAACAATGATGTTATTGGCAGTGGTGGTTCAGTTCTCATTCACAGTTCTCTCTCGACCTTCTCTTTTTTCTTTCAACACATTTCTGCCGCCTGATGTGGCTGCATGGAGAAGGCTATCGTATGGTAAATAACCCTTAAATGAGGTCCTGGCCTTGCAGCTTGGCTATCTGCGATGATCGGCACACTGTTGCCGCTTTAAATACCCATTTTCCCTCTGGCACACCATTAACATGTTTCATTTAGCCGAGAAATATGCAGGTCACACATCCAGATATTCTGGTTGCATCCTTACCTTGTGCAATACAAATTCATAGGATTTTGAATAACAGCTACTGTTAAATGTATTTTCTATCTCCCTTCCTTTCTCTCTCCCTCATTCTCTCGCTCTCTCGTTTTCCACGTGATAAATATTAATGTGTTTTCTTTTGAGTGGAATAAATGGAAAGTGGGTGCCTAAAGCAGAATGGAAAAAAATAGCACAACATTACAGTTACCTAGTAATGATACCTCAACCTAGATCTTTGAAGGCACCTGAATCTGACATCAAGAGAGATGCAGACAGCGGGAGGCAGTCGAAGCTACTGTACCAGGAGCTGAACCAACCACCGCCTCAACTAACGCTCCCAAAAGCACTTGGGCTAAAAGAAATCCAACATGGGGTAGTCATGGGGTCGAAAACACTGGATATTCCTCTTAAAAGTGAACACATACAACCAGTCCAAAACAGGGAGACCAGAAGAAGAATGGCATCCGATGAAGCCAGTAGGCCACCGCAAATTCTCTCCCGATACTGCAGGTGAAAGTCAACGTTTTTATTTTATTTATGTTTTTATAAATACAATGAAGATTGTCACACGGCGAGTGAAGTGAACAAGAGGATGACGACACAAGACCTTGGCGGTGTCAGACGGGCAGATGGCCTCCGACTAGAGAGGTAAGCATCAGTCTCTTCTTGTCAAAAATCTGTGAAACAGCCTGAATCATGACCCGGTGGGCTGGCAGCCGTCTGGGAGTTCACTTTGTTTTGATGAAGGACACACTCCTGTCCAAATATATATTCAATATTCTGTTCATTTCACAGCGCCGGCAGTATCGCGGCGTGGCCATTCACGCTTGCGGCGTTAGCTATAGCCAGTGCCTTTATCAGAGTAGCTGATGAACAGAGCTGCCAGGGGCCCCGTACTTCGTTTGAGCAAGACATTTGCATTTCAATTATCGACTCACACCATGGTAAAGGCTCTTTTTTGCTGAAAAGAAGTTACGCTCAAGAATCTCGCATATTATTATTCTGTGGCAACTGAAATACTGCCAGTTTCCTGCTGGAAAGTGTGTGTGGGGGCTAGAGCAAAGACCAGGAGCAGATAGGTGTAGATGATCAAATCAAAACACCACTGGGGGGGGGGGGGGGGGGGGGGGGGGGGGGGGGGGGATCCATAGATCTGCAACAGTTAGCATTTAAAAACCCAACCCGGTGAAATTAAACAAGACCGTAATAAAATCCAAACCCCAAAAATAACATGCTAATCTGTGCTCTGCTAGTGTTTTGACTATATGTATTGCTCGCTCAGTGTGTGCGCTCCCAGAACGTCTTGTGATGAAACGGTTCCAATTTTAATCTGACCATGAGAGAGTTCTCTCTTGCACAATCCAGATTTGTTTTATTCTGTATTTTCTTTTTAACAAGATAGTATAATTTGGGAGAATTGCAAAACAAACTGTAACAAACTCAACACTTGGCTGACACTCATAGCTCAGGGTAATACTGCCAAGTAGTGGATCGAATGAATGGAGAGGGGTCGTCTTCAGGGAGGCAGCAGAGCAATCATCACAAACTAAATTCTCAAGACACTTGTGTCAAATCACAAATGCAGTAACTCACCCTTCACTCTTCTACACCCCCCCCCCCCCCCCACCCCCTGCCTATCTTTCTCTCTCTCTCTCCGTCTCTCTCTCTCTTTCTCTCTCTCTTTCTCTCTCTCTTAGGGCTGTGTGGCAGCCCTAAAATGTCTCCCGGCACGGCTGGCAGAAAGAACAGCAGCAAATCACACCGCCAGGTCCACGGAAGCTAGGGCGGCACTGCAGAAATCAGTGGCTCATATAAACAGGTTACTGGCAAGACGAGGCGGGGAAAGCGGCCCGCCACATACGACGCCCTACGCGAACGCTACCATTCAAACCTCGTAGGTGGTTGTTGTCTTGGAGTCGTGCCAAACAGAGTTGAACTCAACACCTGTACATTGTGAAGATGCTGTGGCTCAATCAGTCACCCGAGTGTATGAAGGAGAAAAGGAAGCGAGGGAAAAAAAAATAAAAATCCACAGCTTCATTACCGGGGCAATTATAAAGCAATTACCCAAAGCTTGTTGATTCCGAGTTGTTACAATTGCGGGGAAGTAATTACTGCATATGTGACTGGTTCACAACTTCACACAGGTACGAGTGTATTACTGTAGGGAAGATATGCTAACCAAGTTCTGAGTCTGAGACAATGTTATCTCGCAGAGGCTTAAACGCTCATTTTATTCCGTCAATCCCGAAGGACACGAGCACAGATTCTAGCCACTGTGTATGATTGGAAACATAGTAGTATGTCACCCCATTATAAATCAAACAGGCACATTAAAATAGAAGGAATTAACTTTAATCTGCATAAATGGAGAGAGCAACATTTATTTACAAAGTGTATACAGTGGCTGTGGCTGTGGCGGTGGGCGTGTGTAGGGGGTTGGTGTGACGTGAGGCGTGGAGGCCCTAATGAGAAACACCCAGCCTCCAGTAATGCGTTAGCCGGAGCTAAGGTCAAAGCGCAAAAAAAAAAATGCTGGATGATTGAGTCACCCCCAACGTCCCCCATTAGAATTTGCATTTTAAAATATATGTATTATTTATGTGGGTATTATTCAAATGGCAGGCTGTGCGTGGTTCCCCAGAGCACGGACCAGCAGGGCAGACCCACAGCAACAGGACGAGCATCAGGCCATGGAGGTGTTGGGGGGGGGGGGGCCTTTGAATCGAAACAGACGGAAGGAATGAAAAAGTACTAGTGTTTGAACTCCAAGGAAGTTGGGGACAGCTCGGCGAACTCTTCCTCTCATTAACTGTGGAGTTCAACCTCCACATAACCTTCTGCCATATTTTCCTGCAATGATTTCTCGTCTCAGTCCAGTCACCCTAAAGACCCGTTTGAGGGCAGTGTGACGGTGATGTCACAGGGAACATAAAAAAAATTATAATAGTAATACTAAGTGCCATGTTTTCAACAGAAAACCTAATTACACTTCCAACAACCGTTCCAACAAACGCAGCTTGGCCATTCCCTTCCACCCGTGACCAAACGGGCTTCGAGTCATGTAAGCATGTCGCCATGGTTACCCTCTCCCACGACGCAGCCGTGCAGATGTTTAATTAACAGTGTTTTTTAATTATGCCATTTGTATAGGGAGGGTGTGACATCCATAATTCCTGTGGCACAGCAGTGGCCACACGCACACACACACACACCACTAGTCATTCCTTTTGCGCTGCCAATTCTGTGCTACCGTGTCTCAGTGTTCCAGGTTCCGCACGAGAGGCCCCTGGTCCAAGCTGACCAAACATGGCCCAGATCCATCCCAGATACCGGCTCAGAGGGGAAGGGAGAAAAAAAACGAAACACAAATGATCAAAGTCAATTGGATAATTATTTTGTCACCCAGGATTTTCCAAAGAGAAAGGTCTCTGAATCCCTTGGTTCGGTTCCCCAGCGGGAAGGCTGGCCACGTCCAAACCAAAGAGCTGAAGCCGCAGCTGTCTCTGGCTATTTACAATCAAAGAGCCGGTGGTCAGCACACCCTCTCTTCTCCAAAGAAGAATGAAGCGGGCAGCTTGGCCAGGAGTGAACATTCACCCCGCAGGCAGTGGGGCTCTGAATCAGCCTCCATAATTGCTCTTTTAGTAGGCATATTCATGTTGCACAAACCTCGCCCGGGCAGCGCACCAGCACACAAAGGCGGAACACCATCGAGGGCCCGCCGGCGCGTCTACCGGATGCTCGGGAGAGCGTCCCGTCAAGACGCTGCGTGGAAAAGGTGCGAGACGGTTACCAAGTACCGAGACATTTGCCGGAGAGACAGATGTGTTGTGTTTACCCTGTGCGTCTGAAAACACTGCCGAGTCTTGTGATTACATCTTGATATTCCACATGACATGACCGATGCTCTGAAAACCTTGTGGCTGCGAGATCACCTTTTCGGATGGAGTTAACCTTAAGGTGGAGGTGCTCGGAATGTCAGCCCTTCTCCCCACACCGACTTTTAAATGCCACCGCTCTTTATTCAGCCATTGTGAAACAGGAGACACAAAGGGAGGTCGGGGGGGTGGGCGCCACTGGGGGGTGGGGTGTGGGTGGAGCAGGGGGGTGCGGTGCTGACATATAAGCGAGCAGTTATTTTTTCCGACTGAAAACCGAATGACATACAGTCAGCTAGACTCAGCAGGGAGTTTATTTAACACTTGGAGGGGGAGAGGAGCACTAAGTGTGGGTATTTGAAGGCTAGAGAGCTGATCTGCTCATTTGCTGATGTGCTCAATTACATAGATGGATGAATGGCAGCCCGAGACCAGGGAGCACAGCCTCCTCCTCCTCCTCTGGTTTCATCGTTTCTCCATTCGGCTGCTGTGTAAAACTAACCCCCACTAGCAGCAATTAGCAGGTCTGCCTGACCACTCAGGATTCACGTGAATGGGTTCGATTCTATCATTCACATTAACATTATGATCTATGCTTTACCTTGGTTTAAACCTCAAAAAGACTTCTGGGGATGATGCTACTTTCTGATATGGATTATGATATTATGTACACCGTGGCTTATTTTTTTTATTTTTATTTTTTATCTTTTCCCCCCCTCCTTTTTCCGATTTTTCTCCCATCCCACTGTTTAGTCGTTATGCCAATTCCCAACCCCCTTCCTGGTTGTTGCACACTCCCCCCTACTGTTGGTCCGGGAGGCCGGAGACTGTCACATGCTTTCCTCCGGCCTGGCAGCGCAGATTCTCACCGGGAGAGTGTAACGTGTGGAAGGTCACACTACCTCCCTCCAGATCCTACCCTCGCTGTGCAGGCGCCCCGACCGAACTGTAGGGGTTGCTGTCCACAACGCCCAGGACCCACCCATCAGCTTTCCCACCCCTAACACTGCCAATTGTGTTAGTATGAACGACCAGTCAAGCTGATAGCAACGCCGAGAGCTGGATTCAAACCCAGCGTCTCCAGCGTTTGATTGATTGATTGATTGAAAAGTTTATTAACAGATTGCAGAATGGGTACAGTACAGTACAGCTCAATACATACAATTGTTAAGGGGATGCAGACCAGAGAAAGACTTTCGTCTTGTTTACATCAGGGTCCCCCATTTTCAATTAATCATAACATATATGACATACATGACATACAGATAGACAGTACTGCTACATCTATACCTTTATGACATATCAGATTTGCAAATACAGTACTGTTTGTGATACAAAAGTGTCCAGAAAAAGAGTGTATATACATTTGACGTAGAAACTGTACATTGGAGGAGGTTGGGTGGGTGGGGGCTGTACATTGGAGGTGTGGGGGGGGGGGGGGGGTTGGGACACTGTACACTGTACATTGGAATACTGACAAAGCCATACTTGGTCATTTACTGTACAACTGGGTTAGGACATTTGTAGGGGCCAGTTTCGAGTTGCAGTCTCCCGTAGGTGTTTTTTTAGAGTGTTTTTGAAAGTGGGTAGTGATTCACATTCCTTTACAGCTTTGGGTAGGGCGTTCCACATTGATGTGGCATAATTGCGAAACGTGTTTAGTCCCTTGTTTGAGCCGAATCTGGGTTTAACATGATTTGTGGAGCTCCCTCTGGTGTTGTGATCGTGGTATTCACTGACCTTTGGGAAGTATTTTGACATGTACATGGGTACCTTGGTCGTGTAGTGTATCTTGTAGACCAGGCCCATTGCAAGTTGCTGTACTCTGTTGTCTACTCTAAGCCATCCTAGGTTGTCAAAGTGGGCAGGGGTGAGGTGGGTTCTAGGAGTCAGGTCAAGCAGTAGTCTGACTAGCTTGTTTTGAGATGTTTGTAATTTGTTTTTTAGTGCCTTTGAGGTGCTTTGGTACCATGAGGTGCAAGCATAGTCGTAGTACCCTTGAATGAGTGCTCCTGCTAGAGTCTTCAGGGTATTCTTGTTTACCAGAGAGGAGATCCGGTACAAGAATCGAGTTCGTTGGTTGCCTTTTTTTTTATTACATTGGATGCCATTTTGTCACAGGAAAGATTAGCCTCTAGGATGGAACCCAGGTAGGTAATTTCATCTTTCCTTGTGACAATATTGTCACCCACTGTAACTGAGAAGCCGTCGGTCTTGCCGAGTTTGTTATTTGAACCGAAGAGAATGGACTCTGTTTTGCCCATGTGTAATGATAGTTTGTTGTCGGCAAGCCATATGCAGATTTTGCCTAGTGCCTCGTTGATGGCGAGCGCCTTGCCCACTACACCACCTAGCCGCCCACACCGTGGCTTCTTAAAATTATGAGACCAAGGATGGACTGCGAGCCTTCTTATGGTGGGTTCCCATGACAACAGTAGTGCCGTATTGACCCAAATATAAGATGACCCTGATTATGAGACAAGCCCCTTCTCAAGACTCCTTTTTGTTTTCATCCTGAAAATAAGTATAGCCTATTACTATATCAGTAATACTAACAAATTGAATTAAACAAAGTATGTATATATTTACATATTTTAAATAAACATTTCTTAAAAATGCAGAAAAAGTCATATTTTATTCTATCATAAGCAGAGTTATTTCAATACGATAAAATAATTGAATTAAACTATTAAACTGATAGGCCTATTTCTAACATTTAGACGTATACTTTATTATCTAAATGATTCATTATCATTATTTATAGTTACATTTCAATTAGACGGCCTCTGTGATCACCATGATCTTACAATGTGAATTAGAACTCCTCCACAGTCCTGACCTTGGTACTTTCATCCCTATGAAACCTCATCCACCAACATTAACATCACCGTACCGGGTTCAGTTTTGAAGCTATAAATACTGTATGTATAAATATGAATCTGAGATTACAAGGAATCCATTAACACAATGGGGACGAACAACGTATATATCCGTGTTTCAATTCCACCCGTTGTGGACAGAAGCACGGATAAATCCGTGGCAAGTTGTTATTGCTTTTATTCCATTTTAATAACCTATTCAAGGTCGCCGAGCGGCACTGCAGATATTTACATTTAGTCATTTACATTTAGTCATTTAGCTGACGCTTTTATCCAAAGCGACTTACAAGTTCTGTACGCCAAGACAGCAAGAAGGGTACAACTCTATCAGCTGAGTAACAATGTTCATCAAAGTGTTGCCTGTTACAGTGTAGGTTAGTTTATACAATACACAGTAACAGTGTATTGCACTACCTAAGCTACCTAGCATGTCCTATATGCCCTGTAAATAACAATGTACAGATACCGAGATGTCCCACCATGTTACCCGTTACCTGTTACCTGTATATTGCACAATGTTGTTTTTTATTGGATTCTATTACATGTTGTACCACTGTATTGCACATCGTTGCGGGCAAGACCACCCGCATTTCATTGTATACTTGTATGCCGTGACAAATAAAACTCTTGACTTGACTTTATTAGGACAGTAGTGCATGACAGTAAGGTTAGTCAGGGTTAGATTTATTTTATTTTATTTTTTTATCATTTCAGATAATGGTTGAAGAAGTGAGTCTTTAGTCGACGGCGAAAGATTGGACGGGATTCGGCTGTCCTAACTGGGATGGGTAGTTCATTCCACCATTGTGGGGCAAGGACTGAGAATAGGCGGCTTCTCTTTGATGACCCTCCGGGAGCTTGGATAGGAGTGGGTCTGAGGCGGCCAGAAGATGCAGAGCGTAGGGGTCTTGAGGGTGTGTAGTTAGAGACCATTGACCGGAGGTAGGCGGGAGCGGTTCCCTTTGCCGCACGGTATGCTAGGTCGAGGACCTTGAAGCGTATACGTGCAGCAATGGGGAGCCAGTGCAGGTCCCTAAGAAGTGGGGTGACATGGGCCGACTTCGGTAGGTTTGAGATCAGGCGGGCCGCTGCGTTTTGAATGAGTTGAAGAGGCTTGGTGGCAGTGGCCGGGAGGCCAGTTAGCAGTGCGTTGCAGTAGTCGAGGCGGGAGATGACTGTTGATTGGACGAGTAGTTGGGTGGCTTCTTTTGTCAGGAAGGGGCGTATCCTTCTGACGTTGCTCAGGAGGAATCTGCAGGTTCTGGTTGTCGCTGCGATGTGAGCAGAGAAGTTCAACTGGACAACACCAAGGTTCTTGGCGGTCGGGGACGCGGTCACAGCTGCATTCTCGATATACCCTACTCTTTGAATTCGAGAAGGTGCAATACCGGCCAGATCCTCTTAGGGGCGCTATCGCGATAATGCAGTGTTCCCTGTGGACTCTTTTTTTTTAACTTTCAATGGAGTTTTATGTTAGCTCGATTCTGGATCTGCAGCCTGTAGCTTGGATTACGTTTTGCATCACAGATTTCACCATGCAATAAGGAGATTTATCATCAGCCAATGGACATATCGATCTACCAGATGGCAATCGATAACGGGGAAATGCTCGGGGGGATCCCACCGGACCACGGTAAGATCTTTTTCACGTAAAGTACATCCCGATCGGGCCTTGTTTTGATAGCCATCCAGGCGTTCGGCCTATGAGGCTAATGAGGCTAACGCGGTTATTGGTAATCAATCATCAGAAACGACGTCCCGCCCCCCCCCCCCCCCTTTCATGCATACATGTGTGAGGATCGTGCCGATCATATGCAATTTGAGTTTTAACTGGAGCGTATCTATAACCGAAATGCCATTGGATTTAACGTTATTAGCTATTAGCCCATTATCTCGGCTTCCAGGAAATATACTAGACCAAATCCGGTATAATGCTTATATTCACGGCGCTATAAAATGAGAACGTATTGATGCATTTTTTTTCTCTTTAAGCCATTTTGAAGGGGCGGTTTATGGTCTCAATTTACAATGAGAATGGACAGATAGCAATACTATAAAGTATAGATTTAGCTCTACAAACAGCCCCACGTCTGTTTACATATCCCGGTCCTCTTGAGATTAATTAGACAAACTCAGCAAGGCCGACGGCTTCTCAGTTGCAGTGGGTGACAATATTGTCACAAGGAAAGATGAAATTACATACCTAGGTTCCATCCTAGAGGCAAATCTCTCCTAACAGTAAATGTCCTAACCCAGTAATACACGAGACCCTCTTCTTGGACCAAGTAAGGTTTTGTCGTTAATCCAATGTACAGTTACCCCCCCCCCCCCCACCCACCCAACCACCTCCAATGTACAGTTACCCTGATGTAAACAAGACGAAAGTCTTTCTCTGGTCTGCATCCCCTTAACAATTGTGTGTATTGAGCCGTACTGTATTGTACCCATTCTGCAATCTGTTAATACAATTTTCAATACATTTTCAATCACACACTTCTACAGGTGCACCACCATGGAGAACATGCTGACAAGCTGCCCACAGAAATCACTACAGAGAGGAGTGGAGGCGGCACAGCACATCACTGGCAACAGACTCCTTGTCATCCAGGATGTCTCATCAGCGGTGCTTGTGGAAGGCACACAGCATCATCAAGGACCACAGCTACACAGCACTCACGAGTCACGACTGTTCTCCCTGTTACCGTCTGGCAGACAATACAGGAGCAGGGCCGCACGTGCCACTAGGACACTTTTTACTACCGGGCCAAAGCCTCATTGTCACATTTGTATTGTGTCACATTCACATATCCAATTTCACTTAATACTGTTGTATACGCTTGTCACTTTTACACACAAATCCTCATTGTCATGTTTATAGTGTTATATCTTGTACTTATGTTATTCCATGTTTAGATTCATGCTTAGAAAAAGGATTCCATCTCTTTTTTTTTATATCTTACTTTATTTTAGCTTTACATGTCCAACTCGTCTCGTCCAACACATTTCATTGCACCGTTGACCTTGCATTAACATACATTATGACCAATAAAATAAACTATCACGTGAATTAGGATGTGATGTTTTTTTTTGCGCATACAGTAGCACATAACGGAGATTCCACTTCGTTCTGTCAAGACTTAGTCTCACACGGCCTATTTGGCTACAACATATTTCATATGCACGAGTACAATTACCCGTTTCCAATCTCCTATGACAGAGGCATCACTTCCTATAGAGAAACTTCACTTCCTCTTCCGCTCCAGAGAGCACCGGGGCTTCTGTCTACATTCCCCTGAGAAACGGCAGCGTGGCTAGTCGAGGAGCAACACAAACGGTCACCCTAGTTGGAGATAGAGGAAATGCATAAGGATATTTTAGGAGTGTCGAAAATTCAAGCGATAATACAGTTTTAAGGATCTACAGCAGCTGTGTTTACAGTACTTGGTGCTCAAAGACCGTAACATGCTCGTCTGCCTGCCAAGGGTGCGTTCATTTAGTGCACTCTGGCACAAACTGGAACATTAGTGAATTCAGAGCCTTATCAGAATGCACATTCCGTTTATTCAGAGCGCCTCCCTCGAAGAATTCAGAGCTCCAACCACTCTGGCCAAGCAGTACAGTACAAGCAGCATTTGAGTGTTCTAATTGTTTACAAAAGTAGTTCATGATATCAATCATGCTACTGGACACTCAACAGTGAAAACTAGAAAGGTGCGCTCCATAGAGCGCAAATCAGACGGCAGCCACACATTCCTTCTCTCTCTATTACCCATGGTAATAGAACATTACCCACTGACCTCAGATTTTCGCACGGGATACGTTTTTACAGAGGTGTAAAAGAACTTGACACGTCCATAGTTGACTGTTGGGGTGTGTGATCAAACATTATTGTTTCAAATGGCAATTCAAACTATTTTATAACAATGGCAAATGCACTGCCTTTTTCAATCCAAGAATGGAATCATGCAGAGGACTTCAATGATTTCAATGATAAATCAAATCTATAGGAATCCAGAAGGGGGGAAATAATTAGCTGGATAATGGCTACAGCATGTGCACCGAAATATATTTTTCAAGAAGGAAGTGTGTTGATCTCCATGCTGAGGTGAAGCAGATTGATTTGGCCTTTGCATGGATTCTTTTTGACTGATTTATGTATTTAGTCGATTTTATACAGGTAAGCACTATGAGACCGAGATCTCTTTTTCACGAGTGACCGGTTTACAATAGAAAAAACAAGCACAGTTCCAACAAAAATTCTGTCAATTATCAACAAACATGTATATCAAATGTAACAAGTACAAACGACATCTACAATATCAAGAGTTCAAAACTTAAAAATCTTCTAACGGAATGAAATGGTCTAACTTTTTGTAATCCCTTCCATTTGTATGTAGGTCAAGCAATGTGGTGTATCTAAAGCTTAGTAGACCTGTGACCTAGTACCATATTTAAAAGCAACCAAAGAGCAGAGATAATAGGGAGGTTTCATGAGCAGAACCGTATAGATAAATAAAATGCAATGCATATCCCTTCTCTTAGTTAAGGAAGGCCATCCCACTATTGGGACACCAGTAAGACTAAATAGAATGGGTTTAATAAATAACAATTTGTGTTGGAAATACCCTGGAACAATTCTGGAATATTTGGGCAGCTGGGTGGGACGGAAATATCTAGCAATATCTCCAAGATTATGCCTTCTACCAATTGCTCTGTTGAGCTCCTAAGGGAATTGTAAAATGATTCAATAGTTTTATATCCACTTATATCATACATTTTATTGTATGAGTTAAATGGTGAGTTTAATGCAGAAGCAGTGAGCAAAGCTGCTATTGTGATTACATTAAGTTTGACCTTACTGCCTACAGCAGGGGTTCCCAAACTTTTCAGGCCAGGACCCAGAAAATAAGGCGTCAGAGAGCCGTGGCCCAATGCACATCGTCAGGCTTTTATTTTTTTTGCCAGGCGACCGATTTTTTAAGCCAAATATCACTTCAATCCTATTAAGTTAGTTCAAGTTAGTTATTCATTTATATGTGCTATTTATGAGAGGGCTAACTTGTTGCAAAATAATAATGATAATAATAATAGCCTCATTAAAATACTATTGTTGCTTCGGTTGTTTTCAGCGTTTTATGTGCATAATCTGTTATTTAGTTTGAAATGTTCGTTGAAATAAGTAGATTTTTCATTTTTGTTTATTTATTAAGTTAACACTTTAATCGCCAAAAACGCCGTAGGACGTCTTTCCCCGCCATGCTCATTCTGCCAAAGACGCCGTACCACGTCTTTGATATCAATATTTCAAAAATCTGTGATCGAAATCATATTTCTCCCCCGGAGACCTGAGATCTACTGTTGAGCCCCTCTCAACTCTCCAACGGTTAAAGAGCGCCATCTGGTGGCCGATCGGCGGATCGCCCAAACAGGAAGTGATGCGGATGAAGTGGTGCTCGCCCATATTTCGTTAGCGGGACTCCATCTTGATATACTGGACATCGATCGGTTGCAAATAACTCGATAAACAACATGATTTGGACGTATATACTATTATACAACCTGGAAATGGATCGCATATTTCTACATCCCATAATAGGAACATTTCTGTTTCACGCCCATCGCCCAACGGCCCGAGGAAGCTACGGTAAGATTCAGCGTTATTTTTCAACGTGTTCGATACTAACTGCTCTAATGATCATATCACCCACACTAGATGAATCATATAACGTTGGCCACGGAATTATAAACGACCCCCCCCCCCCCATCCGGTCAACATCAGATCATACTTAGTAACTTCTAGAAGCACGTCCATTTGAATTTTTTTGTCTTGCGCAGATTCCTATCAAACTGTATTTCATTATCAATATAATGCATTTGGGGCTATAAATCACGTTCTGGAGGAAGCTGCAGAAAACGATAAAATCATACTTAAACTTTAGACCGTATTTTAGTATGAATATGTGAATGAAAAAGTATAACGTTGCTACACCCTGAACAATAGATATAGGACGTTGAATGGGCCATAGTAATGTCAATTTAGCAATACAATTTAAAAAGTTATAGCCCTGCAAAGAAGGGGAACTTCTCCATATTAAATAGGGCTGGCGAAGGATGGTAAATTATGAATTTAAGCCTGGCGATCAAAGTGTTAATATAAAACCATATAGTCACATTTTAGAATACAATAGAATAGAATTTTAGAATACAACTAGAAACACTGTCCTGGCCTGCTTCTAAGTTCAGTGGCCTGACAAAAAAAAAAGTTTTTTTTTTTTTTTTTTACATCATCTCGCGGCCCACCCGTGGCTGCTCGCGACCCAAAGGTCTTTGGGAACCACTGGCCTACAGTATTCCCGATTTCTGAACACGAGAGCGAACATTCAAGAGTTTAATTCATAAACAGCAATGAATGTCCAAACACGAAGAAATGGCATTCGGGCCAGCCCTACAACACAGAAAGATGTTCACTGACACCTTGTAGAAGAAACATTGTTCCTGACATCATCTCCATGGTCTAATTGAACTGTGTCGTGGCAAGTTTGGCACAGTGGCCAGCCCCCCACCTGATGCACAAACATACGTAGCTAAATAGCCAAAACATGATATTTTCATTGGCTTCCTATTGTGATTCTGGGTGAGGTAGAATACAGTACATCAGGGGTGGCCAACCCGCGGCTCGCGAGCCGCATGCGGCTCTTTGCCCGTCAATGTGCGGCTCTTCCACCCATAAAAAAAAATTAAAAAAAATTAAAAAAAAAAAAAAAGTTTAATTTTTTTTTACTTTTTTTTTTTTCTTGCTTTTTTTTTTGCTTTTTTTATGTCATTCATTCCATAAGGACGTAGAATAAACATTTACAATTTTTTTTTAAATGGTCCATTTGCATGTTCTTGGTATCTGAATCTAGGGACATATATGGATCAGTGTCAGAAATAGTGTGTCTGTTACTAGGCTTGAGTAAATTGTAATGAACCAAAGGAGAATATCAATTCTATTTAAAAAAAAGAAAATTATCGGGGTGCTCCAGTAGCACACCATGTTACCGCGCTGAGTCGCGGGACTCCGTGCTGCGTCACGGATCTGGTTGACTCCGAGTTCGATTCCCGGACTCGCCGTCATTTGCCGAATGTCTCCCCCTGCTCTCTCTCCCGTTTCACCCTACAACTGTCAGTCATGCTTGACCAGAAAAGCGATAAACGCTAAAAAAATAAAGTTTAAAAAATAAAAATAAAAAATTATCTTTGACTGTAAATAACACCATGCTAAAATTGACCAGACCTGAAAAATCTAAGCAAATGAATAAAGGGAAGATGATTAAACAGAAGGTTTTGTAGATACAGTACTGAATTCTGCCATCTTTTTTATAATGTAAATTTCTCCACCATTCTTCATCATATTGCAACACTGTTTTTTGCAAGACGTTCACAGAAAGGTAGAGAAACTAACTGCGTTCTGTTTTATGGCAATAACGTTCAGGTTTGTGGGAGATAATCCCAAAAAATAAGAGAAATTAAAAAGTAAATCCAGAAGTCAGATGATTGACAGGGGCTGGTGTGAGCTGGGTAGGGTAGTTTTTCGAAATTTGAAAGCCCTGAGTCTCTTCCTTCAAAAGACTACACTCACTTTTGGCTGTGCCACTTCCTCCTGTCAATATGCGCCGGTTTCCGACTCAATGCCCTGAGATTTCTATAATCTTATATTTCACTAATAACAGTTAAAATAATTGGTAAACAAACATAATGCTGAAAATATACACTTTTACTGTATATCTCGGGCTTAAGAGGTTAACCCTGTGAGGCCCAAATTAAAAAGAAATTAGCAACTTCAGAGGCCAGAGGGTGGGACATATAAACACATTTACTATCAAATAGCATTGTGAGGCTGAACAACAGGACCAATTGACTATACATGTGCTTAAAGGGGAACTATCTTATAAATGGCTTTTTTCAGTGTTTACCATTGTTTCTTAGCTATGTGGACTTATATTAATAGGATATATGTCTCTAATTCTCATATTGGCGAATTCTTCCAATTCTCCTCTCACAATATTCACCCTCACTGAACTGAGTCATCTGAAAATGTGCATATCTGTGATGTCAGAGATTTCTCAGCTGCATAATCATGTGGCAGTTGATGTGGCAGTTGGCACCAGGCCACACAGTGGTTGGAGCCCAGCCTCAAAACGGCTTAAGATCTTGAGGTAGAAAAATGCGGTTTTTAGTACTTGATTAGAAATACAAAACAATGAATTTTTTTTGGAAAAAACCTAGGTGTTCCATAGACTCACAGGAATTGTGTAAAAGTGCCCAAATAGTGAAAGAAATAGTAAAATAGTTCCCCTTTAACATTTTTTAAATAAACATTATTTTTTTAAATGGCTAAAAGTGATTTTGTAATTTTGCAACCGTGGGTCTCACAGGGTACTTTTAACCCTGTGAGGCCCAAATAAAAAAGACATTAGCAACTTCAGAGGCCAGAGGGTGAGACCTATAAACACATGAAGGGTGCCGTGACTGAAAAAAAAGGTTGAGAAACGCTGGTATATGGTGTGGCTCTTTGTGGTACCACAGTAATTTTTTTGTGGCTCTTAGTCTCTGACTGGTTGGCCACCCCTGCAGTACATGAAGAACCTCATCAGTTGCAGTTTCATTTAATGTTGAAGCAGGCCCCTGAACCTTAAGGCTGATTATGCAAGCGATGTCTCATATTATACATGAACACTAAAATGTCATATACCAAATGTAAAGGCAATACAAACTTGAATTCCAAAATAAAGGAAGGCCAACCCACTTTTAGATGTTACTACTACCAAAAACAAATTACGACCCCAAATTACTGAGATGCCGATTCGCATGGGAATAATATTATCGGATAACCTCTGTGTTTGCTGAAATATGGTAGGTAAATTGTGCTGGAATATTTTTACTTTACAAATTAGACATGGTAGATTCGGACAGGATTAAGCCTGACGGGCCCGGTACCGGGCCGAGATTTATTTCACATCATAAATAAGATGAATACAGTCCATATTAATTAATGTAGCATTTTTTTCTGCAGATGTAGCCAAGAGTAAAGACCAGAACTAGTTTGTTTACCAATTGGAAGTGTTATTAGCGAAATTCCTAAATATCTTGGCGCATCCCGGGGCGGAAACCGGATGAATTAGACGCAAGGAAGTAAAACGTCATGAAAGCATTGTAGTCCTAAAACAGAGGGGACCGGGGGCTTTCAATGGACATCGGAATTTTATAAAACTACACCACCCAGCTCACACCAGCCCCTGTCAAACTTGGAGCCGTCTGGCGTGAAATAATTTTTGAACATTATTTTAGTGATTATGTCTTACAATCAATCCTGAACGTTATTGCCATAACATAGAACGTAGTTTGTTTCTTTACCTTTCTGTGAACGTCTAGAAAAAAACGGCGTCCCAATCTGATAAAAAATTAGAAATTTTTCATTACAAAAAAGTTACTTTACAGTAGATTTCATTCACGATCTTTGCTGCCCTGTTATGGGCACCTGGTGGTACTAAATCCAGATTGAACTCTACCATTGGAAAGAAGAGATTGGGCCTGATCCATAGATGTGGATGACCATAATAAGGTAATTTATAGGCCTGATAATCTATATTGATATTTACAATTGCATGTGTCCGGATGACAAAATGCAGTACTGTATCTACAAAAATCCATGTGAATCATTTGCCCTTTATTCATTTGCTTAGATTTTTTCGAAAGCAATTTTTCACATTTTTGACGTTTCACGCCAAAGTTAGAATGGTGTTATTCACCGTCAAAGATGAAAAAAAATTATAATAATAATTATTATTTATATTCTCCTTTGGTTCATTACAATTTACTCAAGCATAGTAACAGACACAATATTTCTGACACTGGGAATACATACCTAGATACGAAGAACATGCAAATGGATCTTGTAGAAGTGGAGAAATCTTCCATTTACTTGGGTATGTACTTTTAGGCAAATCTTCCAAAAATATGGCTAGGGCTTAAGAGGTTAAAATCACAGATGTCCTCCCCAATTATTACAAATGACTAGAGGTCCCCAAGTAATACTAGTCCTGTGCGAATAGGGCTTTACAAACTATTACACATAGCATGGGGGAGTGGTTAACCCACCAATTCAATTAGTAGTCTGTACTGAGTTCACTGACACATCCCACACGTATAATATTCACGAGATATGAAAGGGGGCAGGGCTTATTTCAATGGACAATGATGGAAACTAATGCATAATTGTTTTTAATACATATGTATAGCAGCGAGTTAAGAGATTAGCGGAGGATCTGAGCAGTGAACCTGTGTAGCATAACCCTCTTGCGTTCAAAAAGTGCAACTTCATAATGAATATTATTTTCAATGGACAATGATGGAAATTAATTCAAATAAAATATTTGTCGTTGAATTATAAATTATGTACAACGTTTCATCCAAATCAGCCTTGTAGTTTGTTAGATTTGCTGCACACACACAGACGCATGCCCTCTGGCATGCCGTCTGGTTGACATAATAGGTCTTGGTCAGATCACAATTTGCCACAGCTTATAATATAATTTTTTTTTAATCTTTATCAACCCAAGTCTCTCTCTCTCTCTCTCTCTCTCTCTCTCTCTCTCTTATATTTTATATATTAAAAAAAGAAAAAAAATTATTTAGATTAATTTAGATTATAATCGATTCTAACATTTTCAAATCGACGCAGTTGAATCATCACATTAGAATCGATGCATTGTTACACCCCTAGTTCCACACATTCACAACTTTGACACCGTTTTCCACTGAGCAGCTCCACCTTGCTCAAGGGCACTTCAAGTGTGGGTATTGAGGGAGGGAGTGTTATTCATTAACTTACCCTGCCCCGATTTTTCCTGCCGGTCTGGGAGATTGAACCGGTGACCTTCCAGTCACAGGCCTGCTTCTCTAACCTTCAGGCCACCACTGCATCGGTGTACAAGAGGCTGAGGACCTCCTACTACCTCCCTCCCTAATGCGTTTTACTTTAATTGAAGAGTCGGATTGCACGCATGAAAACAGAAACCATGGTATTCTCTCAAGCGGAAGCCTTTTTCTTTCTCTCATACAAGACTGGAAATGGGTCATTGTACAGACCGTGTTTGAAAATAGTAAATATGGCGGCGTAGAGACCGGTTGTGACCCTTTAAACAACAGCCCACGTCTATTGATGGGGAATGTCTTAATAAAATAAAGAAGGAGAGGGCAGAGGAGGTTTTGGGGAGTTCATGTTTAGACTGCCCGCGGCTTAACCTTTGACCTTGACCCTGTAATTGAGAGTGGGGGGTGGGGGGGGACTGACGCACGGCGACAACAAAAAGGGTTTGGGGCAAATTTAAGATGACAGGCATTTTCAAAGTTGGCCGCGGATCAAAGATGATCCCCCTTGTCACTCGGCGTCCTGAGCAGATCGGACATGACGACCTCTCACACTCCACGTGGCCCTGTTCCATCCGCTCGGCCCTCTGTGTTGTTCATGTATTTATTCCTCCAGCGCCGTTCTTTACCTTGTCTTACGGGATTTGCTTCAGCCGGAGCGCTTTCCTGGCCTGGGAGAAGACGAGTACCGGGGAGTCAGTGCGTTGTCGCCGCCTGTGATCCCTTGACACCCCTTAACAGCCGTCTCACGGCATCAGAGCCACGCGAGCTGCCGCTATCCCACATTACATCTCTGCCACTCAGTACCGACGGATCAGCAATCCAATTTCACACATGCACGCTCACAGCGAGGCAAGCAACGTCGATGTGGGGAATGAGGATCTACGCCTCGGCGAAGGCAGGAAGATGTTTGAAGTGGCTAAAGGGGGGGGGGGGGGGGGGGGGGCGACGGCAGGAGAGAGACTAGTTTAGATAGAAACAAACAACGAGATGGACCGTGCGATGGGAGTTCAAGTTCAAGTTTTTATCTGTCAAATACACAACAATACAGGGGGCATTGCAGGTAATGAAATTCTTGTGTTTCGAGCTCAGCATAAACAGTGCACAATTAAGAAACATCAATGACTACAAGAATGGTAACAATAGGTAGTAGTAATAACATCAAATAAAATATAAAATGTGGTAAGTCAATTGTTTACAGAAAGTGTCTTGCGTGGAGTGTATGTGTGTGTGTCCAATAACAATAAGTAGAGCAAGAGGAGGAAAGGATTAGTGGAGTAAAATAATTTCTGTTCTGATCTTGTGGCGCTTGTTGATGATTTCCCTTATCGTTCGTGCTGCCGCCACAGAGCGGGGAGAGGAACGCGCCTGTGCCGTCCAACCCCCCCCCCCCCCCCCTCCCTCGACCCGGCGGAGACGACGGGACTGAAGTGTGACGGGAGACAAAAGAACCCAAAAACAGAAGGGGAGAGAGCGAGCGCTCGTGAGCCATTGTCTGTCCGTTATGAAAAACACCTTTGTTTATACGGCGACGTCCTCCACTGCTCCGCTCTCCACTCAGCCAAAGAGAGCTGGCTGAGGGGGACAAAGACGGCTGTGTAGTGAGAGCAGATGTACAGTATTGAATGACAACACCAGTGCCTGTCCTTTCAGCATCACCGACTCAAAACGCACAGTCATGATGGCTGTGAAAAAGATAGAGACAGAGAGACAGACAGAGACAGAGACAGAGACAGAGACAGAGAGAGAGAGAGAGAGAGAGAGAGAGAGAGAGAGAGAGAGAGAGAGAGAGAGAGAGAGGTGGTGGAAAAGGCTCCATCTATTCTTTCACATAACAGGGAGATCTGAATCTGATATGGTATGACTGCTTGTTACATTGAGACACTGAGTCCTCAGATTGGAGCGAGCCAGACACGGCAGTGCAGCCAGACATGCCGGTGCAGCCCGGTGTGGTTGAGGACGGAGACCCCCCGATTTCATTCTCCTCCCACATGCCACACAGTACACAGTGAAAAAAAGCAAGGCCATCCTTTCCTCTCCTCGCCTTCTAGGATCATACAGTACATACGTCGGATGTATGTTAAAAACCTATTGTGAAAATGGCCTTTTCCGGTGTGTTGCGTTGTTTTTACAGAATGAGGGGTTGTCCCAACACTGAGAACATTTTAAATGTGCATTGTGCCTTTTCTGCAGTGCAGCTGTAACAAGAACCCTCCCTCTTGAAATGAGCCATTCAGGATTGCAGCCACAATCGCCGTAGTTAGTAACATGAAGATATCGTGACAAGATGGTGGCTTGCGTGTAAATCTTCTCCTACTGTACATAAAGTTAAACCTAAAATATGTTTCCGACAACATTTTTAACAAGATTTCTATGCTATTGCTGGATCTTGAGTCATATTTGATCTGCAACTATATTAACTTGTTGAAAAGGACTGTATTAACACATTAATTGCCAAAAACGAGAATTCTCGTTTCTGTGCCCCAACCGTTCTCGTTTCTGGGTATTTTTTCTTTTTTTTCGATTTTAATACCCTATTCAATCTCAGGGAGCTGTGTGTTGCCTGAAAAATGCATAGTGGGAATCTGAAGGTGCAGTACCGGCCGCATCCTACCAGGCGGCGGTATCGAGCACCATTTCTAACATTGGGCTGTGGAATGACCCCAGGTCTCGGATTTCATTTTTTCTTCTCGGGGAGGCGCACAGTTCTGCCGGTTACATTGAAGCCCGTCAACTATCCAACTATACTATGTTATGGTCATTTATGCCGTCGAGCAAATATCTATGAATATTCTTTTTGGATTACTCCCGGCCAAAGGTAAGGGCGATTTGACGTAAATTCTAGCTTGATCCTGCAATGCTTTCATAGCGATCGGGCTTATAACCGTTTTTAGTGTTCAATGCGAATGCGGGTTCAGGCGAGGAACGCTAGCGTCTACAATGTAATCGACGTGTAGGGCTATAACTCAGCATTTCATGAATTACGCTAGACCGTTCTAAAACCATACTTATTTATATTCACCGCGGTATAACACGGGAACGTATGGATGGAATTTTTTTTTATTTTTGCATCTTGACCGGAAGAAACCCAGTGTCAAAGGATTATAGTACTGTATCCATAGCTATAATATAGAATATGGTTATAGCTCTACAAAAGAGGTGACCGATTACATTGGGTTAATGGGTGGCATGAGGCAATGACGTGGCACTGTAATAAATAATTTTTTTATAGCGCCTTTCAGGAGTATTATGTCCCCTTTAAGGCCTTCCAGGGCCATCACAACCTCACTGCTAAAAAAACGAAACAAGCTCTGCTTCTAAGAATATTTATAAAAGAAATTGACTGACAGACCGATTTCCATTTTTGGTACAAAAGGTCGGCTAGGATACTGCTCCCTCACAGATGGAGCGTGCACACAGACACACACACACACACGTACACACACAGGGGACCAGGAGGATTTGGACTGGATGAGCACTGTAGAGGGACATCATGTCAAAGAGAGAAAAGACTGACAGAAAGACAAAGATAACGGATGTCTTTTACCTTTTGCCTTGTACTGGATGTCAAGAAAACAACGGTCAACGTTTTCTGTTGACGAGAAAAGATGACAAAAGTCTGCTCGCGATAAAGGTCGGATCTCAAGACAGATTTGCCGCGAGTCCCATTTCCCCCCCCGAAAATATGATTTGAAATACAGATAATGAACTCGGACAGTTCCTCTTTTGTACCGAATTTCCTCTCCACAGTCTTGAGAAAATTGCAGCCCCATGACTGAGATGCTCTCTCTCTCTCTCTCTCTCTCTTTGTGTGCCACCCCCCCTCCCCTTGATTAGCATCACTCCAGCGTGGCCCGGTCTGGTTCGGAATGGAAAGCCGTAATTCTCCCCACATGCCGCTGATGCGTCCGGCCCCTGCGGCGCTGGCTCAGAGCACGGCCCAGTGTGGCTGCTGCTCGTCGACACTGCAGAGTTTTCCATGTATCATCTTAAGGAAAATCACCGCTCAATCAACGCGCTGCTCCCCTCGAGGCCCGTTGCCTCCCAGCTCTCTCTGTTGTAGTAGCCCGGCAGAAGATTTGTTTGTACATAAACAACGTCCCGATGATTATGTTTGGGGGGAGGAGGGGGGGGGGGGGGCGACGACGACAACTTAATTCATGACTAATTGAAAGTTAAACATTGGGGTTAATGGTAAGGTGTTACGCTTGGTTTATAAATGATCCTAAGTGACGTGATACTTATCTTATTAGGGAGGTTAGGTTATGAGTGCGACAAATCATACAGTACTTCTTGGAAACATCAGGCGTACGCTGCTGGAATAATATAGTATCCTGTTTGGCAGCGGGGGAGAGAGGCGGCACAAATGAAGGTGGCGTTTCTTTCAATGCTTGAGAGCGGCCTCCTGTGTCCACTGTGAGAGCAGTGTGTGGCCTATCTGTTGTCTGAACTGATTAGACGGACGTCTGACGAGCGAGCTCAGAGGTCCATCTCCATCACTGCGGGAGATATTGCACTGTTCCCACATGGAACACAGTGTCACACAACACACACATGCACACGCGCGTGCACGCAACAAACGAGCAGCAAAGGGGGCTCTAGTCTCCGCTACAGTTTTTCCAGACTAAGATGATGAAAGTCTACTGGACTAGAGACTGACCTTTATTTTATTATTAAATAAAAAGAAATGATCAAAATAAATCCAGGTTGGATGTAATCAACATATGAATAGTAAATAAGAGTCTCAAGGCTCCAAGGGTGGGTAAACATTATTATTATTATAATTTTTTTTTTAAAACATAAATGGGATTCCTATACAAACATTAATATTTGATATGGCCGACTTCTTCTGATGAAATCTGTTAGCCAACCTCCTGGTCCCACCTTAGAGGATGACGACACATACAGGCCAATACATCAAACTCAGGCAAAATAGTGTGGCGCAACCTTACCCTCCTCAAAAGATAAACGTGTGAAAGCTCATTTTTTTGAAACACACTATTTTACCATGCCCCAAGACTATATTAGCGACTAGTGTGGAAGCTCATACCCACTATTTGCCATGCCCCAAGACTACACTAGCTTAGACTAGTGTGTCATGTCATGCTAATCAAACGCCAGAAAGAAAATTAACCAATTACACAACAACACGCCTAATGACACACTTTGTGTTACACACTGAGGTTAATGGCTTAATAGTTTAGACGTATTTATAGTGTATTATATGTCGTAGCCAGTGTCAGCAGTCATCAGCTTTCAGACATAGGGCAAGAAACTGTAAATCCACATGGTGTAAATGCTAATTAAAAAAAGTGGTTTGCTCATTGATGTGATTCTAGCTATGCAGGCCATGGTCATATACTGGTCATATACACAAGTAATTTCTGCTAGCAAATACTACAGTAGCATTTGCTATAATGTATATGTTGAATTATTCCATCATACTCACAATGTGTAAGATATGGCATGCTTTTGGTTTAGTCATGAACATTAGCCATGAACATTATGCCAGACCATGACTAGATATATCCAGGATTTACTGTATATAAAAAACTTCTATACCTCATGGAGAGTGTTCTTGATCTGGCCAACTGTTGTGAAGGTGTTTTTATTCACCAGGGAAAGAATTATTCTGTCAACCACCACAGTCATTTAGCCTGGTCTTCTGGGTCTTTTGGTGTTGCTGAGCTCACCAGTACATTCTTTATTTTTAAGAATGTACCAAAAAGTTTATTTGGCCACACCTACAGTAATATTGTTTCTATCTCTCTGACGGGTTTGTTTTGGTTTTTCAGCCTAATGATTGCTTCACTGATAGCGACAGCTCTTTGGACCTCATATTTGAGTTGACAGCAACAGATTCCAAATGCAAATACCACACTTGAAATGCACTCTGGCGATGGAACAGCTGAACAGCCAAATGTCCAATGACTTCTGGTCCCTTAACTCATTCTGCGCCAAACACGAGATTTCTCGTGTTTCAAATCCAACCGCTGAGCGCCAAACACAAGATATCTCGTTTTTAGATTTTTTTTTTTTTTATTATTATTTTCTCATTCTAAACACTCGTGTGGACCTGCCTGTGTCTCCCTGGCACCGCTGCCTAGGTTGTAATTGCAATGACAATGGCAGTATCACCTAACTTTTAAACTGGGTCTCTCGGTTGTCTTTTAGTGCCTCTGGCTGCAAGAATCCCCTCCCCCTCAAAGTGAATCAGAACACAGCCATCTGTCGCCGATTTGCTCGCCTGAAACCTATTGTTTTCCGTATTCTAGCCAGGCCCAATGCACACCGGTAATGGCGATCGCGATGGAACTACTGGGATTCAGCGTTTCCGTTAGCCGGTAATTACCGGTTTTTGACCGGCAAAATCTGTTTAAGTCCGACATATTTCATCTCTCCGGTCTTAATGTCCGGTGAAAATAATTCCCTGAGTCTAAGCACAATTTGATTATTTGAATTGTATTAAAATAGGCTAAAATTAAATAGCCTATGCGATGAACGAAACGATCATTACATTTGTTTCCTCGTTGCTTCTAATAATGACAACGACGTTGTCAGCGAGCGAGAGCTTAGTGCTGGGTGTGCAAACTTTTGTGAAGCTGCAGAGCCATAGCACAAGCAGCCCAATGCAGTATTCCAGCAGTACTCCAATTCAGCCATTTTCAGCCAATGTTGGGTGGGGGGCGCTGCTGTGCGGTTCCCAGAAAAGAGCCAATAACAGCTAAATCAGCTTCTCTGCAGCGCCATACTCTTTGCAAATAAGTCGTTGCGAGGTGGAGAGAGTCGTCACGCAAACCACGATAATGTTGCCGTCTCTCTGCTTTCTCAGTTCTTCGCTTGATATAATTAATACAAATGTCCAATATAACGGAATTCGTTAGCTCATAAAAATGTGATTATAACAGACTGCTGTTTAGTGTCGGACTGACTGCCCACATACGCGGATAAAGTCAGCAGCAGCACGGAGTATCGAGGGACTTATTTTATTTGGAATATATTAATTAATGACTGTATACGCAAAAGTAGCTAGTTTTAAGTAATAATATTATAAATCTACATGCCTTGAGGATGACATTCTTTATATAGCCTGCCAATCAATTGTTTTAAAGCTCAATAAACTATGACCGGAATTAATCTCATTTGTCCGGTAGATTGAAATCTTGCAGGTCACGGAGACCGGCAACAATTTTTTCTAACGGAAACCCTGCTGGGATTATTCATTTTAGAGTACCTTCTGACAAAGGTATGGTCTATTTTAGGTCTATTTTACCGAACCTAAAACATGCTTTTGTATTGATCACAGCGTCGTATTTTACCGACCCTAAAACATGCTTCATAAAACGACCCCCTTTTTTTATACCTTTGATTTGGAAATAATATAGGTTTCAGGCGAGCAACCCGAACGATTTGCGCATATGCATATAACACGTCATGTCTCACGATCTAGAAAACGAGACTGGATTATTTTGAAACGGGGCGATGTTTAGCATGGAATAGCGCACAAACGAAAGTATGTAGAAATTAACTGGTTTGTCCCTGTTGGACTATAAATAGGGCCTGTCAAATGAGCCATACTATTGTCTCCATAGCTATAATATAGAATATACGATGGGTCCGCAAACATTGTGAAAATGGTCAATAATGCTGGCGCCAGGGAGTAAAGATGGGAAAACAGCGTGGCAGTCAATGAGTTTAAAAGGAGGCACATATAGAAATTATTGTAATTCCTCTACTGTTCACCTGATTTGGATGTCAACTCAAATTAAAGCTGGGAGTCTGCACTTGAAGCACACCTTGATTGTTTAATTTCAAATCCATTGTGGTGGTGTACAGAGCCAAAATTATGAAAATTGTGATGTTGAAATATTCATGGTCCCGACTGATGTTTTCAACTCAAACCCATATAACTACTAGTACAGTATGCACCAAAATGTGGCCTGATCCCTAATCCCCTTTTTATCACAATAATGAAGCACAGAAAAGACACACATGAACTCAACATGGTTCCCTAATAAAACAAATATGAATATCTTAATTAATAGTCAAACATCCCATGCAGTGATGGAAACAACGGATTTTCAAATAAAGAATTAGTTCATTTAACAATACACAGGATGTATTACATTAAATCCATGCTGTAGCTTTAAATCAATATATATACAGTATATTGTCTGCTTCCTGCAATCTTCTCCGCTCTCGGCTGTCTCCACGAGGGAGGGAGCCGGGTTTTCTTTGAGGCCCCATGGTGGGTCTGTCTGCTTTGGAAATGTAAAGTTTCATCTTGGCTGAATGGTAAGAGTTTCCACCATTTGATAGAACAATTATTACAGTCTTTCTCCCCCAGCCGAGTCTAATTCAAAAAGCCATTCTCACCTGCCATCAGACTCTCTCTCTCCCTCTCTTTCTCTCTCTCTCTGTCTCCTCCTTCAGCTTCCCCGGCGCGCTCCTTCTTAAACTTTAATCATCTCATTTTCAATACATTTTACTGCAACCTCGTAGGCAAGGTCATCATGCTTTTCAAAAATAACTCCCACCCCATCCACCACGTCCCACAAGCCTCTCCCACCCCATCCACCACCTACCATCCACAAGCCTCTCCCACTCCCACCAGCACCCCCACCACCTACCCTCAACCAAGATCCATACACTTTCATCATTCATATCCTGTTATTGCCAGGCTCTTCTCTGCAACAACGAGGATCACTAGGGAAATAAGAATCTATAGGCAGGCGTATGGAAACACGGCCCTGATAGGCTTTCCGGGTGCATCCACGTGATGTGGCAGCCCTAAGAGCCCTAAAATGCACCTCAGAGATGGTATACGGTCACGTCACTGGCAGACTCTGCGGTCAATCAAAGCTGTGGATGTTTTTTTTTACCGTCTAATCATCAACGCATATACATGTGAGCCTTAACAGTGATTGTGGGTACTCATTCAAGGGTACAACGACTATGCTTGCACCTCATGGTACCAAAGCACCTCAAAGGCACTAAAATAAGATTACAAACATCCCAAAACAAACAGGTCAGACTACTGCTTGACCTTACTCCTTAAAACCCACCTCACCCCTGCCCACTTTGACAACCTAGGATGGCTTAGAGTAGACGACAGAGTACAGCAACTTGCAATGGGCCTGGTCTACAAGATACATTACACCACTAAGGTACCCATGTACATGTCGAAATACTTCCCAAAGGTCAGTGAATACCACGACCACAACACCAGAGGGAGTTCCACAAATCATGTTCAACCCAGATTCGGCTCAAACAAGGGACTAAACACGTTTCGCAATTATACCACAACAATGTGGAACGCCCTACCCACAGCCGTAAAATAATGTGAATCACTACCCACCGTCAAAACCGCTCTAAAAGAGCACCTATGGGAGGCCGCAATTCGAAACTGGCCCCGGTAAATTGAGCCTTACTGTATTGTACCCATTCTGCATCTGTTAATAATATTTTCAATCAATCAATGTGTTAATTTCCTGGACATTCTGTACATTTGGCGACTCTGAACGTGTACATTAGCTGGTTAATGTGCATATTTCCCAACCAGATGGGAAATGTGGGTGGAAAGTGTTCACCGCAGTGGCAGAAGTTCACCGTGCGTCATGGCATGATGTTTGACCCAGAAGTCTTGTGGGATAAAATAAGGTCTTATTTGAACTCCTTACCAGACTATCTGTAATGTATAGTGTGCTTGTGTACATGGTGCAGGGTTAACTCCTCTTGTCCACTGGCCAAATAGTTTGTGAATGTTCCAATTTTGTCATTCAGTACATTGCCTTTGGCTGGTGAGTGGATCAAACCTACTAGCCACTTTAATAATTATGTAGAGCTGTACCCGAAGCCTGTTTTTGGGCTTTGAACCTCGTCAGGGTTTTTCGAAAGGACGTTCGAACCTTCGTTTTTAAATTAGCATTTTAATTTTAATTTTTTGAAAATATCCTCAAACTAAATCCTCAATTTGAATAAACAATAAAGTGATTAATCGGATTAAATTAGTCTTTACATTTTTTTTTAAATCAACTTTCTTTAATGAATATAACTCATCAATTTCGTCAACATAAATAATCCAATAAGGGCACGGTTGGTACGAAAGTGATGGTGACGTCTTGATGGAGCGCCGAGTGCCAAGCGGATGCAGATAGGCTACATAATTTATGATAAATGTTTTATTAAAAATTTTATGACAAGTCATATACTATAATAGTATAATACTATAATATTAGTGTAGCCTAATATTTATCTGCAACTGTGAAGAAAAACCCTATTGGTTTAAACAGAATGAATAGACAAAAAGAAAATAGTAAAACGAACGAAGGTCCGAACGTTCGAACATTTGGGCTCAGCCCTATAATTATGATGAGCTAACAAAGAAGCTTTTGGATCTTTTGTCAAAAATATGCATTCACATTTTTGCTTCTGTGCACATATGCTGTTGTTATTTTGTATGTCCTTGTGTTTGTTATACATGTTTGTATTGTATTGTGCATGTTTGGACAATGTGTCAAATGTCCAGTCTGTAAAATACAAATTATATATATATAAATAAAAGATTAAATAAAATATTAGAATATCAGCCACCAAATGTCCACTTTAGTAGAGCCTTATTTACAGATTATTGGCATTATTTTGTCAAATGTTATTTGAACAATTTGAACTAATTTAAAGGTTAGACTGTTCTGGTATTTTGAGGGTAAGATCAAGCTGATAAACCAATATGAATAATTTTTCCCCAATGCCTTTTTTTATTCACATTCGCCCACAGTGGCAAAAATGCACATGAAAATAAAAGCATGGTAGAAAGTCCTCAGAGGGCAGAATCACTGAGTCCATCCACATATATATATATATATATTTATAATTTTTATATCAATATCGTCACTGTATTATCGATATAACATTGGCACACAAAATATCACAATATATTGCTTTGTCAATTTCTCCCCCACCCCTGGTATAACAGCTCGTGATTTGTCAGGAGAGGGCCTGGTCCAAAAGGTGTTAGAATGTAAAGCTATAGAATGTACTGTAAGAGCAGGGATGGACTGGACACTGGCTGGAGCTCAACCACATTTTCATTATACTTGCTGCTCGGGGTACAATGGTATTACTGAGTACATTAAGTTAAGTTACACTTTATAAACCCCTGTGGGGAAATCTGTCCTCTATTTTTGATCCATCCTAACTACTTAGGTAGGCAGGCACAGACAGGCGCCCGGGGACCAACTCCAGTTGCAATGTCAGTACCTTGGTCAAGGGCAGGAATACCTACCATAAATGGCTTTTGGTGTCGGAGGAAAACGGAGTACGTGGGGGTAACACGCGCAAAATGCAAATGGTTCTTTAAATTAGACGTGGATTACTTGTATTATTGCACAATGTCGTTCTATTGGATTCTTATTATATTATTATTATTATTATTATTATTATTATTATTGTATTATGCACAATCGTTGCGGGCAAGACCCCCCGCATTTCACTGTATACTTGTATGCCGTGACAAATAAAACTCTTGACTTGACTTGAACATTTTTCAAAATTTACCTTTTGACCCATACTGGCCAACCACAGCCTGTAGGTTTTCTTCCACCGCATCGAAGCACATAAACACACACCAGCCTTTAACACATTCCCCGCCAAACACGTTGTACGACGGGTTTGCTGAACATGCAAATTCCGGCAATCCACGGCGTACAACGTTATTGAGATCATATTTAATTTTTTTCGCCATGGTATTCATAATTCCGCCACCCAGCCTCGGCTGAGACAGTGGGACTTGGCACAACCGTGCAACGCTTCAATACTGCCGCCTGGTGGATGATCGGCGAGTTACAACCGGAAATGGATCTCTGGTGATCTCGGTGCATCTGGGAAATGCGTCCGGCAGTCACATATTGTTGCAGGACTCTAGACACACATCCGTGTATATGGATCGCTGCCATAACTCAATAATCGATATAATTTGGGCGTTTATTGCGCCATACAAACCGGAAATGGATCTAGTTGATCGACGTCAAATAAGTGGGATCTTTTTCCTCCAGTCTCATCGGCGAACGGTAAGAGGACAGTAACGTTAGCCAGCTTGATTGTTTATTTTCAATGCAAACCGCTCTGATCAATATATCACCCATACTACATAAAGCATTTACTGACGATCACGGAATTATAAACGACCCCCCCCCCCCCTTTCATCCGTGCATGATGAGTCATAACGTTTAGGATCGTATTCAGTTGGATTTTTTTATATAGCGTGTATCGCGAATAAACTGCAATCGATAATCTATATTATGCGTTTAGGCCTATAACTAGCGTTCTAGGAATTACCGCAGAAAACGATAAAAACATACTTAGACGGTATTTTCGTATGAATATATGAATGAAAAAGTATAACGTTCCTACATCCTGAACGATAGATAATCGATGTTGAATGGGCCATAGTAATGTCAATTTAGCAATACAATTTAAAAAGTTATAGCCCTGCAAAGAAGGTGAACATCTCCATAGGCTAAGACTGGTGGCAGTGATCATACATTGATGGATAGAAGCGTGGCAGTTAATGTGTTAATGCCACCACTTATAGGCAGAGCAAAATGGATGGATACTCTTATATATAAATATATATATATTTCCACATTACAAAAACACCCCGTTCCTCAACCAAACCAACACCAGGCTAAGTGATTTACAAGCTATGAAAAGCATGATCATGTAGGCCTACTGCATCCTGTAACAGTAGGCTACAGAAATGTATTACCAACATTACCATTGTAACCTTAACTATTAAAAGGGTATTTCTTAAACATGGACCCCTTTTTTTATTAATAAGATTATTTTCTTTTGTAATTGGTCCAGTTTTATGGGAGATCACTTCAGCCAGCAGGTCCAAACCGAGCTGTACGTCCACCAACAGAGCTGTTATTTTGCCACAGAGTGCCAGACTAATTATAACAGTCAGACAACAGTATGTAAAGGATCCCTGCAGAGATAGACGTCTGTGTTTATGCTTCCTCTCAGTCTGGTCTCTGTTCCGGTCCACTATTCCACAGGTGCGTGTTTTCTGATGTTTATGAAAGAAGTCTATATAGGGGAAATAAATCAATAGAGATTTTATAGATTCTATTTCAAATCGGAATACAAAACAGGAGTTTTTTTTTTTTTATATATCTGTATTATTGATGTAGCATTGTATTTAGTAATGAGGTAAAGAACATTCACTGTTACAGTCAGGAACATTGGACCATTTATAACGGCGAATACAGTTGTGTTTGGAGCCATGCTGCTCTCAAGATGCTCCAAGCTCAAATCCATGCAAGAATGCAACAGGTTTGGCTGAGAGTACAAATAAGTATAAAACCCCCCACCCACCTGGGTTATATACATAGGATATACTAGGGCTGACCTCGACGAGTCGAATAGTAGACTAATCTATAGAAAGGAGCCATAGTCGACTGCCAACCTCTTAGTCGAATGAAGACATCAAATTATAAAAAAAAAAAAAAAAAAAAAAAAAGCATATTTTTTGTTTTTATCATTCTTTCCAAACGCAAAGAGGCCTAGAAGCGTGGCTAATGCTAATGGCGCGCATACCAGCGAGGCTAACTGCCTAAGAAAACTGGCACAGAAGCACTGAAAGGGGATTTCCCCCGTCTAATGAGTAGACTACCAGTTTTGCCAAATTTTGGCCAATCAAAGTAGACTATACAAATCCTTAGTCGGGGACATGCCTACATAACATGTTGAGTTGTTTACAGTATACCCGGTAGGACTGTTAGACTGTTATACGTTTATGCCATTCTTGTCTTTGTAGATCGTCTTGCTGCTGCTCCACTCTGGTTCATATGGAATCCGTCCTGAGGGGCCTTGTGGATGTATCATGACCTTTTGTGTTTGAGACTGTTCTAGCTGGCGGTGCCGTCCATGACGAAGAGGAAGAAATATCACATGATGAATCCAATCAATCCAAGCTAGACTTTGACATTCAACCTGTATCGATGACAAGAGTCTGTCTGCCATTGATTCACACAAGGGGGGGGGGGGCACAGATGATGCGAATGCCTGCCCCGACCACAGGAGACCAAAAACCCCCCAAATCATTCTCAAGATAGTGGACTTTTCCCTCTTGTTGGACTGTGGTGTCAGAGAGAGAGAGAGTCCAGATCACCCACTGTTGCAGATACCATGTTGGGTCAACCACAGCAGGGCTTTCCCTCAACAATGGTATATCAAGGGCACGGCGCCACGATGGCAACATGCCAGCGCCACCATGTGTTAAAAAAGAAAGAAAGAAATGTATACATTTATAAATTATATTATTATCTATTCTATTATTATCTATTCTATTTTATTCTATTATTATTTGTATTTTTTGCACAATCGAAGCGGGCATGGCCACCTTCATTTCACTATATGTCTTGTGTATGTATGTGATGAATAAACCTCTTGAATCTTGATATTTTTTTTTCTTTTGCAGTGAAAGCTTGGGGCCAGCTTAGAAACCGATGCATCATTGTCTAATAAGTGATTGCTGAGTCCTCTGTTCCACTGTGTGTGTGAAATGAATTATTGAAATTATGTTTTTCCAGAAAATTACAGCAAATGGCTTTCTTTATTGCAAATAGTCTTGCCTCCCAGAAAGGGGGCACAGCTCCTAGTAGCGACTCAGCACCCTCTTGTGTGAGAATCCTGGGGAAAGCCCTGCACGGTATGAGGTCCTGAGATGCCGACAAGCCACACTCTTTGTTGAGAGTCGAGGTCCATCACTGATCTCAGGTCTGCTGAGCGCAGAGGCTTTAGGTTTCATGATCCAATACATCACCACATGTATCCTACGCTAGAAGAAACTTTGCCAAGAATTCTTAAATTATTATTATTATTTTTTAAATATCACATGTAAGGAAATACCCTCTTATTAGTTTGCCTTTGAAGCGGAAAAACATCAACCCTAACCATATGGAATCTGCTCAATGCTCGTTCATGATTAATTACATATCTTACCTACAATACCCACAGCTCCTCCTTATAACACTCTGCCTTTGTGCTCAGCAGAGGAGTGCGCATTTCAGCGGCAGCGTTGAAAAGGTTAAAAACATTAATCAGGAGGAGAGGGATTTTTGCCCTCTCAAACTAGGGCATTAGCGCACCTACTAAAACTCCTGCATGTATCAATGGGATGTCTGTGGGAAAGAGCTTTCTGTGGAATATTAATATAAGTATTAGCAGATGAAAGACTCTGGCACTGGCCTGTGTTTAAACCCTCTACATTTCTCAAAAACACCCAATAACACCAGAAACTGGAAACACCAGCCCACAAACATTCATTCATTCCACTGTCATCACCCTAAGAAAAAAAAATGTATGGCATTTTTTTAAATGGCAGGTGAAAATTGGCTCGTCTCCTTTTTTAGCAAGACATTAGCTTGATGAATCTATGTAAACGAACGTCCCCTTGTCGTTCCCCCGGCAACGCGAATTAACCCGTTTAGTGATTTCTCATTCACTAAAAAAAAAAAAAAAAACTCCGGGCGTGTCGGGTCTCCTTCCTGTTCATATCAACAGGACACAGAGAAGGCTGAGGTCCTCAGTGGTGCATCGTGGGAAGAAAATAAATTATGTCACATAAACATTTATTATTAAAAAGCCCAGCTGGGATAAATGACACAATGTACCTGGGTCCGCTGTTCCACGTGGCTAGCCTTACATCACGCCGGACGACGTGAGCAGATGGCGATTTTCCACCGTCAGCGCTCACATTATTTACATGTAGGCACGCACGCGCGCGCACACACACACACACACGGGAGACATGGTCGTGTCATGAGTGGAATTCATAGCAGACAGAAAGGAACAAATGCACACAGTCAGACGGTGCTCGCAGTGCTCTGTGCCGGCATATACACGGAGGCATAGTGCTTATTCAAATCAGCAACACACACACACAGACAAAGGTTTTGATGCACAGCCATTATGAACACATGCATACATCTGCATACATACATCATTCACAACACAGCACAACATCTCTCACACACACACGCACACACACAGGGCTAGATCCACAAAGAATGGATTGCACGGTGCTAATTGCACCCTTACTTACAATTCATTATCAATTGAAAATGGGGGACCCTGATGTAAACAAGACAAAAGTCTTTCTCTGGTCTGCATCCCCTTAACAATTGTGTGTATTGAGCCGTACTGTATTGTACCCATTCTGCAATCTGTTAATAAAATGTTCATTCAATCAACCACATGCACGGTGATTGATTGAATGAAAATTGTATTAACAGATTAATACAATACGGCTATGTGGTATGCCTGTGATTATGCACCTACATGGGATGATGATAAATTCATATCTAGCTTCTTTTCCTCCCTTCCCAAAGTAGATGACCATTATTTAATTATCGGCGGTGACTTTAACCTGGTCCAAGACCCCACTCTAGGTCTTCGTCTAATCCTCAGGTGTTATCCAAGTCAGCTAAAGTTCTTGACACATAAAACTAGTTTAGGCTTATTCGATCCTTGGAGAGCTAAATCACACTCAAATAAAGCTTTTTCCTTTTTCTCACATGTTCACCATTCATATTCTCGGATTGACTTCTTTCCTCTGCACAATCACTACTTGTCATGTGTACATTCCTGTGAGTACCATAGTATTGTGATCTCGGATCACGCCCCCACATCAGTCGATATTAGCTTTTCTAATCATGTTCCCCCCTTCCAGACAGTGGAGACTCAACTCATCTGTGTTAGCCCAAGCGCCTTTATTTTTTATTTTTTTTTGTCTTTTTCCCCCTCCATTTTCCTCCGATTTTCTCCCATCCCAATGTTAGTCGTATGCCAATTCCCAGTCCCTTCCTGGTCGCTGCGCTTTACCCCCCACAGTCAGATCATTTGGGAGAGTGGAGGCTACCACGTGCTTCCTCCGACACACGTCCAGCCAATCACCGCTTCTTTTCACCTGGCAGCGCGGATTCTCATTGAGAGGGCGTAGCGTGTGGGAGGACCACACTATCCCCCTCACGTCCAATCCGCGCTTAGCAGGCGCCCCGACCGAACTGTAGGAGTCGCTGTTTACAACGACCCGGACCCACCCCGCCAGCTTCTCCCACCCTCTGATACAGCCAATTGTATCAGTGCAGACGGCCAGCCAAGCTGGTGACAACCCCGGAGCTGTGAGCTGGATTCGAACAGGCGAACCAAGCTCACAGCTCCGGGGCTGGTGACGAACGCAATCTCCGCTCGACCACCTAACCGCCGAAGCCCAAGCGCCTTTCAAAGAATTCCTTTAGGCACAGATTTCCTTGTTCCTAGACACTAATGACTCTCCTGAAAACTCTAGGCATACTTTATGGGAAACCTTTAAGATGTATATGCGTGGACAAACGATTTCATTTGCCTCCACACTACTTAAATTCCAGAGCCCCTTACCAGACCCTCAGCCATAACCACAACATGACTAACTGTAACACTCATCTTGAAAGGACCACTTTGCCTATTTTCAACCTCATCTCCATCTATACGAATGAAAGATATAGTGTGAAAAATGGCTAGAGTTGTTGCCGATGTTCTTTCTGTGGAGCAGCTACAATATCTGGTTCTAGACGACAGAGTACAGCAACTTGCAATGGGCCTGGTCTACAAGATACACTACACCACTAAGGTACCCATGTACATGTCAAAATACTTCCCAAAGGTCAGTGAATACCACGACACCAGAGGGAGCTCCACAAATCATGTTAAACCCAGATTCGGCTCAAACAAGGGACTAAACACGTTTCGCAATTATGCCACATCAATGTGGAATGCCCTACCCACAGCTGTAAAGGAATGTGAATCACTACCTACTTTCAAAAACACTCTCAAAGAGCACCTACTGGAGGCTTCAATTCGAAACTGGCCCCTGTAAATGTCCAAACCCAACCCCCTCCAATGTACAGTTTTCCCCCACCCCACCCCCACCCCACCTACCCAACCTCCTCCAACATACAGTTTCTTCCCCCTCAAATGTATATACTCTCTTCTTAGAAACTCTGTCTCTTAATCAGAGTTTCCAACGCCAGGGTCTATGTGACAGGCGTTGTACTCTTAAACAGTACTATATATTTGTAGATCTGGTATGTCATAAATGTCTGGATGTAACAGTACTGTCTATCTGTATGTCATATATGTTATGATGAATTGAAAATGGGGGACCCTGATGTAAACAAGACGAAAGTCTTTCTCTGGTCTGCATCCCCTTAACAATTGTGTGTATTGAGCCGTACTGTATTGTACCCATTCTGCAATCCGTTAATAAAGTTTTCAATCAATCAGTCCGACCAATGTCCGGAAGGGTGGTCCCCACAAGGATAGGAAAAATAGGAGAGACACACATATGATATGAGACAGTGGCTCAGGAGGTAGAGCGGTCATCTGGTAATCAGAAGGTTCCTGGTTCGATTTGCCGGCAGCGTGTCGAAGTGTCCGTGAGCAAGACACTTAACCCCACACTGCTCCCGATGAGCAGGTTGGCACCGTGCGTGGTCGCCTCTGCCACCGGAGTGTGAATGTGTGAGTGAATGGGTGAATGTGAGGCATAAGTTGTAAAGCGCTTTGGATAAAAGCTTTAGATGAAAGCAGTCCATCCATTCATATGCGCACAGACATACACACACACACACACACACACACATACACACAAAGCTCCACACGTGTTTAATCTGACAAGTGTCAACTGGGTGGAGCTGGTGGTGAACGTATAGAGCGCACACCAAACATTCCTAATTGCCCTGGCAGCCGTGGCAGGTTGGCGACAATAGCCCCGGTGGGAGTCGGAGGAGTCCTTTTACCCCGGATGTGTGTAATTATTCAGCCACACAAAGGGAGGGGCCACCACGCTGCCGCAGCAGATTCACCCTTCTCCCTGTGGTCAGCGCGCTCCCGGCGCGGCGTCTGAGAGACGCGCACTTCGCAGGGGCCAAATTACCGCGCCATTGTTTACCTCGCCTCCCGGCAGGCGGATAGAATGAGAGAGCCTGCCGAGAGCGAGGGATGCGGGGGCGGTGGGGAGTGGGAGCAGAAGAAAAAACGCCTCAGGGGTTCAAGTTCAAATTAAAGCGAATGATCTGATAGCGAGGAGGAGAACAGGATGATGAATGGTAGCCAGGGAAGCAGAGGCTGGTGAGACGGCAAAGACGTCTAACTATTTCTTTTTCTTTTTTGGAGGGTGGGTGAAGCTCCCTTCCTCCTCGCTCTCCACACACACACACACACACAGCTGACAGCTCGCTCCAGAGGGTGGGGGAAAGTACTTATGTGTTGCAGCCCTCGCAGCAACAACCCCCTCACACAAAGTGTGTAGTTCAGGACGTACATCTGGGGTTTGTTGCAAAATGTTTTCCAAAAGAGGAAGAGTTGACTATGATGCCTGAATGCAGAGTAGAAACACGAGGGTACAAAGGGAGCGGAGGTTGGTGATGCCTTTCTTTTTTTACCTTGCCACCTGGATCGGAAACTCGGATTCTCAGCCGGGTGACTTATTGCTTAAGAAACAGGTTTTTATACCACGTGCACAAATGTAAAGGATGGCAGTTACAAACGTGAGAAACACCGTGCTCAGTGTGGAATATATAGGTTGTTTAGGTACTAAGGAATTGGGATTGATCATTAAAGCCAAACTCCACATCAGGCTTCACACGTTGGACTATTGAAACCTGGTGGCGAAAAACAAACGCACCTGCCAGCGGTAGACCGTCTGCCTTGAGCAGCGGAGTTCTGGCCGCCTCCTAGCTGACATTTACATAACAACGGGAGGAGATGAGCTAGGGAGAGGGGGGGACAAGCCGACCGTTTGGCAGAACACAACAATGAAGATGGAGGTAAAATGCTTTGGCGGGGATGGAGAGAGAGAGAGAAAGAGGGAGAGAGGATAAGGACAAACAAAGAGTGGGAGGGAGTGGGAGGATAAGGAGAGAGAGCGCGGAAGGCAGAAAGAGCAAAGACGGAGGGACTTGGAGAGATGAGACAGTTGAAGCATGGAGAGACAGGCAGAGCGGAGAGTTGGAGAGAGCAGAAAGACTTGGGTGTGTGTGTGTGTGGTGTGTGTGTGTATGTGTGGTGTGTGTGGGGGGGGGGGGGGGGGGGGTTGCAGACGGAGGGAGGAAGAAAGCTAGAAAAAGTCTAGAAAGCAGAGAAAAGTCAGAGATTACAGCCAGTTGAAGGATTAAAACCTGACAGAGAAAGAGAGAGAGGAGAGCGAGAGACAGAGAGAGATTGAAAATAAACTGCACAGGGGAAGAGAGAGATTAGAAATACCTCGAGTTTGACAGAGAAAGAGGGGAAAAAAAGAGCAAGAGGGCGAGGTCTTCCTGACTGGAGCGGGTTCTTCCTCACCTTGGCCGTTGCTGGAGTGACCGGCCCCGCCGAAGCGACGCCCCGCTTGACCGCCAGGTCCCCGCTCGAGGTCACGGCGCCCGGCACCGGGGTGGGGAGGAGGGAGGGGATGACGGGCAGCGGGAGGAGCCCCGGCCGGTTGTTGCCATTGACGACGGCGCCGGCACAGGTGTGGTTGGCTCCGCCATTGTGGAGGCCAGAGGGCCGAACGTCCCGGCGCTCCCAGGCCCCCCGGTAGTCCCTCTCGAAGCGGTGGTGGTGTCGTGACATCACTTCCTCTGCCACTCAGAGGGAACGACGGGGGCCAGCCTGCGAGATGAGACGAGAGAGAGAGAGAGAGAGAGAGAGAGAGAGAGAGAGAGACATTAAGGAAGAGGTCGGGTTCATGCCTATGATACACTCAGGAGGGAGGAAGAGACGACAGGCCTGCTGTCGTGTTTAATGGCGTCTACAGTTAGGTCTCATGAAGGCATGTGTGACACATTTTTCACAGAGAGAGAGAGCGAGAGAGCGAGAGAGAGAGAGAGAGAATGTGAATGCGCTCAGCATCTGCTCCCAGTGCATATGACTGACATGGAACACAATGCGGCTCATTTGCTGCCTCTAATTCTTCTTCTCCCAGTCATTAATGAGGTCTGCGACGACGAGGAGAGCAATGAGCTGGTCTATTCAAAAACACCATATTTTTTTCTTTACTAGAAGAACCATCTCTGGTACAATTTAATACGGTGAAATAATAATGGACAGAATAAAATTTTTTAAAACAACGCTTGGGTTGTCTTCATATCACTTTAAAGTTACAATTCACCATTTGTCTGACCGTGGGGTATGTACTGTATGTGGATATTAACCTATGTCTCGGGTTAACATCAAATCCAGCTGTTTTACCATCACAAATGTAAATAAACCTTTTAGGGCACAAGAGCCAGTGTTTGTATTAAAGGCCCAGGCAATCCATTCCAGACCAACATTTTCAATCCAATAAAACACCATGTAAACAAACCTAGCAGTGGGAGCACCACACTGTGCTTCGACGTGGGGGGGGGGCAATCAGGGACTAGCCCTTTAAGGGGGGCAGCGTGGCAGCAGCAGCGTGACCTTGAGGTCAAACCTCACTCATCTCGACTGGATAAACACCCCCGCAATTACGCCGCATCTCTTGGCTAATGGCTGCTTAATTCAATCAGATCGCCCTTGGAGTGTGCGCCTGAGGACTTTGCCTGCCGCTTGCGAGCACAGCGAGGCAGTCAGTGATGGATAGTGCACAGGCTACAGTAAGCAGGGACGACATGGGCACGGAGGTGCAGGCGCTGTTGTGCAGCAGGGGCCGCGTGTCGCTCCATATTATATCATCAATGCTGTGGGGCCGCACCGCGGGATCCGCCACGGAGAGGGTTTTTGTGGCCCGTCGTCCGGGACGCCTCACCAAAGCGGTGCTACGCGTCTCCCCCCCTCCCCTAGCCCCGGATAACAAGAGACTAAATAAATAAAGAACAGCCTCCAAGAAGCACGTTCTGGGAGCCCCGCGCAAATCCCTCCGTCTGTAAAAAGACGAAATGACAGCGAATGATAAGTCTTTATTGTGCGCGCCGGGGTCTGTCACATTGCTCCCCCACCTCGCGGGGAGAGAGGGAGAGAGGGAGAGAGAGAGAGAGAGAGAGAGAGAGAGAGAGAGAGAGAGAGAGAGAGAGAGAGAGAGAGAGAGAGAGAGAGAGCACGCCTCGGAAGAGCAAAGTCTGCCGCGTGTGGCTCAGACTGGATATATATACGTGTATCCTGCGCTGTGACAGCGCTATGGCACGGGCACCCTACACACCTCTACTATATACTGTACCTGTGAGTCTTGGGAGCGTGTGCTGCCAGTATGACAGACTCACTGTGCGTGTGCATGTGTGGAGCTCTGATCTCGCTCAACATGCCATGCAGCCCTGTGAGGTAGCAGCACCATATCTCTCTCTGCTGTGGCCATCAGCCACTCACTCACTCTCTCTCTCCCTCCCTCTCCTCGTCTATCCATCTCGTTCTCTCCTTCCCTTCCTGTCTCAATCCATCTCTCTCTCGCGCGCGCGCCACATGACGGTCAAAAACAGAAGCTGGCCCGATACCAGACAATCGTCCCCAATAACAATCGAGGACGGCGGGACAACACTTCGTGGAGTGTTCCTCGGTCTCTCTGCAGCAGACACTTCCAGCTGCCTCAGGATGAGAAAAACAAAAGTCTGCCTATGGTCAAGATAACACTGGGGGAACAATAGCACAGTTAGTGCCAGGTAATATCCTCTTATCTCCACAGCTCCACCACCCCACTGAGGAATGGGAGGGCTGGGCTGAAAGAAAGACCCATATTCCCACCACTGGTAGGGGAGGAAAGACCATGGGAGTGGATGGTAAGCAGGGGGCTAAACACAATCACAAACAATCTGCTCAATCTTTCCCACAACAAATAAAGTGGTCAAAAGGGGGTTCAGAGGGCCCAAGGAGTAGAAAACAACAAATCCATCGCACCAATATTTGAGATGCTCAGCCCACGCAGGCTTTGAAAAGCGGAACGCATTTTTACAGCCGATATAGTTTTGCTATATCGGCTGAGAGATATAGCACTGACAAATATTTTTGTTTAAAACAACAAATAGATTTCAGATCTGAAGATGGGCATGGTCTTCATAATCTTTTCCTTTGTTCTACTGTGTGTGTGTGTGTGTGTGTGTGTGTGTGTGTGTGTGTGTGTGTGTGTGTGTTCGTGTTCAACGTTAAACTATTTCTTATACACTTTATTTAATGTTTTTATGTTGCAGTTGAAATTATAGCTAATTACTTTCTTTATTGCAATGTTTGTTTTTCGCAGAGCCCCCCTCTGGACCCCACCCCCTCAAGGTGGTCAGCACACAAAGACTAGGGCTACGTTGGTTAACCTTTAATAAAAGCTGCACTACGTAGTTTTAGTGAGGGGGGTGGGGGGGGGGGGGGGGGGGGGTCATAGGCTAATCCTTCACAATTGCTTGGGAATTGTTTCTAAGCTCATCACAAATCCAAACAACAGTTTTAAAAGAAAAAGCCTTCTTTCTATTACGGTCGTGGCATGAGGCTTGGTCTGGCACAATAGTACATTTCCGGCTCCAAGCGGTGTTCTAGGCATCTTTTCAAAGCGTTATTCTTTTAGTACTGAAGCTATACAATAAACTTTAAAAGAGGTTCACATTAGGGCGGCCAAGTGGTGCAGTGGGCAAGGCGCTCACCACGAATGCTGGAGACGCTGGGTTCGCCTGTTCGAGCCCAGCGCTCCACATTGCTTTCAGTTTAGCTGGTCGTCCGCACTAATACACATTGGCAGTATTAGGGGGTGGGAAACTGATGGGTGGGGATCGGGCGTTGTGGACAGCGACTCCTACAGGTCGGTTGGTGCGCCTGCGCAGTAGAATCAGGAAGCGATGGGGGCGGCGCCCCTCCAAAGCCCAGACCCCTGACGCTGAAAGATCGCGCCGCGCAGGTGGAAAGATGCGACTGCTGTTACCTCGAGTATCGGAGGGGACTCGTGCTATGTATGACTTAGTCCACATTGCAGCCGGCTTGTGGGAGGCAAGAAACAGCGTTCGAGACAGGGGAGGGATGAATTGGATGATACGAAATTGGGATGGGAGAAAAATAGAAAATGGGGAGAAAAAGTGTGCATGTGTGTGTGTGTGCGTGTGTGTGTGTGTGTGTGTGTGCGTGTGCGTGTATACATGTGTATATGTGGCCGTTTGTATTTTAAGTTAAGTTATTTATTTTTTACCCAGGGACAGTGCACATTAATCAACATCTTTGTAAATGTGCCAAAATTTGCTAATGAGCTAGTTTACATCTGTAGTCCCTGCCTACCATGCATGTCTTTATGGTGTGGGAGGTGTGGAATATATATTGAGAGACCTCTAAACCTCAATTTCTATCTAAAGGTTATTATCCTACAGAGGAAACCAGAGTACCTGGAGGAAACCCACGGGAACACAGGGAGAACATGCAAACTCCACACAGAGAGGCCCCCTGCTGGGGTTCAAACCCAGGACCTTCTTGCTGTGAGGCAGCAGTGCTAACCACTGTACCACCATGACGCCCACGATTTACGAGTGCACCGCGGGAGACTGCCAGATCTGTGTGTGTGTGTGTGTGTGTGTGTGTGCGTGTGTGTGCGTGAACCCCAGTCCATCAAGTGGAGTCGGAGCTCGTCCTGTGCTTGTCAGGTTGTCTATGAGAAGACGATATAAGCCGCGCTTTCCGAGTGGCCCGCGGCGCCCCACTACACGCACCTGTGGACCCTGTCAGCTTAGATAAACGCTCAAAATACACCTCACATCTCCGATGACACCGTCCCGCACGGCACGGCCCCGGGGAGAGGAAAACACTGCTCCCGGGAGGGTAGCGGCCGGGGCAATGGAGATTTGCCCCTCTCTCCTTTTCACTTCCAATGTGCTCTCTCTGAATCAAGCTGGGATGACACGCACGCGCGCACACACACACACACACACACACACACACACACACACACACACACACACACACACACACACACACACACACACACACACACACACACACACACACACACACACACACACACACACACACACACACACACACACACACACACACACACACACACACACACACACACACACACACACACACACAGCTGAGGGTGCGCAACTATCTTTCCTGAGAAATTAATGGCACATTTGCATCGCCATCAGTCACTTGAAGGTCATCTTCAAATGAACAGTGAGAATGACCCTCGGTTAGTGCTACATTCTGTTTTAGAGTTGTTTTCTATTGGCAATATTTAATATTTCCACTCCCTGTTGCTTTAATAAAAGAAAAGAAAAGAAAAAAAAATGTATGATTTTCACAGGTAATGGAGCTCAGGAACCCACAAACTTTTCTAAACAGGAAAGGTGGAAACAGAAATAGTTGTGATTAATTTATCTTTTTGCCTGTATAAGAATATCATAACCATAGTTAATTTGACAGCAGTATATTAATGAGGTCAGGCCTACATGTTTCATTTTTAAGTAGCTAATGGAGGGCATCAATTGTTGCAATTCAATTAGCATATTAATAAGTAATTACAAATGACATTCATTCAAATCACAGCTTTACCTGGAGATAAAGAGTTTCACACGCCTTTCCCTGGAGATATCAGCTGGTCCACGCGCCTAACTTTTATAATTTACTATTATCTCTGAACTGTACAAGCTTTTAATGAAGATATGTTGACTGAGCGTCCCTCACAGATGGTAGAAAATATATCATCATTAAATATAGTAATAACAACTGAATACTGATTACAGAAAATACTCATACTATCCATAGACCCTGACTACTTGCAAGCAGTAGCTTAAAAGAAGAAAACATTAACAATAAATCCCAGAAAAGGAAAGCATATCCAACCACACTAACTGAGGAACATTAACTGACTGACTGACTTGGCCGACTGACTGACCGTATGACTGGCTGAAGGAATGACACCACCACTATGTACCCGTGTCACGTGATGTGTTTAAACTGGGAGTCAGCTGCAGAGCAGGCAGGGCTAGTTGGCCGCTGGGCGTTTTTTTTTTTCACCGCTTTAAAAGAGGGAACAAAGAAAAACAACCTATTCCAACGTTGCTGATGCGACAGAAACGTAATTGCTCCCTGCATGGAGCACACTGCATACTGACAGACAGATCTGGTATGGAGTGAAGAGAGAGAGAGAGAGAAGAGAGAAGAGAGAGAGAGAGAGAGAGAGAGAGAGAGAGGAGAGAGAGAGAGGCACATCAAAGAAAGGATGGATCATCTCTAATGTGTGCAAGCATGATTGTGTGTGTGTGTGTATGTTACACATAGGCATGACTGTGTGCGTTGAAGTCCACCACAATCATCATGCTATCATCACCATCACCATGGAGATGCACCGTGTGTGCATGTGTGAGTACTGAGAACATGATGTATCTAATATGTGAGTGGCTCTGCATGTGTGTGTGTGTGTGTGTGGTGTGTGTGTGTGTGAGTGCGTGCATGCAATTGTGCATGCACGCAGCTCCTCTGTGAGCCTTTCATAAAGCTGAAGTTCCGAGCCAAGAGAGACGAGCACAAGATGAGCGACAGCAAAGTGATTAACCAAAATAAAAAGTTTTCTGGCAGGTGGAGGGATGCGAGACACACACCCTAAACTACAGCATCTGTCACTCTCAGACAGGCGCACAGCATATCGTGTGTGTGTGTGTGCGTGTGCGTGTGTGTGTGTGTGTGTGTGTGTGCGTGTGAGTGTTTGCCTGACAGAGCAGCGTTAACAAAGCCATATGGGAATACAGTGGGAGCCGCGGATAGACGTGTCGAAAGACGGAGCCAACAGATGGACAGAACCGAGCAGTGATGAAGACAGGGGGGAGAGAAGAGAGAGGGGGAGAAAGAGAGGGAGAGGAAGGAGGGGAACAGTAGCCATGTACAATACATCAATACATCGTCACGCAAAATATTGCGATACAAGGCGTCCAAATGCACAACATCGTAAAACTGACTAAATACATTGTGTGTGATATAGTTATAGGATGCAGGGGAGGGATGGTGGTGGGGGATTGTCAGCATAACATTGAGACTGGTGGTGGTAGTAGTGTGGTGGTGGTGGTGGTGGTGGTGGTGGTAGTAGTGGTGGTGGTGGTGGTGATGGTAGTAGTAGGTGGTGGTGGTGGTAGTAGTAGTAGTTGTAGTGATGGTGGTGGTGGTGAAGGTGGAGGTGGTGGTAGTAGTTGTGGTGGTGGTGGTAGTGGTGATGGTGGTAGTAGTGGTGGTGGTGTTAGTGGTGTTAGTAGTACTAGTGGTGGTGATGGTGGTAGTAGTAGTGGTGGTGATGGTAGTGGTGATGGTGGTGATGGTGGTAGTAGTGGTGGTGGTGTTAGTAGTACTAGTGGTGGTGATGGTGGTAGTAGTAGTTGTGGTGGTGGTGGTAGTGGTGATGGTGGTGATGGTGGTAGTAGGTGGTGGTGGTGTTAGTAGTACTAGTGGTGGTGATGGTGGATAGTAGTGGTGGTGATGGTAGTACTAGTGGTGGTAGTGGTGGTGATGGTGGTGGGTGATGGTGGGGGGGGGGTAGTAGTGTGGGGGTGGTAGTACTACTAGTGGTGGTATGGTGGTGTGGTGGTGGTGATGGTGGGGGGGGGGGGTAGTAGTGTGTGTGGTGGTAGTACTAGTGTGGTGGTGGTGTGTGTGGTGGTGGTGGTGGTAGTGGTGGTGGTGGGGTGAGGATGTGGTGTGTGGTGGTGATGGGTGGTGATGGGTGTTGGTGGGTGTGGTGGGGGGTAGTGGTGGTGATGTGGGTGGTGGTGGTGGTGGTGGTGTGGGTGGTGGTGGTGTGGTGGTGGTGGTGGTGGTGTATGGTTGGTGTGGTGGTGGTGGGGTGGTGGGTGGAGTGGTGTGGGTGGTGTGTGGTGGGTGGTGTGTGTGGTGGAGGTGGTGTGTGGTGGTGGTGGTAGTGGTGGTGGGGTGTGGTGGGGTGGGTGGGTGATAGTGGTGGGGGGTGGTGGTGTGTGTGTGGTGGTGTGGGGGGTTGTGGGGTGTGGGGGTGGTTAATTAGAGGGGAATTAAAAAGGAAAGGGTGGTAATGATTAGGATATATGTGTTATTAAAGGAGTGTAGTAAAATATTAAGGTTTTAAGAAGTTATGATAATTAATATAGATATATGATTATATTGTATACTATATATAATATATATATCTATATGTGGTGGTGGTAGTAGTGGTAGTGGTGGTAGTGGTGGTAGTGGTGGTGGTAGTACTGGTGGTGGTGGTAGTGGTGATGGGTATGGTACTACTAGTGGTGATTGTGGTGGTGATAGTAGTAGTAGTGGTGGTGGTAGTAGTAGTGGTGGTGGTGGTTGTGGTGGTGGTAGTAGTAGTGATGGTGGTAGTGGTGATGGTGGTGGTGTTTATGGTGGTTGTGGTGGTGGTGGTAGTAATGGTGGTGGTGGTAGTAGTGGTCGTGGTGGTAGTAGTGGTGGTGGTGGTGGTGGTGGTAGTGGTGGTGGTAGTAGTAGTGATGGTGGTGGTGATTATGGTGGTAGTAGTGGTGGTGGTGGTGGTAGTGGTGGTGGTAGTAGTGGTGGTGGTGATAGTAGTGATGGTGGTGGTGGTGATGGTGGTAGTAGTGGTAGTAGTTGGATTAGGGTTACAGTATGTGGATCCAAGGTGTTATGTTTATGTTGCTGGCACATTCCTCCCTCCCAGCATCTAATAGCCACGACATGTCCCGGCTCTGCCTCCCTGGAGAACCAACTCTGTTTCCAACCTCCGTCCGCGTTTATTACCAGTCGACCCACAGACGGCTCAGCTTTTCAACGGTCACACATATGTAGCAAATACAACCCTGCTATACTTACGCGGCCCCCCAGCTAATGACCCGTCTCGTCCATTGGCAGGTCTGGATTGTACAAATTGGGGAAGTGAGTAAGTATGATGTAAGTTTAAGATGACAAGACCACGCTGAAAATGAGCCGTCCTATGGGACACACACACACACACACACACACACACACACACACACACACACACACACACACACACACACACACACACACACACACACACACACACACACACACACACACACACACACACACACACACACACACACACACACACACACACACACACACACACACACACACACACACACACACACACACAGAATGATAGGCACTCACACACAAGTAGATGCACACATACTGTAAGAACACACACACACATTTGTGCACACATGTATGCATGTGTATCAACACACACACACTCACACACACAAACTAGTAAATGTGCTGACAGCTCAACAGAGGTATTCATCCTGCGATTTGAATAATGGGAGAGACTGTTAGTACAGGAATAGCCTGAAGCACGCTTTATCTCGCTTTTTAAATTCTCCTCAGCTAGGTCCCACTCCGGACTCCGCCCAAGACACTGCTGATTAAAAAAGTA
>NC_140169.1:115565795-115850795 GCF_963971535.1 Notolepis coatsorum | reverse complement strand
CTCAGCACCATCTTGTATCCTGGGAAAAGCCCTGCTTCTATTTATAATATAGTAGGTGGATGTATCCTACAATACACTAAAAATATATCTACTGTGTAGCAGATGTATATACTGCAATACACTTTAAAGGATGAATTAATTCATTCAAACCATTTTATTAGCCTTGAAAATCATTGAGAGTTCAACTCTCATTTCAGAAGATGTCGAGAAATATACTACACAAAAAAATTAAGTTAATCAATAAACATTTTAAAACAAGTGCAGACTGGGGTGAAATGGTTAGTCATTATAGATTTAAACTGTCCAGAGGATACTATGGTATTATTGAGCTTTAATGTACATTGCAAGATGTTCCACATGTCGGGGGCACAGAAGCTAAAAGCAGATTTCCCAAGTGCAGTGCAAAGTCTGGGGGTTTGAAGTGTAAGCTCATTTGAGTGAGTACAGTATGATGAGGTCCAGAGGACCAGTCCAATAATGAAATGATATAAGGGGGAAGATGTCCAACAATGGCTTTATATAGAAACAGAAGCCAGAGCAAATCATATCTCTCTGCCAGAGAGGACCACCCAACCTTATTGTACAGGATACAATGGTGAGGACCATAACTATCACTGGTGATAAATCTGAGGGCTGAGTGAAATACAGAATCCAAGGGCTTCAGAACGGAAGCAGCAGCATGTCTATAAACCACATCTCCATAATCCAAGACAGATTGAAGAACGGCTTCAATTACCCTGTTTCTGCTAATCATCAGGAAGCTGGTTGCGTTATTTATTTTTTTATTTTTTTATGGCTGGGTATCTTTTGAACATTTTAGATACCGGTGCCAATACAGATACCTGGGATTCGATACAGATACCTTACTTTGCAGAGTTATGTACCGTGTTATGTTATGTGTGCTCTGTGTGAGCCAATTGGAATCTTTGTTACATTATGTATGATTTTGGATTGTGGTTGAAGAAGAAACTGATGCGATTATCTACCTAGGTATCAACATTTGGTAGTAAATGACAGTGTCTTTCAATACCAAATTTCAATACCACAGCCTTTTTTGGTAATCAATAGTATTGAGGTCAATTTGATCGATACCAAATCGAACAATGTATCAAATTTCGATATCCAGGTTTATTTCGCCAGGCAGGTCAATTAAGAACAAATTCTTATTTACAATGATGGCCTGGCGAGAGGACAAACGGGCCTCTTGAAGGGTAACAAAAAAATAAATAAAAAATATGTTAAATAAAAAAAGAAACCAAAAGAACAATCCAACAAGACTATTGATATTTAAATGTCTGTGTTGATATGAATTGCTCTCTATATCCTCCAGGGTAAGGTACTGTGACACACGGTAGAATGACCCCTACTGCTGTGCTAGAATGATCCCTACCGCTGTGCTAGAATGCCCCCTACCGCTGTGCTAGAATGACCCCTACCGCTGTGCTAGAATGACCCCTACCGCTGTGCTAGAATGACCCCTACCGCTGTGCTAGAATGACCCCTACCGCTGTGCTAGAATGCCCCCTACCGCTGTGCTAGAACCCCTCAGCTAATGCCGCTATCGCAGGTGCGTCTGCTATAGCCAGCCTGAGGGATACTAGCGCATTATCCCCTCCCCCGCTCTGCTCGCTGCTCCTCAGTTAATTAAAACAGTGAGTTTCAACAAAATGCCAACATTATAACAGCAAGGAGCTGAGGAGGAGGAGAAGCCCCGGGCCGACGCTAGAGTCTCTCTCTCTCTCCCTCTCCCCCTCTCTCCCTCCTCTGTCTCGCTGGCTTCGGTTCTTTAGGGGTGTGTGAGAGACAGATTTCCAGGCGCCAATCACACAAGATTTGTGTGAGTGTGTGTGTGTTGGCGCGTGTGTGTGTGCGCGTGTGTTGGTGTGTGTGTGTGTGTGTGCGTGTGTTGGCGTGTGTGTGTTGGCGTGTGTGTGTTGGTGTGTGTGTGCGTTTGCACGTGTGTTGGCGTGTGTGTGTGCGCGCGCGTGTGTGTGTGTGCGTGTGTGTGCACGTGTGTTGGCGTGTGTGTGTGTGCGCGCGTGTGTTGGTGTGTGTGTGTGTGTGTGTGCGTGTGTGTGCACGTGTGTTGGCGTGTGTGTGTTGGCGTGTGTGTGTGTGTGTTGGCGAGTGTGTTGGCGTGTGTGTGTGTTGGCGTGTGTGTGTGCACGTGTGTTGGCGCGCGTGTGTGCGCGTGTGTTGGCGTGTGTGTGTTGGCGCATGTGTGTGTGCACGTGTGTTGGCGTGTGTGTGTTGGCGTGTGTGTGTGTGTGTGTGTGTGTGGTGTGTTGGCGTGTCTGTATTCTCTATGGCCCTTGGCAGATGTCGCCTTTTCTCCTTCCAATCCCTCCTTTAGCAAGTTTCTGTTCTCCAAAGAAAAAACAACAGCATCAAAAACAAACATCTCTCTCTCTCTCTGCTAATGGTGTACTCACTTGCACACACACACACACACACACACACACACACACACACACACACACACACACACACACACACACACACACACACAACACACACACAACACACACACACACACACACACACACACACACACACACACACACACAGTGACAGCTGGAACAGCATAAAACTGGCACACGCTCAGGTCAGCTGCTGCTTCATTACAACTAAGGAGATGTTGCCCCGTGTGTGTGTGTGTGTGTGTGTGTGTGTGTGTGTGTGTGTGTGCGTGTGCATGTGTCTGTCAAACTGCATACGTATGCATAAAAACATTATGTGTGTGTGATTTGGCAGCGTGCCTTTTCCGGCAGTGTGTGTGCATGCACTAACGGACTGGTATGCACGCATGCATGTGCAATCTTCTGAGTGTGTATTTGTGTGTGTGTTTGTGTGTGGCTGTGTGTGTCTTTCAGCTTTGGTAAGAGGATACAGAGGAACGATAGCAGCTATAAGAATAGTGACTTAATTATCTAAATGGCTCTTGTTCAGATTATAGAGGCCAGAGAACATCCATCTCTCTCAGCATCAACCGCTAACTGCAGACAAGACGATACTAGAGATATATATAGAGACAGAGAGGGAGACAGAGAGGGAGAGAGGGAGAGAGAGAGTGTGAGTGAGTGTGTGTGCGTGAACAGTTATAATATATATCAGTGTGTGCCCAGTGTGTGTGGGGGAGAGAGAGCAAGAGAGTGTGAAAGAGGTGGATCTACATGAGGATAGAGAGCTCAGAGAGGGGGGGGGGAGAGAGAGAGAGAGAGAGAGAGAGAGAGAGAGAGAGAGAGAGAGAGAGAGAGAGAGAGAGAGAGAGAGAGAGAGAGAGAGAGAGAGAGAGAGAGAGAGAGAGAGAGAGAGAGAGAGAGAGAGAGAGTCATTACACTCATGGTATCACTGCCATCTCTATGGAGATGCCCTGGTGCTCTGTGGGTGTGTGTACAAATATTTGAGTGTCTTTCCTAGTGTGTATACTGTACATCTCTGTGTGTCTGTGTGTCTGTGTGTGTTTCGCACACGCATGCATGAGATTGAACATGTCTCTGTGTGAGTGAAATAGAGAGAGAGTGTACGTGTGTGTTTCACTTTGTCTTTTCCAAATAATAACCATGGCGATGCTCCGGCCAGCCGATATTCTAGACCCGCCTCCGAGCAACAAATACATCACTGTTTACCTCTTACCTTGCAAGGTCTTGAGGACGATTTCCCCACCGGCACTTTGGCGACCACTAGTGGCTTGGGTGTGCATATTTTGTAATACAATATATAGATCAAGTTAAACCCCCATTTGTTGCCCGTCGATAGCTCTTTTAGGTGACAAAATCCATTCAGCGGTTCTCGAGTTACATGCCAATATTTGAGGCTTGCGCAAAGTACATGGTATTGCAACAAATACTACTCCCGACTCTTGGGGGGGTTGTTCCGTCAATCATTTGGCGATCTCGAAAATTATTATTATCCCACCTGGGGATGTACAAATCAAGGATCTAGGTGAAAAGTTACGAGCGAAAACAGGAAGAGAAAAACCGCAGAATGAATTGAAGTCTATGAGAAAACAGAGCTTTTCTTTACCAAATCACTCCTAATCACTCATTTCTGAACAGATCTTTATGAAATTTGGACATGTACTACATAAGACTTCAGGCTATGGCTATTGTGAGTTTTTTAAGCCATATGAATTTCTGGGGAAATACTACTTCTGGACTAAAAACTACTACAGAAAAACTTGAGTAACACGTTTTTCTATAACAAGTTCAGACGTATGTTACTCTATTTCATTACCACTAAAGGTGAGTTTTCCTTATTGTATCAGAAACTTCAGAATGTCATCTTTCAAACGAGACCAGACTCATCCATGTGGTATAAGTATAAAGTATAGTATTTTGGTTTGCAAAAAAAGTATGCAGTCCTCAAAAACGAAAACTAATATGGCAAATTTTGGGGGCGCCTGTTAACACTTTCAGTGCCGGCCATTAACATGGTAAAGCATGGTTAAATGCCAGCACCCACTTCAATGATAGCGTTGTGAACGCATAATCTCTGTCTTAAATTATGGCTATGTGTCTACTCTGCCCGTCGCTTATCAATGACTTGTTTGCAGTCAACATTGTCGAAACGTTTTTATTTTTATTTTTATTTTTTTTAATCAGTTCATTTCCGTTTTATAGCATTTTGAGAAGCCCTCGTTTTCAAGGAAAATATAAAGATTTCGTGATAAAAGGCATTTACTGGAATATTCTGGCATACACACATTTTTCGGCCTATTTATGAATCGTTTTCAAATAAACGCTAGATTATCGATAGTATATGTGTACTTATGCACGCTATAGAGGCGGGCTGAAATATCAATTCTCTCATTTCCTGATCGCACACACAGACACACACACACACGCATAGGGCAAACGCTTATATCTATGTGAAAATAGCTCTGATTATCCTAAGACTGGTCAAATAAATTCCTTACCTGAGATCAGATGTTATCCAAAAAGATTATTCCAATTCCTGATCGTCATTCCAAATATCGATCACGCTTATTGATTACAGTGTTGGGTACTGTAAATACATAATCCACACGTTTTCCGGGCCGGCGAGCACAATGGATTCTTCAGTTGGCTTGAGGGAAAAGTAAAATGAGGAAACTGGCCACCCCCCCTTCGTCAGTGTAAAGTAATGGGGTGCAGTTACACAGGGAGAGACGATAGGGGGCGGTATCTTCCCAATTGAGCTCAGAGAGAGTCTGCAACACTAGCGTGAGGCTCGATTGATGAAATATGAATTAAAATCGCCAATAAAAAAAAAAGACAAACAAACGCTATATAGCATCGGGGGCACTCAAAGGTCGGCATGAACTAACGACAAAACACGTCCGTGGCACTCAAAGTGTTAAGAGGTTTTTAACAAATACTGGAATAGCAGCAACATTTCTGTAAGCCGTTAAATACGATGGCTGTCTAGAATTTCTATTTGCTTTGAAATTGCTTTGCACATTGAATAGTGCATTTCAGCATTATATATGTATTTGTTATTCACCTAATCAAAAAAAGCTGCGTTAGCATTAACTAGCATTCATCATTGAAACCAGTGGGTCCTGCAAGCAGCAAGCTAACATCACTTTAAAAAGCACGGCCCCACGTCATTCAACCTATACTGGGCAAATACGGACCCATCTCTTCATCACACTGTCCTCAGTTCTCATACAAACACACACACGGCTTTGCTCTCTCTGATAAAGACAGTCCATCTGCTTGAGCCCCTGTCGTCCATGACGACGGACCACTGACAACAGAAGCAAACTCCGGTGCAAGCCAGAGAAATCCTCCAGCCTGATCTAGGATCAGATTAACCTCGTCCGAGCAGTTTCACTGTATCCGATTGTTAAACCAACATAACCATCATGTTCATATTTTCCTGATTTGGAGCAGTGGAAATCTTGAACGGAAGATAGTTACTGTCAAATGACCATGGTATTGTATCCATAGCTATAATATAAAATATAGATTTAGCTCTACAAACAAGGTGACGCACAGTGAAACTATGTAATGAAAACCTGGCCGTGCTAGCACATTATTATCTATTCTATTATTATTTGTATTTTTTGCACAATCGAAGCGGGCATGGCCACCTTCATTCCACTATATGTCTTGTGTATGTATGTGATGAATAAACCTTTTGAATCTTGAAACACTCCCGTTTGGAGGGCCATTTGGAGGGCTACATGGCCACTACCCCTCCATCCACAAAAATGAATCGGGACACCCTACCCTACGCAGCCACAGAGGGCCAATGGGGGGTAATGGGATTGGGATTTACTCTTCCCATCTCTTGCTCTCTTTTCCCCCCCAACCACTTCCTCTGTCCTGATCTCCGGTCTTCTAGCCTCAGTGAGAGCCTCTCTCTCTCCCTCTCTATATCTCTCTCTCTGGTCTGTTGTTACACATCTCTACCAGCAGCACACAGTGACCTTCCAGGCTGAGTGAGAGCCTCTCCCTCTCTATGTCTCTCTGTCTCTCTCTCTCTCACTCTGGTCTGTTGTGTCATATCTCCAGCAGCAGCAGCACACAGTGACCTTCCAGGCTGAGTGGCGACACAGACCCTGGCCAGGCCCAGGGAGAAAGACAAGCAGCACAGATGAATTACCGGAGAGATCTCCCAGGCTAGCGAGAGAGAGAGAGAGAGAGAGAGAGAGAGAGAGAGAGAGAGAGAGAGAGAGAGAGAGAGAGAGAGAGAGAGAGAGAGCATTGAAATGGGCAGAGAAGAGATTAGAAGAGAAGAGAAGAGAAAGGGATTGTGCTCTCTCAGCTATAAGAGGGCAGAATGGAGAGATTGCTATATAGCAGGGCTTTACAAGATGTACTTGTTGAGTATGATAGCATACAAGGGTGTGTGTGTGTGTGTGTGTGTGTGTGTGTGTGTGTGTGTGTGTGTGTGTGTGTGTGTGTGTGTGTGTGTGTGTGTGTGTGTGTGTGTGTGTGTGTGTGTGAGCTGTCTGCCTCCTGGCATGGAATGTTTCTTGGCTCAGATCTGTACTAATCCTAGTGAAACATCTTAAATCCAGCACATTCTGTAGATTGTATTGTATGGGTTATACACTGACCCCACTGACATCTACAAAGAGCAAGTGTGTACGGTGTGTGTGTGTCTGAGTGTGTGTTTGAGTGAGTGAGTGAGTGAGTGAGTGAGTGAGTGAGTGAGTGAGTGAGTGAGTGAGTGAGTGAGTGAGTGAGTGAGTGAGTGAGTGAGTGAGTGAGTGAGTGAGTGAGTGAGTGAGTGAGTGAGTCGTGTGAGTGCCGAGCCACTGCACAGAGGAAAGACCGGAGGGAACATTGAGATGGAGGAATGAACGAGAGGTAAAGGAAGGAAGGAGGAGAGGAAGAGGGGGGGAGAGAGAGGGGGAGGAAGTCGAAGAGCGAGTGCATCGACAGCATGGGAAAATGAGAAAGGCCCCGACGAGACGGAGGAGAGGTGAAAAAACACACACACAGGTCCTTTAATCAATACGGTGGAAATGTGGCCCCATGGTAAATCACTTTCCTAGCAATAACAGAGAGCAGCCACCATTCCTCTTTTTAATACGCTTCTAGAGTGACACGGGGTGATACACCGCAATATATAGTGTGGGGGGGGGGGGGGGGGGGGGAGAGAAAGACTCTTATACATAGATACATAGACGGTGGTCACGGCATGCTGGCCTGCAGTGTGTGCGCGTGCGTGCGCGTTTGTGTGTGTGTGTGTGTGTGTGTGTGTGTGTGTGTACTGGTATAGGCCTGGACAGGCTTTGATCAGAGGGGGGGGGGACCCATGATTAGGTCTAGTAAAGTGTAGACACCAGCCAGCACACACACACACACACACACACACACACACACACACAAAGACCCTGACCCGCTGTGCGCCCTTCCTCCCCCTCCCCCCACCCCTTATCATGTGTCCCCTTTCATCGGCACTCAATGCATCAAAACCTAACCCTCCTCAGAACTGGAATCCGCTATGATACAAAAAAAAATCTCATTACAGAAGAGCTAAAACACGATCAATTCTCCACTTGTGCTTCTCCTCCGCCTCATCGATTTAGGAGATAATATTTGAAGGGGCCGGGGTTTGAAGGGACCGGGGGAACTTTTCACAACCTCCAGGCCCCCATCCCGAATCCATCTGCGCCGTCAGCGCCTCGGCGAGCCACACAGATTACACCGTGCCCTCGGCAGACTGACCTCCACTTAACCGCGCGGCCGCGGGGCGCGTCATCCGGCTCGCTCCCCTTATTGACTTGATTCTATCTCGTCTCTCATCTTTTGCTCCACCCCACCCCACCCCCCCCCCCCCTCCTCGCCATGTGCGCTCCAGTCTACGAGCACCCGGCGACGCTGTTACCGTAAGCGAGAGCGGCTTCTCAACTGACCGGGGCCGCTTTAGAGTGCTGCTGAATAAATAATAGGGGCGCCTCATCCGCGTTGGCTAAAGCTCGCTGGCCGGCCGGTGTGGCTGGATGTCGTTACTGTAAAAAGGCTGGGATGAATGGGATGAAGCAAACAAGAGATTAATGGGTGAGCTCAATGGCCCATGATGGTGATGAGAGGGAGACGTACGGCGCACCGGGGATGTCAAATCTGCACCATTGCAGTTTCCCCCACAGGCAGTTATGTGGAAAGATCCTCTTTGAATCTCACGATTACCGTAGCCGGAGTAATCATTTTCCACTACATATCTCATTCAGCGCGGAAGGATTTTGCTGTGTGACGTCGCTATGGAAACAGAACGCAATGCTGTCATCGCGCAAGGATGGCTAGAAAGTATCCACATGTCATCGAGAGGTATTATAGTGTGTAGAACGTCTCTTATTCATCTCTGTTTCAAGGTGAGGCATGATGTCTCCAATGAGGTCAAGGTTATAAGGTTAAGGTCACCATTTATATCGCCATACCTTTTAACCTCTTAACTGGCACCGACCCGGCCCTACTTTGGCGACCTCTGGTGTGCATATTTTTTAATACAACATATAGATAGAATTAAAGCCCTATCTGTTGCCTGTCGATTGCCCTTCCAGGCAACAAAATCCGTTCAGCGGTTCTCGAGTTACATGCCGATATGTGAGGCGTGCGGCGAAGTACACGGCAGACTTAATTTTTTCAAATACCACTGCCGACTCCCGAGCCTTTTCCTCCGTCAATCATTTGGCAATCTCGAAGATTATTGGACAGGGTTGTAACCAATGAGTCTGGCTTTCCAATGATACCCCACAGTGTTTGATCTCATCCCCTGATAAACCGGTGGCATATTCATAAAAGCCTGGCTATTCTCTTCCTCCTTCACTTAAACCAAATTAGAGATGGCTCATCTCCAAATTTGCGTCAAGGTTATTTTTTTTGGTCATGCATCAGCTGTCGCTGTTGCTATTTGAACAGGCTTTTAAGCAGCCGCCTCTCCGCTAACATGTACGATACGCCCGGTGACCTCTGTGAACTGCACATTTTCATATTCCTCGCTAAAAGCTTCACCAGCGACACAGAATGGTGCCCGGCGTCCACCGGATCTCAAGTCCGCAGCAGAAACAAGTTCTTTGTATTCGGTGTATAACAACTGGTCCAAACACCGGGGCCACCTTGTAACCAGTCAAAGATAATGGGATGTCTCTCTGCTCGACACGGCCTCATAAATAAGAGAAGTGGGTGAAACCGTGAAAGCTATAGGCTGGTATTAACTATGCCTTGCGACGGAATAGGGAATCAATGCTAATGGAACACCGTGGCAGGATGACGGGGACGATAACGCCACCTTCCGACCTCTGGGGGCCGACGGAACATGGCCATGCATGTGGAGAGTGCATTGGGAGAGAGAGAGAGGGGGGGGGGGGGGGGGATATATGAGGATAATATTCCCCACACTCAGCATTGTCGGAGTGAAAAGCTGTGAAATGTAGAATTTGATATGCTATAAGGGTCAGCTGCTCGCTCACTGGGAAGAGATGTCATGGTGGATGAGATAGGAGCGGGGAGGAATGGAGTATGCTTCTTTTTTTTGACTAGATCAGATTAGATCAGCCTCTATTGTCTCCCTTAGGATACATTTGTCTTGGGCATTCGAGAGAGAGAACACAGCCAGGTAACATACTGGCAGCACACAGCCTTCTCCATAGGTAGGCACACAATATATCCGTATACATATACAAGCAATCTACAGTTAACCCGCAGCGTCACAGGTCGTATGTACCAGAACATGCATTATCAAGAATACCGCGCACAATGCCCTCTACACCAAGAAATTGCACATTCCACACACAATAAGAGCCTTAATGGTTCAACCCCCCCAACTCACAGGTGATTTTAAGGCTCTCACAGTCTCAAAAAAAATCTCCTGGAGAGAAGACGAGGGCAGCATGGCAATTATTTTTCCAGCCCTTCTGATCGGGCTTTGGAGATTGTGATTCGCGTTTTAACGGACAAGTTACCAAACCATGTTGTGACAGCAAACCACGTGAATATAAATATTGTCAACGGCAGCCCTGTAACATAACGCTTTTATCCACTCCACGGACACAGAGCCGCGGCTGAAGATGCAGACGCACAACAAACCAACACGCTCCACTTGATGAGCACATCGTAACTGAGAATCAAAGTGAATACCTGAGTGACAGCCGCCCCTATGATTAAAACAGGGTTGTTGTGATCACCGACAGACCTGAGAAGGAAGACCATCTCTTTCACCAGGATGTTCCCCTCACACCACTGCACTGCTCTTCTGTCTGACGTACTATGCATACCAATGTACTAAAGTCTTGATAATCTAGTTGTTTGTGTCCTACAATCAATTGTATATCATGTGAAAATAAAGGGGAAGCTTACGTAGCCTAGAGGAGCTCCAGTACTTATGATCTGCGTCAGAGAGAGAGAGCCGAGTTGACTTTCACCTGCTGTCGTCTTCCTACGAGAAATGCATGATACCATCTGATTATTATGTGGGTTCATCTCCATCTGTTTCACCTCCATCTGTCTTCAAGACGTAAGACGTAAGACGCACACACACACACGGGTGCTGATACACTGCGTATGGGTGATATGGGGGTTTCACATAGGATGCGTTTTGAGTTGCGTTGATTGATTGATTGAAAATTGTATTAACAGATTGCAGAATGGGTACAATACAGTACGGCTCAATACACACAATTGTTCAGGGGATGCAGACGAGAGAAAGACTTTCGTCTTGTTTACATCAGGGTCCCCCATTTTCAATTCATCATGACATTTATGAAACACACAAAACATACAGATATACAGTACTGTTACATCCAGACATTTATGACATACCAGATAATTATACAAATATACAGTACTGTTTAAGAGACAGAGATCATAAAAGAAAATATATATAATCGAGGGGGAAGAAACTGTACATTGGAGGGGGGTGGGGGATTGCACATTTACCAGGGCCAGTTTTGAATTGCAGCCTCCCGTAGGTGCTCTTTGAGAGCGGTTTTGAAGGAGGGTAGGGATTCAAATTTGTTTACGGCTGTGGGTAGGGCGTAGCCTCATCATGCTAGGTTCAGCAGTGCACAGACTACAGATAATAACATAATAACATTGCATTGTTTTAAAACATACCTGAGATTTTGCATTTGTTTTGAAATGTGTTTGTAGAAATTAGTTAAATTAGTGATAGTGTATGAACCAGTATAAACATTCCTTCCTCTGCCTGCCTTTGGTTTCCATCAGAGGTGCTGGGATTGACACAGTGTGCGGCGTGTGAGTGCGCTTCGCTCGGTGCAGCAAAAAGCCCAACATGGCGCAAGCCATTGGAAATAATGGGTTTCAGTCAGAGCTCAGTGGTGCCGCTGTCACGTCGTATCTGAAAGGACCATTAGTCCTCCTGAGCTATGGGGGGGGGGGGGGGGGGGGGGCATATTTATGTATGGTAGAAGAATGAAAACATGCAGAGGTAGAATGGTAAGCTCTAAGGACAGAGAGAGAGAGAGAGAGAGAGAGAGAGAGAGGTGGGGAGCAGTAGGCACATACAGTAACAATTCATCGTCATGCTAAATATTGCGATACAAAGGCGTCCAAATGTGCATCGTAAAAAAAAACATTGTGACCGTGGAGCACATTGAGTGAGAGGCTGTGTGTGATATATTATGTGAGTGAGTGAGAGTGAGAGTGACAGAGATTTGGGTTGTGTGTGGGAGGTAGAAAGAAAGAAAGTTGAGGGGAAAGAGGGATGGAGAAAGAGAAAGAGGCGAGGGGCTTGAGAGAGCGATAAATTATAGGCATTGTAAAAACAGAGCTAGAGGGGACATCAGTTAAAAAAGAAAAAGAAAAAAAAGGAAAAGAAAAACAACGCCAAACTGCTCTCCGGAGGGAGTGTGGTTTTATACATTCCTGCACACATTTCTCACCAGGAGAGCAGAAACACTTACTCAAGCAGTCCTCAAGCAGTCGCCCCACCCACCCCTTCAACTAGGGCAAAGCACAGTCATTGGGAAGCATTTGTCTAATTGCCTATAGTGAGGTCGAATACAGATGACTGTAAATGTATGATGGTGGTGCATGGGGAAACGTTTCAATTATAGATGGGTCAGGTCGTGACAGGGAAACAAATTTCTCCCATAACTTGTCGGTGTATTTTCTTACAAACCGTTGTGTCGGTACTAGAAAGTAGAAAGCCTTAGTTTGGGGCCATAGGCATGTGTGCCTGCCTACACACTGCCAACACCGATTCCATGTCCTAAACTTTAAGTATTGCTCAACACAACAGCATTGATCTGATCCATTACTATCACTGAACAGTAAAGGCTTAAGACCATTAGTTTGGGGGTCAATGGACAAAAAAACTATTGGTGAGATGGTCGGTCAATGATTGCATTAGAGAGATCGAACATGCCGCCATGTGCCGAGGAAGAAGGAAAGACACGTCACGTCGCAGGGGAAATTCCCTGATCCAAATCCTAGTTTGGTTTAATTGACCCAATATTCGATACCATTACAGAGATCTATGCATCCCTCCTCGGTACAGCAGTGTCCTTTCTTGCTCCATATTATTCTACTAGGCCATCTGTCAGTGGTCCTTAGGTCCTACCCCCCCCTCCTCCCAGCTCCACCTAGTTGGCTCAGAAGCCTCCACCACGGAGCACCGGCCAAGCCCTCCCTCGAGCCCCACTCAAAGGTTGAACACCTCCAGGCTTTACCGCCCCCCCCCCCCACCCCCCCAAAAAGAACAACAACCTTTCCCACCATCTCCTGACACTTCTAGACAATCTGGCGCCCAGGCATCCCTTCCCTCGTCAGCGCGGCCTCCCCCTCCGGCGCGCCGGAGTTTACAGAGCGTGACACGACGACGCTCCGGCTGGATGAACCCGGAGAGACCGCGGCGACGTTACGAAAACCAGGCCGCCGACACGCCGGACCACCTTTCCTGACAGGACTCTTCATTAACATGGGGGGGAAGGGGGGGCTCCCTCACGCTGCCACTTATCCCTGTTGAAAAGTGTGACCGTGTTCTTGGTGCCCTTCAACAATGGAGCTTAACCTGCGTTACAATGGAGGATATGGAGGAAGGTTGGGTGGGGGGGGGGGTGGGGTCAGGGCCAGGGGTCACTCTCAGGAGCAGCGGTGGCGGCAGGGACAGCGCAGTTTAGAGCCAACGATGCTGAAGGTGCAAGAGCCGCCCTGAGACCCCCGGAGACCCCATGTCAGTCTGCAAGGTCGATGTGCAACACCTGTATGCACATTGTGCACGCATGTGTGTGAGCATGTAGTCAGTGTGTGTGTGAGCATGTAGTCAGTGTGTGTATGTGTGCAATGCATGCATCGGCAAAGGTGTGTGACAGACAGGGGAATTTACCAATGCACTTCTCTCTTTCTAACACATGCAAACACAATATATATCCCTCTCCCTGTCTCTCTTGCTATCACACACACGGTGCACAATCGCATACACACAGCCTTCACTCCTATAGACATATCTATCTACACACACTACTACCCCACCTCTCTCTCTCTCTCTACACACATAGCCTTCAACTTGTACACACATACTGTATGCACACACACACACACAGCTGTCTCATAAGTATACTCATTATCCATTCTAGGCCAGTGGTTCCCAAACTTTTTTGTCAGGTCCCCCTTGGGGGGGAAAGGCTACACATTGCTAGCCTTGTAAAGATTTTTGGTACACCACTTTAACTATGTTGTGTTCTTTGTTGTCGTACACGTGAGTGTTCCTGTGGAGTCCGTCAGTCTGTCTGTGTACATGTGCAGGTACCAGGTCTGCTCCTGAGGGTGAAAGCCGTGTCCTGCTCTGCCTCCTGCCCGTCTCTGCTGAGTGTATCCAGCCTGTAAGCCGTGTCCTGCTCTGCCTCCTGCCCAGTCTCTGCTGAGTGTATCCAGCCTGTAAGCCGTGTCCTGCTCTGCCTCCTGCCCAGTCTCTGCTGAGTGTATCCAGCCTGTAAGCCGTGTCCTGCTCTGCCTCCTGCCCAGTCTCTGCTGAGTGTATCCAGCCTGTAAGCCGTGTCCTGCTCTGCCTCCTGCCCCGTCCGTCTCTACTCTATGTGTCGGGCCTGTGCTTTGCCTCCCTGTCCTGCGCCCTCTCATGAAGTCGTGTGTTCATTGTGATCACCCTATGATTACCCTGGGTGGTAACTCGTTGGTCGTCGCTGATGCCATCTCTATGAACGCTGTTATGCCCCGTTGTCTACTTACCCGGTATGGCCCGTTGTCTACTTACCCATTATGCCCCGTTGTCTGCTTACCCGTTATGCCCTGTTGTCTGCTTACCCGGTATGCCCCATTGTCTACTTACCCGGTATGCCCTGTTGTCTGCTTACCCGGTATGCCCCGTTGTCTACTTACCCGGTATGCCCTGTTGTCTGCTTAACCGTTATGCCCTGTTGTCTGCTTACCCGTTATGCCCTGTTGTCTGCTTACCCGGTATGCCCCGTTGTCTCTGCTTACCCGTTATGCTCCGTTGTCTCCGCTTACCCGTTATGTTGTCTCCGTTTACCTTTCAGTTTCTTTCCCCCCCATTCATGTTTTTTTCTGTGGGAGCTTTCCCTTATCTTCCTTGGGGGTTAAGCCAGGGGGTGTCGTACCTTTGCGGGCCCATTGAAGCCCATTGAGACATGTAATGTGATTTTGGGCTTTACAAATAAATCTGACTTGACTGGACTGGAAGTGCCGTGAGCCGCGAGACACAAAGGAAACACTCTGTCAGAGACGCCACAGAACCCGACCAGCAATCTGTCAACGTCGTCCGTCTCTCCTCCAGGTGTGTGTGTGTGCGTGTGTGCGTGTGCGTGTGTGTGCAAGAGTGAGCATGTATGAATAGTTAGCAGACCCTAGGTTTAGATGAAAACTACTAAGACTCCCACCTAAACTGCACGGACAAAGTATACCGTATATCACACTGGTTAGGGTAGGGTACCTTATGTACAGTATACTGCAACTGCACCTGTGTATACTGTATACTTTACTTACTCATAGTATATATTTAGATTCTAGTGTTTATTGTAACCATATCTATTGTAATGTATAATAACATAGGGCATACAGACCCTCATCTGCATCTTTGATTACACTGCCTACTTGCTCATATGCATATATTCAGAGTAAATTATATGGTTTACACTGCCTATTTTAACTTTTTATACTGTACTATAATTTGTATTGTCTGTATTTATGTGTTCTACTATTACCATGCCTATACCTGTACCTCCCCTCCCCCCTCCCCCATGCTGCTATGATGCGTGCATTTCTCCAAGGGGATCAATAAAGGAATATCTTATCTTATCTAAGTTGAACCAAGACAAATGAAGAAACAATGAAATTAGGTATGAGGTATGAGGAGAAATAGGTTGTGAATTGTATTGAAACACCAAATAAAAGTTGTTCTGTCCGTTCTATTGCTGGTTTGTCCCCAACTAGATAGAATCTAGCCAAAATGCTGGGGGATATACAGAGCTTGCGTTCTATCCCAGGGGCCTCAATAATAATAATAATAATAATAATAATAATAATAACTATATTTGTATAGCACTTTTCATACAGAGGTTGCAGTTCAAAGTGCTTCACAACAGTAAAAAATACAGGCATAAGCTAGCATAAAAAGATAGACAGGTTGAATCACAGTGTTTCACATTAGGATCTAGCATCCCAATAGGCTCTCCGCTTACAGTTTTCAGTAACACAAATAGTAAAAATAGTTTAAAATGATTCAGTTTAAAAATAGTCAAAAAATTATAAAATAGAACGGACATAAAAAATACAGGCATGAGCGAGCATAGCAAGATATGGCAAATAATCACAATGTTTCACATTTGGATCTAGCAAATAATAAAAATAGTTTAAAATGATTCAGTTTAAAAATAGTCATCAGTAAGAAGTAAAAAGTGCAATAACCGACACATGAATTTGATAGGCAGTGTATAAGAGTAGGCAGGGTAAGAATAGTGCAGGTAAATACAAGTTGTGTCAGGAATCCTCTTGCCACTAGGTGGTAGCAGATATCTATCAGTGAAATGCCTGAGCAAAGAGATAGGTTTTAAGCTGTCTTTTAAAGATGTCTAGCGAGTTGGCTTCCCTGATGTTTTGGGGTAGTTTGTTCCATAGTTTTGGGGCATAGTTGATAAAGGCTACATTACCGATCCTCTTTTGACTGCTTCTGGGAGCCTCTAGTAGTCCAGCAGCTGATGATCGCAGTGTTCTTGCTGGTGTGTAATTTATTAGAGTGTTGGCGATGTAGCTAGGTCCCTGTCCATTTAGAGCTTTGTATGTAAGGAGAAGGACCTTAAAGTCAATTCTAAATGTTACAGGAAGCCAGTGTAAAGCAGCTAAGACTGGACTAATGTGCTCTCTCCTTTTGGTTCTAGTTAGCAGTCGGGCTGCAGAGTTTTGGATTAGCTGAAGCCTCTCTGTGGTTTTCTTAGGGAGACCTGTGAAAAGTGCATTACAGTAGTCTAACCGGCTAGATATGAATGCATGAATTAGCTTCTCAGCATCGTTCTGATTAATAAATGGTCGTACTTTTGCTATATTTCTGAGATGGAAGAACGATGTTTTCATCACTTTGCTAATATGAGAATTGAAGTTCAGTTCTGAATCTATGATAACCCCAAGACTAGTGACCTCAGATTTGATCCAAGGGGTTAGTCCCCCCAGGTTCTTTATTAAAGTTTCTTTTTTAGTTTTGGAGCCGATAATTAGAATTTCAGTTTTGTTCTCGTTTAGTTTCAGGAAGTTCTTACTCATCCATTTATTTATTGCCAGTAAGCAGTCTGTAATGGAGCTAATCGCTGTATCATTTGGTTCAGCAGATATGTACAGTTGTGTATCATCCGCATAGCTATGGAAATCTACATTATGTTCTCTGATGATATCACCCAGCGGTAACATGTAAAGGGAGAAGAGTAAAGGACCTAAGCAACTCCCTTGTGCAACTCCATAGTTGTTGTCGTATATATCAGACATGTGATCTCCTAGTTTAACATAGAATTTCCTCCCTCTGATGTATGTTTTAAACCAGCCCAGCACATGTTCTGAGAAACCGACATGGTTTTCAAGACGATCGATTAGAATATCGTGATCGATTGTATCAAATGCTGCACTGAGATCTAACAGGATAAGGATGGAGATCTTATTCTCGTCAGAGTTTAGTCTGAGGTCACTGATTATTTTGGTGAGGGCAGTTTCAGTGCTATGATATTTTCTGAATCCTGACTGAAATTCTTCTAAGATGTTGTTTTCTTCAAGAAAGGAATTTATTTGAACTGAAACTATCTTTTCAAGTACTTTACTAATGAATGGTAGGTTGGATATTGGACGATAATTTGCCATTTCATTACTATCCAAGTTAGGTTTTTTTAGTAATGGCTTTACAACTGCTGTTTTAAAGGCATCCGGGAAAATACCAGTCCTAAGGGAAGTGTTTATGATATCTAGCACAGGGCTTGAAACACTATTAAATACCCGTTTGAAGAAAGCTGTAGGTATAGGGTCAATGTCTGAGGTGGAGGAGTTACATTCTGAGACAGTTTTGCAGAGTACATCTAATGTGATGCATGTGAAACTTCTCATGGTTACATTGCGCGGTTTGCCGCAATCAGCTTTATTTCCATCATGAGTAATGCTGGCCCTGATCAAGGTTATTTTGTTGTTAAAGAATAGTGCAAGTTCTTCACACTTAACCGTTGATGACTGAGGAGGTGTAGGGGCAGTGTTGAGTAGTACATTAATAGTGGAAAAGAGGATTCTGGAGTTTCCAGCATTTTCTGTAATGATTTTAGAGAAGTAATCTTTCCTTGCTAAGCGGATGGTTTTATTATAAGCAGTTAAAGCATCTTTGTATATATCACAGCATATGGTGGTTTTTGTTTTTCTCCATTTTCGCTCCACTGCACGACATTTCCTTTTTTCTTTGTTGACCGTATTATAGTTTAACCAGGGCGAGGCTCTAGTTTTCTTCTTTTTCGTTTTTAATGGGGCGACAGAATTTAATATAGATGACATTGCATCATTGAGATTTTCCAACATTTCATTTAGAGAGCTGTCATGATTGTGTGGTTCATGTAGTCTGATAAGATCAATGAACTTTGATTCAGCTTTGTCGTTTAGGAGCCTCTTTTTAACTATGATTTCTTTTTTTGTTTTAGTAAGGGTTATTTGAGTATCAAAAAATATACAGTGATGGTCGGAGAGAGGTAATTCAGTTATTGAGATATTTGTTATGCTTAGCCCAGTTGTTGTTATAACTAAGTCTAGTGTATTCCCAAGCCTGTGAGTTGCATTTGTTATATGCTGTATTAGGTCAAAGCTATCCAGTAGATTTTTTTGTTCAAGATAAGATAAGATAAGATATTCCTTTATTGATCCCCTTGGGGAAATTCAGGCATCATAGCAGCATGGGGGGGAGGGGGGGGGGGGGTACAGGTAGTAAAACAACACAGTATACAGGTAGTAAAAAACAACACAGGCAGTGTAAACAATTTGATCAATATGGTCAATATAATTTACTATCTGACTAGCTGAGGAATATTCACATTATTCAGTGTCACATAAGGTGCAGTATGCATGAGGTAGTGTTATAATTTACTATCTACTGAGTATACATTATTCACAGTATCACGGTATCCACTGAAATATACATTATTCACAGTATCACAGTATCCACATAGGGTGCAGTAAGCCTAAGGTAGTGTAGGTTGTCCTCCTTGGGTTCCTATAAGTCCCAGGTCAATGTCTGGTAGCAGTCGCTGTCGCTGCCCCCTGTTGTGGAGCCTGGAGGCTGCTAGTCGCTGCCCACTGTTGTGGAGCCTGATGGCCGCTGGTATGAAGGACTGTCCGAGGCGGTTAGTTGAGTGTCGGGGGGGGAATGAGTCTGTGGCTGAACGAGCTATTATAGTTCTATAGTTTTGGAGTCTGTTTTCTTATTAAAATGGATGTTCAAGTCTCCATTTAGGATCACCTTATCATATCCGGTAACACATAGTGAGATCAGTTCAGAGAGCTCCTGTATAAATATTCGTGAGTGTCTAGGCGGGCGGTATATTGTGACAATAATAGTTGATTCTGTTTTTAGTTCAATGGCAAGATATTCCATTGACATGAACTCGCCTAGTTCTGTGATTCTAAACAAGAGTTTTGAGGAGAAGATTGCTGCAACTCCTCCGCCCCTTTTATTTTTTCTGGGTATTTGAAAAAAGCTATAGTCTGGTGGACAAGCGTCTATCATTATTGATGTAGCTGTGTCATTATTTAGCCATGTCTCTACTAGGCAGATGCAATCTAAGTTATTTTCTTTAATCAGATAATTTACTAAGAATGTTTTATTATTCAGTGATCTGACATTTAGGAAAGCTAATTTTATTTGTTGGACTTCTTTAGAGGAGGTCTGCTTTGGCTTGACCGCGATGGCCCTGAGGTTAATAGCAGGTAAACGCATTGATGGCGTATATTTTTCACCATGCCATTGGCTGGTTATGATTACCGGTATGTTATGAGAGATGGCATGGCAATTGTGCTATACTGCACTGCACTGACTGTACTGTGCTTTCGGGGACATTTGATCAGACCAGATGACCTTGTGTGATATGGGGGGGGGGGGGACGCCTTGTGCTGCTGCACTTCGTGGTGAGATTGTGTCCTTCATGACTATCTCTCGTGCTGGTATGAGCTTAATATTCTTGGAGGCCATTAGGGCATGACGCATGTTTGCTGCTAGGAGCTTTGAACCTAAGCGATTTGGGAAGAAGCCATTTCTTTGAAAACGTTCTGGGTTATTCCAGAAAACATTGAAGTTGTCAATGAATTTCAGGCCGTGTACAAGACATGCAGCCCCTAACCATGAATTCAAATTTAGGAGTCGACTGAATGCTTCTTGTCCTCTGCGAAAGCATGCAATTGGTCCACTGATGGACACATCAGTGTCTATGTACACAGACTGATGTTTGTCTAGTGTGTTCATTAAACGTGTGAAATCGTCTTTCAAAGTCTCTGTGCCAGTCTTCTTTCGCAGGATGTCAAACGATCCAGAGTGAATGACAATTTTGTTATTCCCGGTCTGATTAGTGTTGGAAGTATTTCGGCCAGCTCTTTCACATATGTATTGTCTAGACAGATATTTTCTGTGTTTGCCATCTCCACATACCTTGTTGTGGAATCTCCAATCAGTATGCAGTCTATTTTCTGTGTGAGGTTAGCATTTTTCTTTCCAACCGTTTTGGGGCCGTTTGTTTTTGGGCTAGGCCTAGTCTGCCGGTTCTTTCCACAGTCCTGTGGCCTTGGTGAAGCCTCGTTAGCCTTCTCAATAGCCGGCATGTTAACGCTGGTCCCGTACCTTCGGCGTTGGCTACCGCAACGTTCTCCTTGGCGCATGATAGTCTCTTCGCTGTTAGCCGTTAGCTCGGTCTGGGTCGTGTTTGCTAGCCGTGTCGCTCGTGGCTCTGTTTTTCTCGTCGTCTCGTCGTTAGCGTGTGCTCCGATGTGCCGGCTGTTAGCTTCGCTAGCATTAGCGTGAGCTCCGGCATGCAAACTGTTTGCTTCGCTAGTGTTAGCGTGAGCTCCGGTATTCCTGCTATTAGCGTTGTTAGCGTGAGCTCCGTTCCGCTCGCTGTTTGTTTCGCTAGCGTCGTTAGCCACGCTTCTATGTCTCTCTGCTTTTGGTGTTGATATGCGTGTTTCCGAGAGTATGTTGAAACTATTTCCTGGCGGTACCGGGGGCGAGGTAATAGTCGTGTTCCTGGTTCGTTTATTTCTCCTTTTATCCTTGACGGTGGTCTTTGGTCTAGCTCCTTGCTTGTGCCAAGGACTGTCTTTTGGGTGGTGCTGTACTGTAGCTACTAGCCCAGGCCAGGTCTCAACCATGGTATCGTTGGCTGTATTTGTAGTAGCTTCATAAATAGAGTCAATGAGTCGCTCATCTTGTTGGATTTGGTGCAGTGTAGAAACCCGAGCCTCCAGCTCTACAATCATCATACTCATCTTCAAGCAGTTAGTACATTCCGTGGGAGAGCCGAGTCCCGGCATCTTCCCTTATTTACTGTCTTTTCAGGTTAGGCTAAACTGAAGCTAAGCTAGGTACTTAGCTGGTGGTGATGATGATGGTGGTGGTGGTGGTGATGATGGTGATGGTGGTGATGATGGTGGTGGTGGTGGTATCATATAACAGCTGTCCGTCGCTCTCTCCTAAACATTGCTCTGGAGCGGTCCGTTGCTCTATTACTCACACGACCAAACCACTGTCGTCTTCCGTCTCGTTAAAACTCAAAATAACAAGGAAACCTCTGTATTCCTCGTCTTTCATAAATATCCTCCTTCAGTGGCCGGCAAAGTCCTTTGTGTGTAGCTGATAAGACGGCTCGCTATTTCTCCCACGTACTCGTCCCACGTACTCGTCCTTTCGATGGAGTACTGTTGTCATAAATCTAAATAGATAAGAAAGTTCACAGTTCTGGAGAAGTACCATAGGAACTGGAAGTTAACGTACAGAGTAATTAAAGTTGAAAGGGCTGTAATAAATCATTATATTAGCGATAGGCAGAGAAAAAATGCGGAGCGACAGTGAAACGCAGCTTGCTTTGCGGAAGCAGGAAGTAGATTATCAATCATAAAAATTTCCTTCGACTTCATCCTAGATTCCATCGTACCATCATTTCAAAGGATAAGATTAAAAACAGGTGACAATTATACCTACAGCATCGGAATTTTGGGTAATGATAGATCAAATCATAACTTTGGCTTGGATTTGGTCGTACGCATGAAAAAATGACCTTTCATAAAATTGTGGCAGCTGATTCCAATACCAAGAAATTACAGAGGGGGCAACCGATTGTGATAAACTGTATTCAGAAGGAGACCACAGATGGAACAAACTGGATTTAGAGTCCACAGCTCAGATCCATGTTGATTCCAAGAAAATAAGACCTCCAACATTGCATACCATGTTGCTTGGCAGCATAGTTTATTTTCTCAGGACTTAAGTGACATTTTGCCAGGACATTCCGCTAAGCCTCCGACCCGGATCTGATCAAACAAACCGATATGGTCGACAGCTTTCAATTGGCGTTTTCCAAAAACAGGAGAAGCGTCAGGGAGGGCAACATTTATAAAAAATTACGTTAAAAACCAGAACAGTTAAATTATGCAAATGTATTTCAGTTTAACGAATCTGAGAAAGAGAATTAGTAGGCTGTTAAGTCTCTCTTAGCACCGCAAATGGGGCTAATGCAGATGAAGGGGCTGGAGCCTGATTTCATTATCAGCCCTCTGAAAAGAAAGAGAGAAAAAGAGCGAGAGAGAAAGAGAGAGGAATGAGAGATCGAGAAAGAAGAATGAGATCGAGAAAGAGGAAAAAAACAATTGAGATGGCGAGGGAAAGAGAGAGCGAAAGAGAGAGAAACATGCATGTGGAAAAACGTGAGCCTCTATTCATAGAAGCCTATCAGCTCCAGATATCAAATTAGCTAAATGAAGGAGACAAGATAAAGGAAGGTGTGAGGAGCACAGCCACCACGAATGAAACAAGTGTGTGTGTGTGTGTGTGTGTGTGTGTGTGTGTGTGTGTGTGTGTGTGTGTGTGTGTGTGTGTGTGTGTGTGTGTGTGTGTGTGTGTGTGTGTGTGTGTGAGAGAGAGAAGGGGGGCGCGCAGGGGGGGGGGGGGGGGGGGTTGTTGCCATGGCGTATTAGAATGGGGGAGATCGGAGGGAGCATTTTAATAATCGATAGAGCGTGACGTGGAGAGAGAGAGCAAGAGAGAGAGAGGCAGGATATCACAGTTCATTAGTCATAGCTAGTGACAACTGCAGACTGTGGCAAGGAGATTGTCAGTGGGTCTTAATCACATGAACAATGATGGAATGTCACTATTTAATGCCTGCTGTGTTATAGCGTGTGTGTATGTGTGTGTGTGTGGGTTGGGGGGGGGTATGTAAGGGTCTTCTATTGTCTTGTCTTTCAGAGAGGAGAAGGAGGGGTTATCACAATATATCTCCTCCACTCTCTGTTCCTCGCCGCTGAGCCAGCAAACAAGCTGCCAGCCACATCACCAGGGGAAAGTCAGAGTCTCTCCCTCTCCCTCTCTCCCCCTCTCTCTCTCTCTCCCTCTCCCTCTCTCTCTCTCCCTCCCTCTCTCTCCCTCCCTCTCTCTCCCTCCCTCCCTCTCTCTCTCTCTCTCTCTCTCCCCCTCCCTCTCTCTCTCTCCCTCTCTCCCTCATTCACTCACACAGACACAAACATATAGAGTAACTACTACAAAATGCAAAGAGCTGCTGGAGCCCTTTGTGCCGCACTAAGCATCTCTGGGGCAGAAACCATGAAAATCAATTCTCTCTTATTCAGCGAAGCCATTAAAAGGCACCGATGGAGAGTCGAGGCACTTGTACAAGACACAACATACATTATAAAGTCTGCAGATAAATGCACACTCATGCAGGCACACACACACACACACACACACACACACACACACACACACACACACGCAGGCACACACGCAGGCACACACACACACACACACACACATAGCATATAGATACTAACAGAGCATAGATGCTAATATACACACTTAAACATACAGGGTATAGATGGTAACACACACAATATACGTATTGATAGACGCCGCCACACACACACACACAGACACAGACCCACAGATGTTAATGTGTACACACACACACCAAGATGCACAAGGAAATGCACATCTCCAGTGTGTTTCCTCTCGCAGGGCGGGGGCCTGTCAGAACCATGGCCCAATACGCTCAGTCAGAAAGCTCAGTGGGGGGGGGGCAGCCTGCAAACCTGTTTACTGCATCTGTGCCACAGTGCATCATGCCCACCACACTGGTTTTATACATATTGAATGTGTGTGCAGGTGTGTGTGTGTATAATGTGTCTAGGCTATAGTCTTGTCAGTTTTAATTAAAGAGGGTTATATGCGTGACTGTGTGTGTGTGTATGTGTACGTGTGTCTCACTGCACATGTATGACACAACTTGTGTGTGTTGGTTTTAAATAAACATAGTAGTATAGTACGTGTGCATTATGTTTTTTTCCTTCTCATTAACACATTGAGTGCCACGCCCCTTTGACCATATATGGCCGTTCCGTGCCAGCGCTGAAGTCAATGGGAGGCCGGGGAAATTTGCGAAGGCTTAAACTAGGGGTGCACCGATGTATCGGTCGGGTATCGGTATCGGCCGATAAGTGCCTTGTTGACTGCAATCGGCCTATCGGCCGATAAGCTCGAATGTGCCGATGGCAGTAGCCGATAAATTCAGCCGCATCCTGCACAAGGCCGGCCCCGCCCCAGTCCCCCACACACACACACACAAGCTACTGCATCAAAGTTACTACTAAATATTCAACATTCTCTTTTGAGACTCCGCTTCAGACTCTTATCATTTGGCACTAAAAGCTAAACATTGTCACCGATATGGCTGTCCGCAACATGTCATTAATTGTGTACGCGAGGTGGTCGCTCAGTGACGACGCTAACATGAGCTAGGTTAGCTAGCATTAGCTACCGGGAGATGCAAGACTAACGTTACTGGTGAAAATGTGATTTGCGTTGGAATACTCCTTTGCCAACTTGCTGTACTTTGCTTGCAGGTCTGCAGCCATTATTGCTGGATTATGAATAGCCCCAACTTTAGCCAAGGTAACGTTATGGCTAAACCTTTAACAATAGTTAACGCTAGCTTTCGGTTAGCTGTTCAATGCTATTAATAACACAACTCCCCGTCAACACCCTCTCTCGGGAAGATGGCATTTAAGAAAGTATCTGCTGTTAAAATGACACAAACATTCGTTTTGTGGCATTAACGTTATATAGTTAGTGTTACACGTTCAATAACAAGCATATTATTTACCCGAAGATAGCAGTAAGCAAGGCATTACTCCGTTAGTCCGTTCATAGCTCAGTTCCATTCCGTTGCTCATTCCGTACCCAACTACCCATTCTGCAATCTGTTAATAAAGTTTTCAACCAGACAAATGTATAGAAAGGCTTTGTTTTATTATAACATTTGTTGCAGTAAAATCATTATGTCTCATTTGGTAGAGCCATATGGAATCCGCGATCACGGAATCGCGGACGGAATCGCGGAATTGAGCAATAAAAATGGAATCCACTATAAAAAAAAAAAATAAAAAAAAAAAATTTAATTTTTTTTTTAACTTTTTTTTTATGTTGTGGGACTTGTACAGAACTTTGTTCAACTTTGTCAGTGCTGTAAAGTTTAAACCTTTTAAAATCTTAGACAAACAAAACACTTTGCTTTCATGAAATATTGTAAGCCGTCATTTGAGGCTTTATAAAAGCAGCACAATGAACACAAATCTGTCAGTGCCGAGTCCGACCTCATCTTAAATAACAAACAGCATTGCTTGTTGTAGTTAACAAAGAGAGGCAGAGTTGATTTTGCAAAAATATATATAATCTTTTTTTTTTTTTTAATAATCAAATTTTATTTTCATATTCGAATCCCATGCCCATCGAACGAAGCTTCGAAGCTTCAAAGTATTTAAGACAGCCCTATTAAATGGACTGTTATATCTTATTAAATTGTGGACATTTATTCATTCCCACTTATTAGACACTATTTCTGATGGTAAAATGAGCGTACAAAGCAAAATACAGAATTCTGAAATATTAAAACGGAAAAAACGGAATTTGAAAAAAAATAAAATGGAATTTGGAAAAAAATAAAACGGATTTCATATGGCTCTACATTTGGTCATGCTGTGGAGCGCTGGTCGGCGGGCCAGGCAGCTAACGTAGCTACGTTAAGTTTGTTGTGCTCTCGCAAACAGAACAATGGCGGCATGCCCGAAAGTAGAAAATGAATAAATGCTTGCCGATTGGTGGTAAGGACAGCAGGAGGTGGGTGCTAGCGGTGTGGCGTAATTGGCCGAATCGACTGTCAATCAAAATGGTTATATTGCATTGGCTGAGAGCTCTGGTTGAGAGAACAGTATCCATCTGCAGGCCGCCAGACGATACTGGGAGAGGGATAGTGCTACATGGCATGGTGGAATTAATACCATAAACATATTTCTTGATGTTTCCTTTTTTTAATAAGTAAAGAGGCCTACAAATACAAACATACACATACAAATATACAGTAGTTTCATTAAAAAAATATATATTACAAAAAAGAATATAAAAAAAAATATATATAAAAAAAAATTACAAATACTATACAAATAATACACAAATATCGGTATCGGTATCGGTATCGGCCGATTGTGTTACTTGAACAATCGGTATCGGTATCGGTGGCCAATTTTCATATCGGTGCACCCCTAGCTTAAACTATATCTTAAATTATGGCTATGGGTCTAAAACACCCCTCGCTTATCAATGACTTGCTTGCAGTCAACATGTACGAAACGGATTGTTTTTTCATTGGTACATTTCCGTTTTATATCGTTTTGAATACGAGTATAGTTTGAGAGTTCTAGTAATTCCAGAGAAATTCCGCGATAATAGCTCTTTAGTGGAATACACAAAACACGTTGTCATTTTTCTGCTGATTTATGAATAGTTTTCAAATAAACGCTAGATTATCGATAGTATATGTGTACTTATGCACGCTAGAGCTGAAAAATCTATTATCCATGACCTGGTCAGCGCTAACGTCATACACGCACACACACAGACACACACAGACACGCTGCGATGGCTGAGAAAAAAACATCTGATTAACCCAATACTGGTAAAATAGAGTCCTTACCTCACATCAGATGTTCTGCAAAAAGATTAATCCAATTCCTGATCGCCATTCCAAATATTGATCGCGTTTATTGATCCAACATTATAGTCCGAAACACATAATCGACGCTGCTCTGAGGGTCCTCAGTCAATCTGGTAACACGATACTGCTTGCCAGAGATGGGAAAACCCCAGACCGGACTTTTTTTCTGGCCACCCAATCCAATGATGTGCATTACCATCCGGGAGACGATATGCGGCGGTATTTGCCCTTTTGGAGCTCAGACCCATTCACAATGATAACGTCAGGCTGGATGGATGAAAAATGAATGGATATCGCTAATAAAAGAAATAACGATTAAAAGACGAGAAAACTCGTCATTGGCACTTAACGCATGGCGAGTTAGCACGACTCATCTCGTCGTTGGCACTCAAAGTGTTAATATATGGTTGTTTGTTTGTGCACGTGTGTAGTTTACTACAGTATGTGTGCATCTGTTCATGTGACATCAGTGTACGATGTACAGTGATTAACTTAACGCACGTGTAGGTGTTCAGGAAATGTCCCGGAAATAGGGAATTATGGTCGCAACACGTACCCTTGGAAAAAATTTTAAGGTGCTAGGGTCCAAATTTGAAATCCGATTTTGGCATGGCAAATAAATGGTATATGGCTGCATTTATATAGCTCTTTTATCCAAAGCGCTTTACAATTTGTTCCTCACATTTTACCCACTCACTCACACATTCAATCACACACCGACGGCGGAGGCAGCCATGCAAGGAGCCAACCTGCCCATCGGGAGCAGTTAGGGGTCAAGTGTCTTGCTCAAGGACACTTCGACACGCTGCCCGGGAATCGAACCGGGAACCTCCGGATAACCAGACGACGCAACGTGTCAGCGGCATATGATAGAGTAGCTACCGATGCAGAGATATGGCATTTTTTAAGTCACCAGACTCAGCGTGTAAAAGGTGGCACAGCTTAATGCATAAATCCATAGACCTGTCACAGGTGACGTATTGTACGGCTGCTCCCGAGTCTCCAGCGTCTCCCGCGTCTCCTACAGCTATAGGACAATGAATGGTCTATTAATAGATCTCTCCCAGCTTCATCCGTGGTTCATGCAGCTGTGGTCCGGTGAACAAAGCCTTCTAATGTACATTTCTCTCTATGATGAGGCGGGGGATTTTGCCTTTTACATTTTTCCCCCTGTTTAAAATGTTCAATCGTTTTTTTTAAATGGAAAAATAATCAAATTTGTATTTTAACCTTTATTTACCCAGGTAAGCAATTAAGAACAAAAACGAATTACAGTAGCAATAGTATACAAGAACAACAATAAATAAGGGAGAGAGAAGGAAAGAGAGCGAGGGAAAAAGAGAAAGGGAGAGTGAGAACCAGAGGGAGAGAGAGAGAAGAAAGGGGGAGAAGGAGGGAGGGCGGAGAGAAGAGTCTGAGGGCTATGCGTGCGATTGGGAGGCAGTCAGCAGGTGCAACAATGATTTGTTGCAGATTTTGTTTAAAAGCAGTGAGCGTGTTTAAGGGTGTTTTGTAATGTGTTGTAATTTGACGGTGATCCATCTTTCACAGAAGTAAAGCTGGAGTCTCCATGTCAGCTCATTGTGTGCATTCGACAGGGTGGTCCTGGTGTGAATATTAGATGAACACTTGACAAAATGCTACAACACTTACAGGTAGATTTTCAAAAGACGAAGTGTTCTGATTGACAGAACTTTGCCGGGCCACCTATTGGGAACCCCTGCATTAAACGATATAATAACCGGCACAAGCCAAGCCCATTTACAGAGTGCTGGACCAAGAGCAAAGCCCAAAGCGTAAATGGGTGGTTGGCACAAATGTATGCACCAGAGAGGGGGGGTCCAATTATACCCACATCCCACTTCACATTCTTTTGGAAATCTATTTGGAAATAAATGCGCTCATGAATAAATCCGTCTGTCACTCTCTGTTTATTGTGCGTCATTGAATGTTTAAGTCTCTCTCCCTACTGTAGCCATAGCTACGGCCATTTGTCACCTGCGTCGGTGGTTCGATGCCTGATGAGCGAGGCGGTGCAGCCCTCTGCTCCTCTTCCCCAGCGACACACTGCTCCGCCTGCACTCTGTCTGACCTCACACAGCTCTCCCACCGGCACACACACACACACACACCAGGCTCGCAGCCAATCGGAAGGCTTCTTTTTTATCAACAATACGTGGAGTCAAAGCTGGGATGGATCATCCAACGAATGGCCGTCAGTGAAGACTGTTCTTTGACTCAACTACATATCTTTGACTATGAGTCCAATGAAAATAAAACAATTCTTGTTCACCATACGATGATGCCAGGTCCCATTTTTTGAGTGGCATTGCATTTCACAAATACCAGATAGGGAGCAGCCCCTCCCCTTTCATTCAACCCACAGCCCACGCATTGCACAGAGGAACACTAGCTAGTTGCGTTCATCAGATATGGACAGGCGAGACATTATAGCACTATAGTTATAGCTATATTATATATATATATATATATATATATATATATATATATATATATATATATATATATATATATATATATAATATATACTATATTATAGCATTATAGTATCTAGGTCAACCCCATGTACAAATATATATATAGTTAACCTAAGTCTACTCTATACAATGTGCAATACTCCATACTGAGTCTCAGTCTATCACCAGATTTCTAGTTTGATATAGATACGATAAAATACGATATTCCTTTATTGATCCCCTTGGGGAAATTCAGGCCAAGTCTACACATAGAAATACATACAGTACACACACAAGGACATAACACACACCTTAACATGTATTCAAGGTTACAAACACACTGTACACAAGGGCAGTCACATGGTACCCAAAGACGCACACACATACACGCACGCACAAATGCGCAAGCACACAAACACACACGCGCACACACACAGAGTGCCCCTTATGTACTACAGTCGAGTCCCCTGGTAGTTGTTTCCCTGGAAATAGGTTGCTAGTTTGCTGTTACAGCATACACACAAGTACAGTACACACACAAACAATGTTACTGTAAGCTAAGCACATTGTGTAACAGACAGACAGTAAAGCAGGCTGTATTGTGCTTCACTGGAGTGGCTTCACTGCAGTCTGTTTAACACAGTATAATACACCTCCATAAAGTAGTAGTGTGTGTGTGTGTTTCTGTGTGTGTCTGTGTGTTTCTGTGTGTGCGTGAGTGCGTGCGTGCGTGCGTGTGTGTGTGTAGACCTTCCCCGGATTTCCCCAAGGGGATCAATGAAGGAATATCTTATCTTACATCTCTTTTCAGTTCACTCCTGCTTCGTTTTGCGGCCAAGCCAGACCTCCGGTCAGCTCACTGGCTAGTAACTAGCTATGCCAGGAGTCAATATCTCCCAACAGCTCTCACTCTCCTCTCTCTCCCCTTCTTTCTCTTGGTTATTGATTTCCAAGGAAAAGTGGACATACGCTTCAGTAATTATTCCATTCAAGGATTTAACGGTTCAAGGTAAGCCTGTACCCAAAGTGTTTGGAAAGAAATCTGCTCAGAGAAAGTGTTTTGCGGTTTTCACTTTTTTCATATTTAAAAAAAGAAAGTATTTTAAAGCTTAAAGTCGAGAGACTGTGATCGTTGGCTTGGTAATCTTTTTTGGGGAGGGATCACAATGGAGCAGAAAATACTAAACATGGATTCAGCAGTTTGTTGCTGTGAGGGGAAATTACCCAAATGGACATGGCCATCGTTTCCAACCACATCAGCAGCTTTGAAATTACTCAAAAACTATATATTTTTTAATAAATCACCTAATACGGCTCCGTAATAATGTGTACGAGACTCCCCTACATGTACAATCATCGGCAATGTGGGATGAAATATAAAAATGTGTGCCAAATAAACTCTCTCCCATCAAAAACAAGGGAGAGACCAAATTGTTTTGCCCGAGAGCCAAAACGCAATTATGGAGATTGTGTACGACACAAACAAAACCGAGCCGACTGCAGAGTGTTTTGACAAGAAGCAGACAATTTCCCTCTCTAGGTTATAGTTTTCGACTGACTCACTCTCTCGCTCTCTCTCTCTCCAATTAATATCTCTTTTATTTGGGAGGATTCAAGTAATCACAGAAATGGTTCCATTGCTGTCTGGCAACATGGCACCAAGCCGCAGTTGAAAAGGTCACTGTCGGAGCCAAGGAAGAGCTTTTTTAATTAGCAAAGATTATGCGCGGCTCAGCCCTTCCTTTTACCCCTCCTCCCACAAACGAGTCCAGTCTCTTTCCGCCCTTGGCCAGCCCTGCTGAGTCTCAAAGTTAACTGGGCTTGACGGGGACACTCAGGGACACTCAGGGACACTCAGGGACACTCAGGGACACTCGGAGAGACTCTGCTGACCCTTCTTCCGAGTCCGACACCTGCTTTTTCATTAATTATCCCACCTCATGCATCTGTAACGAAATTTAGACGTTTAACCAATTGATGGATAGACCGATGATAACACCTTGACCGATGATAACACCTTAACCGATGAGGACACCTTGACCGATGATAACACCTAGATCGATGATAACACCTTGACCGATGATGACACCTTGACCGATGATAACACCTTGACCGATGAGGACACCTTGACCGATGATAACACCTTGACCGATGATAACACCTTGACCGATGATAACACCTTAACCGATGAGGACACCTTGACCGATGATAACACCTAGATCGATGATAACACCTTGACCGATGATGACACCTTGACCGATGATAACACCTTGACCGATGAGGACACCTTGACCGATGATAACACCTTGACCGATGAGGACACCTTGACCGATGATAACACCTAGATCGATGATAACACCTTGACCGATGATGACACCTTGACCGATGATAACACCATGACCGATGAGGACACCTTGACCGATAACACCTTGACCGATAACACCTTGACCGATGAGGACACTTTGACCGATGAGGACACTTTGACCGATGAGGACACCTAGAGCGATGAGGACACCCATCAAAAAAAACAAAAACGGTTTGCATGTTTTTTACAAAGCGGCTGACGAATACCGTCTCACCTGATGTCTATGTCAGAGGAGAAAAGTTGACAGTCGTGTCCAAATATAGATACCTCTGGATAAAAATGGACTCCAATCTTACATTAAAAAAACAAATCAAATCGGTAGTAAACAACGCAAAGTTTCACTTATCAAACTTCCGTCATATCAGAAACTCTCCGTCAACAAAAGCAGCAACACTACGATCTGTACAGTTTACCATCAGGCTGTGAAAGTACTAGACAGGAAAACAAACGGCCACCACCATTGTCATAGCATAACAAACCAGAACCTACTGAGCTGGGACAATCTCGTTAAATTCAAAGATGCCTGCCTTACCTATAAAATCCTACATGGCTTGCCCCCCCCCCCCCCCCCCCCCCCCTCTGTACTTTCATAAAACAGAAAGAATCTGCTGACAGATATACCAGGTCGGTAGTTAGAGGGGACTGTGTAGTCCCAAACAGGAGGTCTGCTTTTAGTCAGGCAGCCTTTTCCGTGAGAGCAGCCCACACCTGGAACAGTCTGCCAATATGGCTCAGGGAGTGTCAAAGTCTTACATTTCATTTAAATCAAACTTAAAATGAAATATGATCTCAATATCGCTGTACAGCGTGGTTTGGCAGAATTCGCATGGCCGGCAAACACGCTGTACAACGGGATTGGCGGTGGATGTGTTAATATGCACGGTCTCTGTATTTTAAACCAATAAATACAAATATACAAAAAAAATTTAAAATCTCAAACCGCGCCCACTTCTCTTGATCATCCGACTGTTGTTTCCCTCTTTGTCTGAGGGAAAAGAGTGTTGTGATTGGAGGATCAAGAAAAGAGGGTGGGGCTTGAGGTACTGTAGCTCAATTGTAGTTTTTTGGGGTTCCAGGCTTCAGTAGTAATTAGTCAAAGCTTCATTCTTTCCACGTTGAAAATGTCAGTGCGGCGGGTGAACGATAGCATTGCGGTAAGATTAAAACATCCGTGTCTGAGAGGAACGGATTTTCCAAATGAATGTTGGATTATTACTTCTATAAGCTAGGCTATGGGGCGACAGTGGCTCAGGAGGTAGAGTGGCCATCTGGTAATCGGAAGGTTCCCCGGTTTATTTCCCGCTCCTCCCTGGCAGCGTGTCGAAGTGTCCTTGAGCAAGACACTTAACCCCTAACTGCTCCCAATGAGCAGGGTGGCACCTTGCATGGTTGCCTCCGCCGTCGGTGTGTGAATGTGGAAGTGAATGGGTGAATGTGAGGCATAAATTGTAAAGCGCTTTGGATAAAAGCACTATATAAATGCAGACCATTTATTTCTTATGCTGATGTAGGCAAAGAAAATAGTATTTGAATAGTGATTTTGACATTGATTAGCACGGTAGTAACTGAAGCTTTGAAGTATTTGGGCCCTAATCTGAACTCAGATTCTTCCTCTGCCTTACAAACCTCTACAACCTGGAACAGGACACATTGGAGACATTGTTCCGCTGGAAGAGAGGCCGTTTCTAGGATCCATCTGCGAGTGTTTTGGGGGCGGCAGGTGGAGCGTGTCCTGGGAGAGACGGTTGACGGTCATTGTCAAAACAGAACCAGCTGTCTTCAGTGACGGGAGGACAGCCTTGGCCAGACCCTCCGCGGTGGGGCCAGGGTTTCTGGTGCCGTAGAGAGCCACACTGTCCAACATCTGGTGCGGGTATCGGAAGTTTAGACCGCCCCCCCCCCCCCCCCCCCCCCCCCCCCCTCCTCCCCCGCTCCGACAAGAGACGCTGAAAATGTAGGGTTATCGGGTGCAACGAATGTCCCTGGAAAACAGGTGTCATAGAAAAAGGTGAATAGAAAATGTGCGTCATGATTCCCTCATGCTGGGCTTCTCTTTTGAAGCAAGAGTTTTGCTGAAATCGCCCTGCTGAGAAATGCCAAGACAAATGAGCATTGGAAGTTATTCAGTAGAATGAATGAAACTCAACAATATCGGTCTTAGTTTGGACAGTATTTGATGGTATAGTATCCCAGTATGAATTACAATGACATTTATTTGATGTCTTTATTAAATCGATATGTTATCCTACATAGTCCATTTTATTAAACTTTTTAATACAGCTGAAAGGAAATAATTTTTTATTTAACTATGGACAACAACAGTATTGTAAAAATCCATACCTTTGCATGGATCCATGATGGTACACCGCACTGTAACTTCATATTCAACATTGCTCCCCGATGAAACCCTGCACACGGCAGGGTAGTAGCCTAAAAACAACATATTTTCCAAAATGGCTGCTTATCCATCCAACATCAGGGGGCTGCGCCGCTGGGGTGTGAAAACCTGTCAGTGTTCAAACCAGTGCCCACTGGCGCTGTTCACTCAAACATGTAGAACATAGTTCCCAAACTTCCCACATATCACCTGCGTCAGCGTTTTAAAACCAATATAGTTTATTCAACCAACTACATCCAAACTGCTGAGACGGGATGTAGCGGAGGCCGAAGGGGTGAGGCGGCTAGCAGGGAGGAAGCACTGCTGATAGAAGAGTCAGCATATTCATCATCATGCAGAGACCAGCCACGTTTACCACAGTAATTCCATCCACAGAAATATCAGGGTACATATTAGTGGTGGGGGGTATTGATACCGGTATTATTCCCAGTGCTACTTTCAAGGCTTTTAACCCTTTCACTACCACACTACACTACTGAGAGATTATAAGACAAAGTAAAAATGGTAGAACTGATGGCAGAATTGATCAGCTTTGACTGACAAAGTCTGAGAGGCCTTGCATTTCCTCCAGTAAATTGATTTAAGTTCGTTTTTCAGGTTGTTGTATTATTGAATTTCACATTTAAATGTTATTGATATTTTACTTCAGTTTTCTACCGTCATCAAATGAACGAAAGACTATATTGCAGTATCAAATCACGATACTTGGGTGTCACTGAACATCGAGAGCTGCAACACTATCGCACTGTGGCGAAGGTACTGTAAAGATATTGTATCGGGTGCTCCGCCCCCTCCCGCCCCCGGTCCGTCTTCAAAGACACTCGACGTTCCTCGTGCGATATTTCAGGGGGAGCGGTGGCGGGGGGGACGTCGGCGGGGGACATCACCGGGACAAAAACAAGGAGAATCCACTCGATGGAGCCGTCGACATCTGTACCAAGGCTCCTTTGATGGGAGAGCCTTCTCAACAACACCGCCACTGTTATGAAAACGGAGCTCGGAAAAAAACATTGATTACATCAGCTGAGCTCACAGCACGCAGGCCACCCGGCTATGCCACTTGAGCTGCCCCCCTGCCCCCCAACAACCCCCACCCCCCTGGCGCCCATCGCACAAAGAGCCTAGTGCAGGCCTCGACTGAACAACGTGACAGGAGCTGGCACTGATTCCAACCCAGAGTGGAAATTAGAAAAGAGCTAAAAGCTCCGATTCACAGAGATGAGAGGAAAGCCCAGCGTGGAACCACTCGATGTTACACATGATATCTCTCAGATCTCAGTGAGCCGTAATTGCGGTAGATTTATAAAAAGACGTGGCCAATAATATATACTAGTGTGTTTTTGAGGTGCACTCTATTCCACTAATGTCTCTGGAGAATAATTCTTTGTACTTGTAAATGAACGCAGTACAAGCGCACCGGCTGCGTTTCTTCTTTTGTACACCAGAAACGTGGGTTAGATCGATACGGACACAATCTGCATTTTAATGTCACTGATGTGGATAAAAGACACTTGTGGTTCTCAGAGCTCATTACCTGGTGTTTGCTTTAATTTAGTGAGATGTCAAACTTTGCAGCACATTGGTATTTATACAGTGGTGAAACTCTTCAAAAATAGATTTCTCAAGCTCAAAATATAAAATAACTCATTAGCCCAGAGCATTGCATGTTTGATGGAGCGTGAAAGGAGATGTACATCGAGATCTAATCAGTGGGATCGTCTCTGTAGAAACCCGTCCACGTGATGAGAGATGTTGGCTACAGGAAGGTGATGTAACATTTGAGATGTTGAACTGGTGTTGTTCCGTCTCCCAAGGAGACACGGCAGTCTAGTTTAATGTAGCTCACTGTGCGTTTACTTAGCAGGCACTATTATGCACAATTTAAAATGGCATCAGAGTTTAGCCTCAAGCTCATTTGCATATTTTAGTCCCTGGGCGAAGGGATGCAGTCAGATCAAATACCAGACAGCAATACAATAAAGCAAACTAATAAATAACAGCTTCATTAACATTTAACAGTCTCGTGGATGCCAACATAGAGGATCTGACATAGCTGAACAAGTCCCTGAATAGATTTCCACTGGATCTACAATCCAGAAAAATCTATTCAATGTCAGAATGGCTCAATGTAAAGTATAGCCGACACCTGGTCTCGTCTCCTAAGGCAAAGGGGGCAGTATATTCACCAATGGCCACGTTTTGTGAAACCAATGTAAGACCATTAAAGCAGCAATAGGCAACTTCAGAGACATTTTCTTTTGTTTACCTGCCCAGCAGAAATAGAGCAAGCTCTATTCCAGTCTATACTAAAATATATATATGACAAGGGATGCAGATCTTGCTCTACTTCTGCTGGGCAGATTTCTCTTGCCAATTTCCTACTGCAGCTTAAACATAAATAATAGTATGTTGAATCCACATAATCCTTGCATTATATACAACATGTATATCTGTATATATTAGGGCTGTCTTAAATACTTCGAAGCTTCGTTCGATGGGCATGGGATAATATGAAAATAAAAATTGAATATAAAAGATTTAAAAAAAAAATGTGTTGTGCAAAATCAACTCTGCCTCTCTTTGTTAACTACAACAAGCAATGCTGTTTGTTATTTAAGATGAGGTCGGACTCTGCACTGACAGATTTGTGTTCATTGTGCTGCTTTTATAAAGCCTCAAATGACGGCTTACAATATTTCATGAAAGGAAAGTGTTTCGTCCCACAACATAATTTTTTTTTTTTAAATAATTTTTATTTATACATTTTTTATTAAATTGTTTTTTATCTCAAAGCTTCGAATTAAAATCGAATCTCTGCCCCGAAGCTTTGAATTCCAAAAGAATAATTCGAAGGTCAGCCCTAGTATATATCCCTTACCCAATCTTACTAGTTATACCGCTGGCCAGTTTTTATACCTGTATTACTGTACATAATAATACTATAACACTCTACATACATCTGATTAGCATTATTACTCTGTAGTACTCATTTATGTATACTAGTGTAATCACTTTGTACATTGTATATTGCTATTGCACTTTACTGTTACATTTGCACTCTGATTAGATGCCAACTTCTTTTCATTGTACTGTACTCGTGCTGTACGATGACAATACATTTGAATCTAATCCAATGTAATCTTGAATCACCGTGCGTGATGAAGTGTCCCTGAGGGGCATGCAGGGATTGGCTCTTGCCGTCTGAATGGCTTCGCGAGTGGGTTGCTTGTAGTCACTATATAGTATAGTAGCTCATCTCCAAGAGGCTCCCCGGTGGATTGGAATGGAGAAGTGGCCGCTCCCTCCCACCGTATTCCACGCCCTGAACCATGATAATGTTCAGACACATTGTTACTCCCCGACCACCACAAATTATTTAGAGAAAATAATGGAAATTGTAACTAAGACAACCTTCTGTTTAGGTCACATGCTGTAGGTAGACGGCAGCAGTCGCAGCTTTTCCCACAGGCAGAGGGATAGAAGTGGCGACAAAAGAGACGTTTCCAGCGTACCGCGGCACGGAGAGAATCCCGGATAAAGCCATATGACGGGAGGATCTTAAGATCTATGGATATTATTATAGATGGTATGGCAGATCAGAGAGAGAAAACGGCACAACTCTCAGGTGAGAGCAGCAGATGAAAAAAATAAACTCTATCATATTCTCAGGAAGCATAAACATTGACACACGCACACACACTCCACATTTTCAATTTGCAATCAGAAACAGCGCGGCTCTCCGTGTCGCCCTCCTCTGCCGTCCCCCTGCATTTGGCATCAAAGTTCCACCCTTCCATAAAGGCGCGATTCTCTTCTATGACATTGTGGGAGATTGCTCTGTCGAAAATGCAATCAGCCAAAGCTGCCTCAAGTGCTGATGAATTACTGTGGCTTAGGGAAAAGACAATGACATGTCAGTTTTGCTCCGATTGGCTCGGTCAAAAGGGACTGGTGTGTGCGTATGTGAGGGACTAGCATAAGCCACGTCAGAGGAGGAGTTAAATGGGTCCTCAAATCAACAAGCACAAATCCGTAGTAGCAGTGATCCCGCGTACGCACACACACACACACACTACACACACACACACTTAACCTCCATGCCAAATCTCAGCCTCCTAGGGTGAAAACTGTGGCCACTAGTGGGTGGGGACGCGTCTATGCTTTTACCAAACGGTTTGTGTTTCCGCGTTCCCGTTTTGCGCTCTGATTGGCCACACACGTTTCTGGTCATGTGACATGTGTGCCCAATCGCATGACGAGCAGTGTCTTAGCCCATTTCCGCGTCGAACAGCCTGCAAACGACCTAACGCCTAGTTTATCACTGGTTAAGCTTAGGCGACTCTTTCGCAGTTGGTTAAGGTTAGAGTTTGGAATCAGGGCTGGCGTTCTATCGCCCTGCTCTAAGACAAACTCTAACCTTAACCAACTTCGAAAGAGCGCCTAAGCTTAACCGTCCAAAGAACTTGCCGTCACACGATTGGGCGCACATGTCACATGACCAGAAACGTCCCAGACACGTCAGTGGCCAATCAGATTCGCAAAACGCACTAACCGTTTGGTAAAAGCAATGAGGCGGTGGGGACGCGTGTATGCTTTCTACAACGCAGTTGTGTTTCCGGGTTCCTCTGATTGGCCACTGACCTATGCTATTACGCCCCCCTTTACACTCTCACCTGAGCACCGGCTTGTCTCACATGACTCGGTCCAGCTCCAGCAGCAGCGGCCGTCTTCCGCCTGCGGTATCCTCCCTCCGAGGCGGCTCGTTCTTATTATTATCCCCCATTGTTCAGGTCGACATGGTCGCACAAACACCCGTTGGAGGAGTAGTGGGGGAGAAGAAGAGTAATATTTTTAAATAGCAAGAATTATCGACTGGCAACTCTGTGCTCGTCAGACCTGCAGCTGCTGGTACTGCATGGAGAGAGAGGCGAGGGGGTCTCATCTCCATGTACAGTAGCCGATTAGAAGACACACAACAACAGCGGGGGGTCTCATGGGGAAACACAACTAACACTCGTCTTTATTAAATGTTGTTTCGGGAGGATACCGCAGGCGGAAGACGGCCGCTGCTGCTGGAGCTGGACCGAGTCATGCGAGACAAGCCGGCGCTCAGGCGAGAGTGTAAAGGGGGGCGTAATAGCATAGGTCAGTGGCCAATCAGAGGAACCCGGAAACACAACTGCATTGTAGAAAGCATACACGCGGTGGGGACACCAACCAACCAACTAACCAACCGAGGGAGCTATAGAGCTGCTGATCTCAGCTGGAAATTCTTCGCAAATTGAAATTTGGCTTAAGCACAAAAAATGACATTATAATGTTGTCATGTGGAGTAGGAGTGTGCCGATTCGTTTACCATGGCGACCACACCATGTCATCATTGTGGCCGATTACTCCAGCGGCAGTTGGGCATGTTAAACATCCCGACTTGAGATTTCACTCACTGTCCTCGCATCGAAACAATGCTCACTTCCGTGTCGACACACTGGCAGAAAGTCCTACGACGAGGATATTGATAACGGCTGTTTTGAAATCCTGACCCGTCTCAATGATTCCCTCTTTTCTTGATCCTCCCAGTCGCAACCGTCGCTTCCCTCGGCTAAGTGAACGCAAAACAGTTGCGATTGGAGGATCAGGGTTCGAGATGGGTCGGGATTTCGAAACAGCCGGAATGGAAAAAAGGAGAGCCACGCAGACCGCTTCTTAAAAACACAGACCTGCTCTTGCCGTTACATTCCATTAAAAATGGAGGAGAAAGGGAGGTCACAGAGAGTTGGTGTTCTTTCAGGGCACCATCCCACATCAGCTGGGGAGCAGACGTGGTGGGGGTGGGGGCGTTCTCAGGAGACAAGAGAATGATGAAGAAGGAGAGTCATCCTTGGTGGATATGATGATGTGTGACATCCCTCTCTATTCCCAGTGAGCCACAGTGGAATCATTTACCCCAGCGCCGGGTCCAGCTGCTTCTTTCTGCCGTTTCTTTCCTCCTCCTGGTGGCTTCAACCACCTTCACAGGGAGTAAGTGATCCACTCTCCGCAAACTAAAAAAAGAACCCCCCCCCCCCCCCCATCTGCCGTGAAAGTGGTTGAGCAGCCGGGAGGAGAATTCGTTTCCAGGGTCCCTGACGGCGAGCATTAAATAGTCATGGCCTCCTGTGCGTTTGCCGGGCCGGGCTGGTGCCGGGCAGCGTGTGTACGGCTCAGTGCTCATCGCCAGTGGGGGTCACGCAGAGTTCAAGACTGCTCGCTCAGTCACTGGACCAGTTCACCGATGGTGCGCGGCAACCCCAGCTCCTCTCTGGCTTCAGACATGCATACATGCATAGGTACATGCATGCACACATACACACACACCCTCTCTCACACACACACACGTATTCACCTTACCATAACCCCTTCTCATCTAGTCCCGAAGGACTGCGGTCAAACCACGGTCACTGGCTTTTTTGAAGCGTCACAGAAGACATGGAACAGACTCTTTTCCCTTTTTAGAAATGCTGATGTCAACGCCTGGTGTTTTCTTTTTTTTTGAGCACATGAGTGTGTTCAAATATTCACGTCTTGGGGTTCGTACTGTATGTCTTTCTTTGCATCTACTGCTCCCTCACAGTCCATTCACTGGATTGTTGGATCGACCAAGACTTGGCCACAGAGTAGATTTTTCCTGAAAAATTATAGGCACATCTTGACTTTGGTCTGTAGAAGATTTAAAATAGGTTTTTTTTTTTTTTTTTATATAAATAGACTGCATTTATATAGCGCTTTTATCTGTGACTATGTTTTTATGTTTTTTATGTATTGATTAGTCAATAAAGTCTGTGACTATTTTTTATGTATTGATTAGTCAATAAAGTCTGTGACTGTTTTTTATGTTTTGATTAGTTAATAAAGTCTGTGACTGTTTTTTTGAAGGAGAGGAAGCAGAGGAAGCACAGGAAGCAGAGGAAGCAGAGGAAGGAGAGGAAGGAGAGGAAGCAGAGGAAGGAGAGGAAGGAGAGGAAGCAGAGGAAGGAGAGGAAGGAGAGGAAGCAGAGGAGGGATAGGAAGCAGAGGAGGGATAGGAAGCAGAGGAAGGATAGGAAGCAGAGGAAGCACAGGAAGCAGAGGAAGCAGAGGAAGGAGAGGAAGGAGAGGAAGCAGAGGAAGGAGAGGAAGGAGAGGAAGCAGAGGAAGGAGAGGAAGCAGAGGAGGGATAGGAAGCAGAGGAAGCAGAGGAAGGATAGGAAGCAGAGGAAGGATAGGAAGCAGAAGAAGCAGAGGAAGGATAGGAAGGAGAGGAAGCAGAGGAAGGATAGGAAGCAGAGGAAGGAAAGGAAGGAGAGGAAGGAGGAATCACAGGAAGGAGAGGAAGCAGAGGAAGGATAGGAAGCAGAGGAAGGAGGAAGCAGAGGAAGGAGAGGGAGAGGAAGGAGAGGAAGCAGGGGAAGCAGAGGAAGGAGAGGAGGGAGAGGAAGGATAGGAAGCAGAGGAAGGAGGAAGCAGAGGAAGGAGAGGAGGGAGAGGAAGGATAGGAAGCAGAGGAAGGATAGGAGGGAGAGGAAGCAGAGGAAGGAGGAAGCAGAGGAAGGAGGAAGCAGAGGAAGGATAGGAAGCAAAGGAAGGATAGGAAGCAGAGGAAGGATAGGAAGCAGAGGAAGGATAGGAAGGAGAGGAAGCAGAGGAAGCACAGGAAGCAGAGGAAGGAGAGGAAGGAGGAAGCACAGGAAGGAGAGGAAGGAGAGGAAGCAGAGGAAGGAGAGGAGGGGAGAGCCAGTAGAAGAAGCCTGGGAGAGTTGACCTGCTGGTGGGATGACAGTGGGTGTTATCGGTCAGTCACAACAGAGCAGGGTCAACCCTTGAAACAGTTCAACCGTAAAGAGGCAACAGAGAAGGCTTTGTGTGTGAAAAAGACTCTTTTCCCTTTTTAGAAATGCTGATGTCAACGCCTGGTGTTTTCTTTTTTTTTGAGCACATGAGTGTGTTCAAATATTCACGTCTTGGGGTTCGTACTGTATGTCTTTCTTTGCATCTACTGCTCCCTCACAGTCCATTCACTGGATTGTTGGATCGACCAAGACTTGGCCACAGAGTAGATTTTTCCTGAAAAATTATAGGCACATCTTGACTTTGGTCTGTAGAAGATTTAAAATAGTTTTTTTTTTTTTTTTTAATATAAATAGACTGCATTTATATAGCGCTTTTATCTGTGACTATGTTTTTATGTTTTTTATGTATTGATTAGTCAATAAAGTCTGTGACTATTTTTTATGTATTGATTAGTCAATAAAGTCTGTGACTGTTTTTTATGTTTTGATTAGTTAATAAAGTCTGTGACTGTTTTTTTGAAGGAGAGGAAGCAGAGGAAGCACAGGAAGCAGAGGAAGCAGAGGAAGGAGAGGAAGGAGAGGAAGCAGAGGAAGGAGAGGAAGGAGAGGAAGCAGAGGAAGGAGAGGAAGGAGAGGAAGCAGAGGAGGGATAGGAAGCAGAGGAGGGATAGGAAGCAGAGGAAGGATAGGAAGCAGAGGAAGCACAGGAAGCAGAGGAAGCAGAGGAAGGAGAGGAAGGAGAGGAAGCAGAGGAAGGAGAGGAAGGAGAGGAAGCAGAGGAAGGAGAGGAAGGAGAGGAAGCAGAGGAGGGATAGGAAGCAGAGGAAGCAGAGGAAGCAGAGGAAGGATAGGAAGCAGAGGAAGGATAGGAAGCAGAAGAAGCAGAGGAAGGATAGGAAGGAGAGGAAGCAGAGGAAGGATAGGAAGCAGAGGAAGGAAAGGAAGGAGAGGAAGGAGGAATCACAGGAAGGAGAGGAAGCAGAGGAAGGATAGGAAGCAGAGGAAGGAGGAAGCAGAGGAAGGAGAGGGAGAGGAAGGAGAGGAAGCAGGGGAAGCAGAGGAAGGAGAGGAGGGAGAGGAAGGATAGGAAGCAGAGGAAGGAGGAAGCAGAGGAAGGAGAGGAGGGAGAGGAAGGATAGGAAGCAGAGGAAGGATAGGAGGGAGAGGAAGCAGAGGAAGGAGGAAGCAGAGGAAGGATAGGAAGCAAAGGAAGGATAGGAAGCAGAGGAAGGATAGGAAGCAGAGGAAGGATAGGAAGGAGAGGAAGCAGAGGAAGCACAGGAAGCAGAGGAAGGAGAGGAAGGAGGAAGCACAGGAAGGAGAGGAAGGAGAGGAAGCAGAGGAAGGAGAGGAGGGGAGAGCCAGTAGAAGAAGCCTGGGAGAGTTGACCTGCTGGTGGGATGACAGTGGGTGTTATCGGTCAGTCACAACAGAGCAGGGTCAACCCTTGAAACAGTTCAACCGTAAAGAGGCAACAGAGAAGGCTTTGTGTGTGAAAAAGACCTGGGGCGATCTTGATCCTCACACTGACAAAACACTGAGAATGTTGTTATATTATACTTTTATGAAGGGCTGGGTTGCACTAGGCTTGCCGTGGTAGCTGTGATACCAGTGTTACTCTGTGTTCAGTGTACATTACTTGCCAAACCTCTAATTTGTAAAATACTAGGCGTTATATCAATACTTTGCAGTACAGAGTAACTTAAGTTTCACTTTCATTTTTAGAGTAGTTTTTTTTTTTAAACTTAAATTTTTATTGAACATTTATAGACAAACATCACAACATATACAATAACATCAACAACACTATTAAACAGACATAAATAATAAAGAAAAAATGTAATACCCAAAAGACGAAAAACTAAAAATACTGACTTAAGCAAATATTCACATACATAAATAATGAAGTGGAAAAAACATAAAACAATTGTCTTATCTTAAACAAAAATAAAATTAGAAAACATTAAGTGTGTGACATGGGTTCAGAGACCCTCTTTGAACCTCTTTCCTCCTTTACCCTTCGCCCTCTTGTGATGTATTTGGTTCTTCCTCTGTGATGTCGTTTTCGTTCCCCTTGTAATCCTCCCACTTTCCCCATCTTTCTCCAAATTTCTCTTCCTGTAACCTCAGCATGTGTGTTATCCTCTCCATATCCTGTATCTCTTCCACTATTCCTACCCATTGTGCTATTGTCGGTGGGTCTTCTTTGTACCACAGTCTTGTTATTGCTTTTCTGGCCGCTATCAACATTATCTTTATTAAATATTTGTCCCCCCCTTGTATTCCCTCGTGTGTCAGGTCTCCTAAGTAAAGCACCAGTCCTGTTTGTGGTAACCCGTATCCTAATATTCTGATCATTGCCTCCCCTATCTCCTCCCAATACCCCTTCAGCTTCTGACATCCCCAGAATATGTGCGTGTGATTTGCCCCCTCCTTCCCACACATCCTCCAGCATGCTCTTTGTGTTGGTGCATATTTTCCCTTCAGCTCTGGGGTTATAAAGAATCTGATTATGTTTTTCCATCCAAACTCTTTCCATATCCTCGATCCTGTTGTTGAATGTTGCACCTCGCATATGTTCCCCCATTCCTTCCCTGTTATTTCTATCTCTAGTTCTCTCTCCCATTTCTCCCTTATGTAATCGGTCGTGTGTCCCTTGCTGTTCATTATAGCCCGGTATATTGCTGATATTACTCTTCCTTGCCCCCCTTCGTATGCCCATACTATCATCTTGATTATTCCATTCTGTTCTTCGTCTTTGGCCCCCCTTATTTCTTTGTTGTAGTAGTCTCTAACCTGTAGATATCTGAAGTGGTCCCTGTTTTCTAGTCCAAATTTCTCCTTTAATTTTTGTAGTGTCTGCATTTCCCCCTTCTCTATCATTTTGCATATCGCTGTTGCCCCCCCCCCCTCTCCCACCTTCTGAATCCATGGTCTAACCTCCCTGGTTTGAATCTCTTGTCATGTGCTACCCATCTCAGAACCCCTGACTGCTTCTCCAATTTGTGTGTTTTTACTACTCTGTTCCATATGGTCAAGGTGCATTTGGTGATTGGATCTAATAGTCCCTCTTTTTCTTTAAATAGTTCCCTATCTCCCACCAGAGCTTGTACCTTGTATCCCTCCCCTTCTTTTTCAATGTCTTTCCATCTTGCCTCATATCTGTCATTACACCAGCACGTCACTGCTCTCAGTTGTGCTGCATAGTAATAATCTTGTAGGCTGGGTACTGCCATCCCTCCCTCTTCCTTTGGTAGTTGTAGTGTTTTATATCTGACCCGTGGTCTTCTCCCCGCCCATATGAACCTCGATATCAGTCTGTCCCACTCCCTGAATTGATTCTGTGGTATTTGTATCGGTAGTGACTGGAATAGGTACAGTAACCTTGATAGTATGTTCATTTTAATGACCTCTATTCTTGAATTGAAGTCCAAGGGCATTACTGTCCATCTCTCTAAGTCTCTCTTGATGTTCTGATTTATCTGTGTATAGTTCGCCTCAAACAGTTTCCCCACCCCTCTCGTGATGTTCACCCCTAAGTATTTAATCTTGTCCATGTCCCATCTTATCCCGTACTGTTCCCTAATTTCCGTCGTTGGGGTATAGTTCCATGCTAAGGTCTGTGTCTTTGTCACGTTTAGTTTGTATCCCGAGTAGTGGCCATATTCCTTCAGTAGATCCATCAGTGCCGGGAAGCTCTTGTCTGGTTGCCTCATGTATACTATCACGTCGTCCGCAAATAGGCCTAGTTTATATTCCGTTCCCTTTATCCTTACTCCCTTAATGTCCTCGGTCTGTCTGATCAGTTGTGCCAGTGGTTCTATGAAAACGGCGAAGAGCGTTGGTGAGAGACAACATCCCTGTCTGGTAGCCCTCTCTAATCTGATTCTATCCGTCAGGCTGCCATTCACCTTAACCCTCGCTGTCGGTTCTTGATATAGCGCCTTGATCATCTTCATCGCCCTCCCGTTCAGTCCGAACCTCATCAATGTTTTATATAAAAATTTCCAGCTCACACTGTCGAATGCTTTTTCTGCATCTAGGCTAATCAGTACCGCGCTACCACCTTGTTTTTGTATCTCCTCTACTATGTGTAATGTCTTTCTCACGTTGTCCTGTGTCTGTCTCCCTTTAATAAATCCAGTTTGATCTTCATCTATAATGTCTGGCATAAACGTCTCAAATCTCTTTGATATTATCGATGTATACATCTTGTAATCCACGTTGAGTATGGACACAGGTCTGAAACTACTACATAATTCTCTATCCTTCCCTTCCTTCGGTATCGTGGTGATTATGGCTTCCTTCCACGAGGGGGGCATTTTGCCCTCTTCCATCGTGTGTCTGAACGCCGCCCCTAACATGGGTGCTATTTCCGTTCTAAATGTCTTGTAGAATTCCGATGGGAATCCGTCGCTCCCCGGAGATTTGTTGTTTTTAGCTCTACTAATTGCCTCTTCCAGTTCTCGTTCCGTAATTATTTTATTTAATTCTTCATTCTGTTCTTTCCCTATCGATGGTAACTCTAGCTTCTCCAGATATGCTTCTATTTCCTCTTCTCCCGCTGCTTTTGGCTGTGTGTATAGTTTCTCATAGTATTCTCTAAATGTCCTCTCTATTTCAGCTGGGTCTCTCAATATTTCATTAGTCTTTGTATCCCTTATTGTGTGTATCGTGTTCAACTTCTGTTGCGTCCTAATTCTCCTAGCCAACAGTCTGGTCGCTTTTGGTCCCCCTTCATAGTACGTTTGTTTCATGAACCTCGCTTTCTTTTCTATTTCCGTCAATAATTCCCTATTTATCCTGGCCTTTACTTCTTTGATTTCTCCGAGCGTTTCCTGTTCTTTTGATATCTGGTGTCTCCCCTCTAGCTTCTTCAGCTTCCCTATCAGATTGTGATATGTCTCCGTTCTGGCCTTCTTCAGCATTGCTGTCTTCTCCATCAATTTCCCCCTTATCACCACCTTCAGTGTGTCCCATAGAATGTTCGGATCTACCGCCCCGTTGTCATTTTCTTCCTTATACCTGGCTATCTCCTCCTTGATCTGACTCACCACCCCCTTGTTATTTAATATTCCTACATTTAGTCTCCAGATCGTGTTCCTCCGTCTCCCTTCTAGATCTACTGTCAGATATATGGCACTGTGATCCGATATGTCCGCTACTCCTATTCTGCTCTCCCGTACCCTGTAACTGTCCCCCGTCGTCATCAAAAAGTAGTCTATTCTCGCATATGTCACGTGCGGGTGTGAGTAATGTGTGTATTCCCTGTCCATGGCGTGCATCCCCCTCCAAACATCTGTAATTCCCATTTCCGTCATCTGAATATTCATATATCTACTGATGGGCGCCCGTCCTTTTCTAGTACTCGTGGTGTCTAGGTCGTGATTCAGTACTACATTAAAATCTCCCGCGCATATCAATATCCCTTCTAGTTCCATCACTATCATATCAAAAATGGTCTCATATAAATCCCTCTCACTCTCTGGGGGTGCATAAACATTCACTAACGTAATCATTTGACCCTCCATTTTTCCCTTCACCAGAACAAACCTTCCCTCCTTGTCTCTTACTTCCTTGATCAATTCAAATTTGACTGTGTTTTTGATTAACGTGATTACAGTACTCCTCTCCTTAGGTTCCGTTTAAAGGAACTATAGTATGCATTTTCATATCCAAATCTCTTCAGTTTCTCATGATCCTGTGCTACCAAATGTGTCTCCTGCAGAAAAATCACTTCCATCTCACTTTTTTTACACTTCAACATCACTTTGCCCCTCTTTATCGTATTATTCATTCCATTAACGTTTAACGACATCATTTTTATACCTTTAACCATTGTCATCTTTCTTCTTCTTTCGTCTGTCAGTCCCCCCCATGTCACATTCATTCCCCCCTCCGGTTGTAGCCTCTGCTCTCTTCACCGAATACATATAATGATTAACATAAATAAAAAACAAACTTTACATAAAGTGCTCCCAAGGCGTTCGGGGGGTCCCTGTGTCCCCCCCTGTCCCCTGCTGGTGGGTGAGGAGTAATTGCTCTCCTAGTGAGAGGCCTCCTCCTGACGGCTTGGGGGTTTGAAACCTTTACGAGCTCCTGGTCAAAAGCGCTCTGTCCTTCATTCTGATCAAAGACCCCCATTTCCTAGGTCTCTCTCAATGTGGCTCATATGTTCCAATGTCCCTCCTTCCTCCCAAACCCGTGTGTGGCGTCTTCTGTGTACCCCTTTTTACTTTCTTTTCCTCCCCTCTATTTTCTATGTGATGCCCATTTATCCCCTTAATCCCTTCCAACTGTGTTACTCGCAGCGTGTGTCTATGTATTTGTTTCAATATGTTCTGTGTTCCGTCTATCGTACCTAATTATATTTCCATTTATTTCCTCCATCAGCATGCGTATTATGTGTCCATGTATACGTTATGTTCGTTTCTATATCCTGCCTCTACCTGGGAATGTGTGTTTATGTATATGTTATTTCAGTTTCTATATTTTGTCTCTATTTGGATATTTTTTTCAATCTCTTGTGCGTGTACTCATTCGTTCGTCTCCTCCCGCCTCCTCTCCCCTCCTTCTCCGTCTCTGGCCTCCTCGTCCGTCTCCGCCTTCGGTCTGTCACGTCTCACCTCGGCCTTCTCCTCTCTCCTCTCCCGGGTTTCGGTCTCCTACTCTGGTCCATCTGCGTGCTTTCTCCAATCTCTGCTGCAGGCTCAGCGTCTGGCCCTCCTGTCCCCTTCCTTCTCCGTCCTCCGCCATCTGCATCCCCCGTCGCCTCATCTCCTCCGCCGCCTCCCGCGCCGTCGCGTACGTCACCGTCCCTTCCTTCCAGTGAATCCTTAGCGATGATTGGAATTTCATTCCGTTTTCTTTCAGAATTCTCTTCAGTCCCGCGTAGGACCTGCGTGTTATTGCTACCGCTGTCGAGTAATCGTGATCAAACGACAGTCTTTTCCCCTCGATTTCTATCTTCTTGGTCCACGCGGTTCTGAGTATCAATTCCTTAATCTCAAATCTCAGAAAGTTAATAATCACCGCCCTCGGAGGTCTGTCCGGTTTCGGTCTCGGAGCCAACGCCCTGTGGGCCCTCTGTATCTCCATTTTTTCCAGTCCCGTCTCCTCCAGTTGTTCCTTGATAAGCTTTTCCACATATTGGGTCACCGATTCCCCTTCGTCTCCTTCTTTCAATCCCCATATTCTGATGTTATTTCTCCGTGACCTCCCCTCCATATCCGATATCTTTGTCTCCATCTGTTCTTGTTTTTGAATCGCACACATTAATACCTCGTGTATCTCTGTGTTCCATTCCTCCGCTTGCGCCGTTCTAGTCTGTAACTCTGTCACGTTTCTGTCCTGTTCCGCCATCTTCTCATCCACCCTTTTGAGTTCTGTATTCATTTCACCTCTGAAGTCCTCCTGTTCCTTCCTCAACGTGTCCGTGTTCAGTTTTATCGTCGCTGTTATGGTCTCCCAATATCCCGGCCTGCATGACCACGGCCCATCCTGGTATTCCCGTGTCTGCCTCAGCGGGACCTCCCCCTTCTTCCGCCTGTCCCTTCTCAGCTTCGCTTCGGGGGCTCCGTTTCTTCAAATTCTCCTCTACTCGTGTGTTCTCCATTTCTCTTTCCTTCACAATCATTATCTCTTCCTTACTTCTCGTGTGCATCTTTTATTTGTATTCACTTTTCGGGTCTCTATTTATCCGTTTTTTCGCTCATTTGACCAGGAGCTCTACCGCACGTGTGTTACCCATCTGCTCTCATACCGGAAGTCCTTTTAGAGTAGTTTTAACTTCACGTAAAGGAGAGAAAGAAGGCTCTAGAGATGTCACGACACATTACACAATGATAGCAGAGGATTTGGCGGGGTGTATTTCTGTCCGTTGGTTTATTTATAAATTAGATCCGCCTGTCCAACAAATGGATACTAGTCATTGAAGATGAATGAAAAACAGGTGTAGATGGCAAGACACAACGGATGAATGTAGCTGCATAACGTTAACACTGAGTGCCAGCGATGCTATATGTCGTTAGTTCATGCCGACCGTTGAATGCCAGCAACGCTATATAGCGTTTGTTTGTAGTTTTTATTTATTTATTAGCGATTTGAATTCATATTTCATCAATCTAGCCTCACGCTAGTGCAGCAACCTCTCTCCGAGCTCCATTGGGAAAATACCGCCCCCTATCGTCTCTCCCTGTGTAACTGCACCCCATTGGATTAGACTGATGGGGGGGGGGGGGGGGGGGGGGCAGTTTCCTCATTTAACTTTTCCGGCAAGCCATCCGAAGGGATCGAAGTGATTGCCGAGCCGGAAAACAGTGTGGAATACATATTTACAGTACCCAGCGCTGAATCAATAAACGCGATCGATATTTGGAATGGCGATCAGGAATTGGAATAATCTTTTTGGAGAACAGCTTGCTTCTCTAGCGTGCATAAGTACACATATACTATCGATAATCTAGCGCTTATTTGAAAACGATTCAAATAGGCCGAAAAATGACAATGTTTTTTGTGTATTCCAGAATATTCCAGTAAATGCCGTTTATCACGGAATCATTATATTTTCCTGAAACTTTCAAGAAAACGAGGGCTTTTCAAAATGCTATAAAACGGAAATGAACCGATTAAAAAACAATCCGTTTCGACAATGTTGACTGCAAACAAGTAATTGATAAGCGACGGGCAGATTAGACACAGATTAGCCATAATTTAAGACGTAGATTATGCGTTCACAACGCTATCACTGAAGTGGGTGCTGGCATTCAACCATGTTTTACCATGTTAACCAGTGGCATCCAAAGTGTTAAGGATCAAAGTGAGTGCTCTACAGTGTCATTTTGTAAAATGTTCGGTAGTCATGGGAAAATTCACATCACCGCGGCAACCCTAGGTTGAACCCTCTTAGTTGGTTAGTCTGTTTTTTCCTCCATGCTGAATGAGTTCAGTGAAGCAGCAGCTCATTTAAATTGACAGGAACCAAAATAGCCCGTTTGTGAGCCTGAGGTGCTACACACAGCCTGTACAGCTGTAACTAGGTGCTTTTTTACCATAAAAACATGCTAATGTTTGTAAATAGAAAATGTAAATATTAAACTGGGAAAATGGCCATAATATGGCCCCTTTAATCAACTAAACATTTCTTTAGTCAAGGCTAGGAGCAGAAAGGAAGAAGTTAAGTTAGCATCATATATTAGCTGAAGTTTCCCCAATGTAAACAAACTCATGGGACCAATATAACAGTTAATTTATGCGAGCAGGTGACAGTGGCCGTTTTTGAACCATTATTATTAGCGAATATTATACATTAACTGAATAGTAGAAAGACTAGATTGATTACTTGTTTGTCTACTAGCCAGCAGTTATCCTTCACGGATGTTGATATCCATTTTTATGTCCAATTTTCTGCATCAAGCTAATTTTCTCCCATTCATTCCAGGCTCAGCCACGTCTAGTCTAGTCCCACGTAGAGGAACCCTTCCGCATACATAGAAACAACTGCAGGATACAAGAAAGTAAACCATTTGTCATTTCCTTCCAATAGTGCCTCTAGAGTCAAGGACAGCCCAAAAACGATTCGATGGCATTTTCTTTTTCTTTTTTACTAGACATGAGATGAAAGACAAGAAGAGAAAGAGGAGACGGTGGTTCCAGCCACGTTAACAGTGGTTCCAGACACGTCACAGAGTACATGGTATCAAACACAGTTCATTGATCCACCTGGCAGCCTGAACCAGACCTTTTATTGACTGATGGATGTGCTAATAGACTATTCTGCTTTCATGCTTCTGCTCTGTGTTTAGGTTTGTGTGGATCGAACACCTTTTAAAAAAGACGTTGCTCGCAAGCGACTGGGTCAATTCCCCAGGCGCAAAGCCTTATCCTTGACTGGACAACTTTTGGAGGGAAAAAAGGAAAAACACAGGTGTATGTGAGCGTTTCCTCAGCTCTCTCTCCCTCTCTCTCTTCCTTGCTCTACACGGTACCTAGTAGTCGGTTTGCTTCCAGTGTTTCCCCTACCATTGCCTTGGCGGGGCAGCCATCTCTTTGAAAGAAATTACATTTTAGTTTTTTTCTGATTCCTTTTAAACAAATTATTATTTTGTATTATTTAACTATTTAATTATTATTTAGTTATTGCACTGCACTGGCAGTTGAACTGCATTGAACTGAACTGAAGAAAAAAAATCATAACTGAACTGGCACTGAACATTGAACTGCACTGGCACTGTTTGTTAATTTAATTTAATTTAATTAAAAACATAATCTTGTATTGTTTCTTTTGGTTAAATCCAAAGGAAAAAAAAATCTAAAATCAGAGAAATCCGAAAACAGGATAATTTGAGTGCACTCGCTCGGACACTGGTTGTAAATAGTTATGAGTGTTGTATGTGCCTCCCTGTATTGTAAATAGTTCATATGTGTGTTGTCACTACTGTATGTATAATTGTAAATAAGTTAATTATGTGTAAATAATAATAATAATAATAATATATTATTATTATTATTATTATTATTATTATTATTATTATTATTATTATTATTATTATTATTATTATTATTATTATTATTATTATTATTATTATTATTATTAATAATAATAATAATAATAATAATAATAATAATAATAATAATAATAATAATAATAATAATAATAATAATAATAATAATAATAATAATAATAATAATAATAATAATAATAATAATAATAATAATAATAATAATGCACCATTACTAACAACCGCCTTACTGTTGACACAATGTATCCGTGACACGTGCGCCCCGCGACAACACTAGTAGTTTCGGGGGGCCTACCTACCACCCCCCCTGAAGGAAATCCTAGGGGAAACACTCTTCTGTTCCAATTAATAAACTTCCAGGGCTGTGAAATGTATGTGATCCATGACGTTACTTGACGAGGCCAATGTTAAAAGGGGCACTTCACCAAAAAACTAAAAAAACAATGCTGATTTATTTTGCACATAATATCACAGCACATCGAAAAACTCTAGGCAGTTTTGCACGCATTTGTTTAGTTTGACAGTTAGAGTGTAGTCTCCAGGAAGCCTTGCGTCGTGTTAATTACAACTCCATGAAATGAGGTAGATGGAAAAATAGCAATACCTCGTCTTATAGGGACTGCTACTTTATAATTGAATTGAGCTGTAATTAACACAACACAAGGACTATCTCTATCTCAGTGATTGAAAAACTGTTCCAATCTGTCACAGTTTAACCTTTTCACAACAACGAACATATTATTACCGCCTAACTAATTCACTTCTTTTCACCCAATTGCTAACATCCACTGTAGTTCGGTTTTGCCATAACCAGCTTTAAAATCACGTAGCATTTCAAACATTTAAAAACAAGGCGTGTTGCATTGTTATTTTTGGAAATGGGCGGGAAGCGCACCTACTGTAGCACTCCGCACCTACATTTGGTTTTTGGTTCATCTTCTGAAAATGCAACTTCCTTTCTAGAAATTAAAATCAGTCACGGTTTTGAAAGACACCGTTTGGCCCTCAACCAAAAGTCCTCGCTAACAGCCCCTTACAAGCATTGAATCGCGGAGGCGAAACGCATTCCTAATGCCATTTCACGGCCAGATGGACTGGGCCTTCTACTCAAACGGTTTAAACTTAACCGCTTGTATTAAATATCAGCTGATGGCGATCCTGCAGAGTCAACATGTTTCACATCCCAGAGCGAGAAGAGTTGCACTTCAGACTCGGCTTGGACCCAGAATGTTTCAACCCTCCCCCGCTTTCATCCTTAAATGTCTGCCGACTGATCTGCAGCGTCGACATGTCCCCCCCCCCAAGCCCAGACGAAGCTGTACTTTCAGCACCAAGTGCACCCCCTTGGCACCCCCTTTCAGCCTCCAGGAGAAGCATCTTGCACACTCGACATATAACTGGAGAGGACTGAATCAGTGGAGTGATGAATGACTTCAGCACAATGTGGACTCAGCAAATGTTAAATATTCTCATTAGCTGGTTGAGAGATCACACACACACACACACACACACACACACACACACACACACACAAACGATCCGCCGACAAACCACCCACCGCTGCCAGTAACCGTCTCAGTCCGAGGCTGAGTGCTGGAACAACTGTCCCCACCCTCCGTTCCTCTACCCCCACCCACCGCCTCCGCTCATTGCCCCTTCTCTTCTTCTCTCCCGTCTATCAGCGAGCGGACACGGGACACCGCCGTCAAACGCCTCTGTCAAAGCAGACGCAGCGGGGCATCTGACACGGACGGACACCCGAGCCCATCTGACACGGACGGACACCCGAGCCGCTGGGCCCCTTTCGCACACCAGCTCTGGGGCTGCATTAGTGGCCTCGGCAACCAGGAGGACAGGCGGAGAGAAGGGCCTCGCTGGTCCCTGCCGAGCACCAGCTCTGGGGCTGCATTAGTGGCCTCGGCAACCAGGAGGACAGGCGGAGAGAAGGGCCTCGCTGGTCCCTGCCGAGCACCAGCTCTGGGGCTGCATTAGTGGCCTCGGCAACCAGGAGGACAGGCGGAGAGAAGCTGACCAATGCCGCTGTGCAGAGGGTTCAATAAGCCAATGCTCCTCTCAGCAAATAAAAAAAATAAAACCTTGTTCCATAATCAGTTGTTTGCGGTTTTCATTGTTCCCCTTGAACCGTGCTTTAACCACCACTATTGGCACTACTCCGCTCTCTCTCTCTCTCCCTGCACTCCCCCTTAATATGTACTTCTAACTCATCATTTTATTTCTAGGGCGGGGGGTGTTTGTAGTCCACCTGTGCCAAACAGCCAACAACAGGACTGTTTCAGTGGGAGGGCATGTGGTGAGGAGAGGTGGGAAGAGAGGAGAGGAGAGGAGAGGAGGAGAGGAGAGGAGAGGAGGAGAGGAGAGGAAAGGAGGGCTGGCTGGCTGGCTTTAGAGGCGACTCCAGGCCATCCATCTCTGGTTTCAGGATTCAGAGAGAGTGCTGACAGGTCTGCGTCCCCCTGCTCAGGCCTCCAGGGCGTAACCACAGATACCCATACAAACGGAGAGCAGTCACTCAACCCGCTACCGGCCCAGACAGACAGGAGAGGAGAGAAAGGACTAGCACTGTATTTGTGTGCCCACGTCTGTGTGTGCGTGCGTGCGTGCGTGCGTACTACCAGATAGTAGATGTGAGAACGCCACTGCAGAGCCCCCACAGGTTTGGGTCTATTGAAAGTTACTCGTCACACATACACACACACACACACACACACACACACTCACACACACACACACACACACACACACACACACCTCCTATTGGGGACAGTTTTTCTTTTCCTAAATAATTTTTTTCATGGGAACTGGGGCTTAAGCATGTATGGACTTAAGCGATAATGGCAAAATGCCACCTTGTGAATTTTGCAGCAGACTAAATCTCCTTGACATTTTTATATAAGTGAGCTCTTCCTTTGGCACTACGGCCGTGTTTCTTTTCAGAGAGATAAAGCACGGTGTGAAGTGGGTGAGGCGGGATGAAGGAGAGGATGGTGGCAAATGCAGAACGACTGAATAACTGAATAATTGGGTTCAACGCAGGGCGTTGATCTCACATTCTCTCTTTCTTTCTTTTTATTAAAAGACCCATTCCTGGTATTTCCTTTGAACCTTTCTCAAGCCCCACCCTCTTTTCTTTTCTTGGTCCTCCAATCATAGCAGAAGATGTGATTGGAGGACCAAGAAAAGAGGGTGGGGTTTGCAATGGGTCAGTTGTGGGATACTATTCACGGACATTCTTGAAGAGTTACATTTTTGGATGGAAAACCTTAACGCTTTGTTACTTAATCCGTTGTAAAATCAGAATATAGGTAGGTTGTTTGTTTTACTTGTGTGTTTACAAACGTTTTACAGCAACAAAACACAGTGAATACAAATAAAATAACTCATGTGTTGTCCAAGTCTTTGTGTAAGAGAATCTATACACACTCCTTTAAAAAAAAAGGGGAATTTCACCCAAAATAAAAATTACATATTTTTCCTCTTACCTGGAGTGCTATCTAATCTATCCATCCAGATGGTGTTGGACATGTCTGTCGCAGAGATACAATGGTATGGTACCCCATAGCAATGAATAGCAGTGTACTTTGGTTGAAGATAGTTCCCAAACAAGGTTCACAACAAGGTCTGTGGATGAAGAGATGTGGCTTTTTAGTTTTTCAGATGTATTTGTTGCTGTTTTGACCACCACAAACAGAGTGCCATTCAGCTCCGTAATTGTATTGGAGTTAGCACTCCGGGTAAGAGGAAACATTGACTTTTTGGAATTTTGGGGTGAACTGCCCCTTTAAGACAAGCATAATGTATGGTTCCATATCGGCCAATCAATTATGCTAAACGGTCTAAAGTGGTAGAAAATAAGAGGTAAATTAAGCAGGTCTCCACCTCTGTAAGGCCGGTGGAGGTTTTTCTTTGTTTTACACGCAGCCATTGATTCCCGTCACTACTAGAGAGAGCGCCGAGCCTGAAGGTTGGACAGACACTATGTAGATAAATGACTGCTGCTTGCTGGAGTTTGATCCAAATGAAGCAATGATATAGCTCACTGGCTCGGGCCCATATTGAAGTCAAGTCTGTGCGTGTGACTGAGTGCGTGTGTGCGTGTGTCTGACTGAAAAAGAAAGGAGGTGTGGCAGAGAGGGAGAGAAATAATGAAAGGAGGGGTGGCAGAGAGAGACAAGATAGAGAGGAGAGAGATCAAATAAATAAAGAATGAAAGGAGGGGTGGCAGAGAGAAACGAGAGAGAAAGAAACAAAGAAAGAAAGAAAGGAGGGGTGGCAGAGAGAGACAAGATAGAGAGGAGAGAGATCAAATAAATAAAGAATGAAAGGAGGGGTGGCAGAGAGAAACGAGAGAGAAAGAAACAAAGAAAGAAAAAAAGGAGGGGTGGCAGAGAGAGAAAGAGATATAGAAAGGAGGGGGTGGCAGAGAGAGACAGACAAGAGAGAGATAAGAGAGAGAGAGAAAGAAAGGAGGGAGTGTGCCAGAGAGAGAGAAGCGAGATATAGATGTGAGAGAGATAGTTGAGAGAGACAGGAGAGAGAGAGAGATGCTCTAAAAGCTTGTGTAGTAGTAGTGGTATCAGGGCTTTGTGCTCTAATGACCCATGGCTTCAGTGCTTTCTGCACAACGGCACCTCATTCTGCAATTATAGCGCACGCACACACGCACACACGCACACACACACACGCACACACGCACATGAACTTCGATCTCCAGACATAATATGAAGCATGACACAAACACCCAGTCTTAATTGAGTCATTTTCCCTGTAGTCTCCTGTAGCCAAACCTCTCTCTCCACACTATGTTAGTGCTGTGCCAGCGCTGGAGAGAGGTCTGGCTGAACCTATTAATACCCCGGTATAGGGGGGAAAGAAACGCTCTGGCTTGTTTGTATTGCTTCAAACCAATCACAATTATCCTGGGCGGCACTAAGGATGGTGCCCTTGCAAAATAGTGTAGCAGATAGCGGAAGGGTGGGAGAATTACGACTGAAATAGTCGGCCAATAGTCTATCCAGATTATTTTCTCGCCAGGAAGACCCTTTTCACCGTTTCCGAGATTTGTGTTTTTCCAAGGCTCCAGAAGCAAAGATTAGGTTATTCTGTGGATGCAAGCAGAGGAGATGCCTACACACAGCTGTTGTAGAACAAACCGTCACTGACATGGAGAGCAGCCATTGGCCGCGCACCAACACATGACAGCTGTTCATATCAATGGTTGTATCTATGTCTCTAGGGTATGTACAGTAATTACTGAGGAAACATGTCAATAAGTCAAAGCATGTTCAGCAACATGCCATGCTGTTCTATGGCAGACGAGATCTTTCATTTACAAGAGAGGACTGGGTTTAATCATCAGGCGAGAGTAATTACCTGGGAAGATTTTAGGGGCCATTTTTGCCCTAGTCCCTGCAAATTTGGGGGAATTATTAGATTCATGGGGGGGGCGAGTATGTATTTGCTACACTGGAGTACATACTGTACAGTACACGTATGTGTACTGTATATGTGTGCATGCATGTGTGTGATGATATTAACGTTTTTATGTTCCCCACCCCCAAGCCCCCTCTCAATCTAAACGCAGCGGTGCCTCCCGGCTGCGCGGTACAGTGTAAAATTGGCCCGAGCGGTTTGGGAACATTTCCCCCTTACAAACAGGGGCAAATCAATAATGTCTCGGTTGAGGGAGCCGCTCTCCATATGAGAGAAGGTGGGGGGGCTGACTCAGCAGTCCTGACAGCCCAGGGGGGTGGGGTAATGGGGTATGTGGGGGGGTTGTGGGGGACACAGATGGAAATAATCTTTGCTTTACAAGCGGTAAACTGTCTGTGGTCACTGCGCCGAACGCACTTTCCTTAGTCCCCTGGTGGGAGAGCAGGTTGGTGCAGAGACGAGAGAGCATCGTGTACAGTACAGACACACACATACAGTACAGACACACACACACACATATACAGTACAGACACACACATACACATATACAGTACACACACACACACACACAATGTCTAGATCACATTAGCATCTTTAGTGATGAACACAACGTTTGTATTCTCTCTCTCTGTCTCTCTACCAGGCTGACCGGCGGCCCCTATAGAGTATAGACCAACTCTTATTCTCTCTCTGTCTCTCTACCAGGCTGACCGGCGGCCCCTATAGAGTATAGACCAACTCTTATTCTCTCTCTCCGTCTCTCTACCAGGCTGACCGGCGGCCCCTATAGACTCCATCAGAGCTTTCCTCACGCGCCCCATCCATGACAGTAGGTGGAGGTTCTCTCATCTCTTCTTCACACCGTCCCTCTCGTCTTATCCCTCCATCCATACATACTGTGCATTGGGGGCCTCTGTGTCCGTCGTGGAGCAGATTAGAGGGGTGGAGAGTTGGTTAATTAGCGGGGTGATAAGGCCGGAGGGTGGCTGAGGAGAGGGCTGGCGTGGAGGGCGTTCCGTCCGACAGCAAAGGCGGCAGCGGCAGTAGCAGACAGTGGCAGTAACCATAACAGCAGCAGCATTCGCCAGTGCAGAGACTATTATCCCTCATTAATTAGGAGTCCTGGAGGACTGAACCATCTCCCAGCCTCTCCTCTCTCTCCTCTCCTCTCCCACCCACTCTTTCTACAGTGCATCTCCCAATCGCTCTCACCTCTCCCACCCACTCCTTCTACATCCCAATCTCTCTCCTCTATATCTCTCCCCCCCTTTCTCCATGTCCCACTCTCTCTCACCCTATCCTTCTACGTGTCCCATTCTCTCATCCATCCCTCCTACATGTACCAATCACTCTCCCCTCCTCTCTCGCCCTCTCGGTCTACATGTACCAATCTCTCGCCTCTCTCCCTCTCCTTTTACATGTCCCAATTTCTCTCCTCTCCTCTCTCCCCTCTCTTCTCTCTTCTACATGTCCAAATCTCTCTCCCCTCTCTCCATTCCTCTCTCTCCCCCCTCTCCCCTCTCTTCTACATGTCCCAATCTCTCTCCCCTCTCTCCCCTCTCTTCTACATGTCCCAATCTCTCTCTCCCCTCTAGTTCTCTATACTGTACATCTCCTTTTCTCACCTTCCCACACACAGCACATTCCCGTGTATGTACAGTATGCAGAGGAAAAGTCTGTGTTTATGTGTGCCCATTATGGCTCTTTGCAGGACTCTGTGTGTTTGTGCATGTGCACAGAGACCAGTTGCAGTGTGTGTGCGAGTGGGGGGTAGTTTTAGTTAAAGTGTGATATGGCAGAGAGCTCTGTTATATGAGGGGACAGGTGGGGGACAGTTGGGGGACAGGTGGGTGACAAGAGGGCAGACAGTTCCCAATGGCGCATAGGCGGTCCTGTATGGCAGCCTGGTACCATGCACCATTAGAGCAATTAAAAGCCACTGGATTGATGGAGAGACCACCAAAACAGCCAGGCCAAAAAGCATCGGTTTTGGGAGCAGGCGTTAATTAACATGGTACTCGTCATGAAAAACAATAGCAACATTTGCCTTGTTTTGCCGCCGAGTGCAACACAGCGGAACAGAGTAGATTAAACTGGATGTGCCGTATACTACCAGGACAAGGTGCTGACTGAGATAAAGCATAATACACACCATGTATATCCCCCATCCATCATTGGGGATACAGTGCTCGATGACACTACAGTATGCGTTTCGCGATGTGACAGGAAGTAATAGCCCAGGACTGTCAGCCCTCGCTGCATTTGGCTGTGGGTTGAAGCCAAAGTCTACTGCAGGGAAGAGTGTGAGAAAGAAAAATGATTCTGCCCTCGCAAATGTGACTTAGTGAAAATCCTTTGTGTACATTATACATATGTGATGAAATGAAATGTATGAAATGAAAGTATAATGAAATACTGTGTATATGCCAAGGGCTCTAAATAAACCATGATCCTCTCAGCTTCAGTGTCGCACAACTGACAAGGCTTTCTCACTACATCCTAGTGTGATTAAAAAAAATTATAATAAAGAAAAATAAAGAAATGGGAGGCAGGAAAATACATGGTACACACACACACACACACACACACTTTATAGCAGCTGTCTGCTCGGCCTGATGGCTAGATGAGCCGACGGAAGGTGAATGTATTACCGCGTCCCTGTGTGTATGTGTCACAAATGCCATTTCAGGACTGGCTGAATGTCAGGGGGGGGGGGGGGGTTGACTGCTGGGGCGACTGGGCGGTGAGGGGGGGGTTCTACTGTGACATCTCCATTCCAAGTGTCGCTATCCCACATGCCGGCTTTTATAACAAGCAAATTAAATCACACACTGGTGTCGAGTGAAATAAATATCAATAAGCCTCTTTGCTAAAGGGGGGGAACTGGGATCGCTTCTGTCAGATTTCGAGGGAGGAGTTTACATATGCAAAAAAATAATAATAATACGAGAGAATGGGGGCCGGGCTCCTATTCAATCAATGAGTCCCCCCCCCCTTTTTAGAATTATATTATCATTCATATACATTTACTCCCTCCAGACCAATCACAGATAATATTAGTGTAGGAATCCAACGCCTCATTACTGTAAAGTAAACAAAAAAACATTAGTGGCGAGAGCTGTAGATGGGGGAGGGGGGGGGGTTAGTGTATTGTTGTTGGTCGACTGGGCGGCAGCCATTTTAATCAGGATGCTCAACCCTCACAGGCTTCAAGATGTGCTCAGGAAACCAAGAAAAGAGATGAGAAACTGTAGTAGAGCTCCCCACTCATATTCTCTCTCTCTCTCCATCTCTCGTGTTTTATCTCCATCTCTCTCGTTCCCCGCTCATTGTGTTTGCCATTGCGGTCATCAGGGACGTGCCAGAGATGAGTGCCGGGGAGCGGATTCTGATTATTTCCCCTGACTTCCACCATGGATATGGATCGGAGCACGTCAAGGTCAATGTCCTCCAGACATTCTTCTCACTCAAGTCATCGCTCACACAACCAACGTCGGCTCTCCCTCATACAGCTCTCCATATCCCGGAGGGATTTATGAAAAAATTATGAGGGCAGCTCATTTCAATGGGTACAATAGGGTTTTTATAGAGAAAACTTGAGTGTGAGCTAATATACACAGAGTGGCATTTCATAGTAGTGTACGTGACAAGGGGGGGGGGGGGGTACTTATACTTGGCAGGAAGAAGGTGAATGGAGGGTTAACCCTTTCACTACCACACTACCAAATGGTTAACCCTTTCACTGCGACAATACGGAAGGTTAACCCTTTCACTACCACACTACAGACGGTTGTGAAAGGTTAACCTTCTGTAGTGTGGCAGTGAAAGGGTTAAACCTGTCGCTGGTAGAGAACAAGCAGCCCTGTTTGGGTTTGTTTTCAGGTTTTTGTAAAGGCTTTTACAAGGTTTTTATCAAAATAAAAGGCTCAAATCAGTTCAGTTCAGTTATTTTTTATTTCGGGCTTTGGACACATAACAGTCATTCCATAAATCGCCAACGTTTTACCAGCTGCTATTGCAGCATTGTCCAATTGTCAGAAAAGGGCTAGGGAGAAGCACTAGGCTTGTTGGGCCCTACCCCTGAAGACTTACGTTTCGTTTTTTTATTTTTTATTTTTTTATTTACATACATTACATACATAGTACATACATATAGTACACATTACAGTACACACATATAGTACACATTACAGTATAGTATACCTGCAGTATATAATAGCATATATAATAGTATATAGTACATAATAGTGTATACAACACATATATAATGTGATATGAGATATATAGTACATGATATATACAATATAATATAGTACCATAATATAATAGTATATACTGCAAATATAGTTCAATATAATATACAAATTAATTATAATATGATTATATAATGTAATATGATATAACGTACAATACAGTATCATACGTATTTTTTTTATTAATATGCAATTAAAGCTCTTCTTCCCTTCTGTACCTATCGAAAATAGATTTTTTTAGTCTACATTTGAATTGATTTATGTTTTCACAATATTTTTGTTCATCCTCGTCTAGCCCATTCCACAGGGTGGCTCCGTAAGAGGAGGTACACATTATTTTCAATTTCAGGTTGGTTTTCATCACAGGTTCAATGGTCCTCTGAGGTTGTATCCCCCCTCTTTATCCAGAAACTTGCTTCTTACATTTACCGGTAATTGATTATTTCTTGCTTTGTACATAACTTGCAGAGTTTTAATGTTTACCATATCAATGAACTTCAAAATGTGTGATTGTAGAAAGTGTGTGTGTGTGGTCCCGATATCCTGCATTGTTTATTACTCTTATTGCTCTTTTTTGTAGGATAGTCAATGTATTTATGGTTGTTTTGTATGTGTTAGCCCATACCTCTGTGCAGTAATGCAGGTAAGGCAAGACCATTGCACAGTACAGTGATATGATCACATCACCCCCACCCTCAGATCCCTTCACTGGCTCCCTGTGGAACACAGGATTGAGTACAAGGTCTCCCTCCTCACTCACCAGAGCGTGCACGGTGGTGCCCCTGCCTATCTCAAGGAACTCCTCACCCCCCAGTCCTCCTCACGCTCCCTCCACTCCGGCACAGCCTACCTTCTCAAAGCCCCCAGGACTAAGCTGCACACCATGGGCGATCGAGCCTTCTGGTCTGCCGCACCCAGACTATGGAATGCTCTCCCCATCCACCTGAGAGCACCACAATCCGTCGTGGCTTTTAAAAGGGGCCTAAAAAAAAATCTTTTTAACAAGGCTTTTGCCTGAATTTCTCTTTTACTTTTATTGGTTACTTCTATTCATTTTATTATTATTTTATTTTATTTTACTTTTATGTTCTTCCATTTCATTGGTTGTTTTATTAATTTTAATTGTTTTTATTCATTTTAATTGTTTTATTCATTTAACTTTTTGTCTATATCTCCTGTAGCACTCTGAGATTCTCGCGAATATAAAGTGCGGTACAAATTGAATCTATTATTATTATTATTATTATTATTATTATTATTATTACAGAGTGTGCAATGAGTTGGGATTGTCTCACCTTACTAATAATTGAGATGCTCTTTGCCATCTTAGCACTCACATAATGGGGTTTCCAGCAGAGTTTATAGTCTAAAATCACTCGCAGGAATTTATTTTCATATACTCTTTCTATTCTATTATTATCTATTATCAACTGAATGTCTGTTTTTATCTGGCGGTTTCCAAACACCATACATTTTGTTTCATTTAGACATCCTGTAGGGGAGACTCTTTTATGAGTGCACCCATACTGCCCTCATAGCAAAGATCAGTCTAGTTTTTTGTATTTTATAAGGACCATACCGGTATGGTGGTAAACCTAGCTTAAATATATCGCCTTTAAAGACGTAACCGCTTATCAAAGTAAACGATGCTGACAAAAGACATTTCCGAGCGGAAAGAGAGAGAGACAGACAAGAGTTCAAGTTCAAGTTTGTTTATTAATTGTCACAATAAAATACACATACTTTACGGTGAAATGCTTGGTTCTGTATGAGCCAGAGAGTGTGCTTCATACAGTAAAAAAAAGTAAAAAAGTAAGTAAAGAGGAATATACAATATACATATATACAATATTGAATATACAATACAATATACAATCTAAAGTACAACCTAGGTACAATGTAAGCACAGTGAGTAAAAATTAGTAAACAGTGAGGTACAGTACAATGCAAGAGAGAGAGAGAGAGAGAGAGAGAGAGAGAGTGAGCTGTGGTATCCTTTATTGTAACGATAACACATACCATAACATTCACGAAAACAACAACAACAAAAAGGTAAACAAGTCAGTGATGCTCAGGAAGGTGGTCAGGAGTAAAGTGTGTAAAATGTGTGTGTGTGGTGATTTACTACTAAGTATTTGGACTGGTATGGTCCTTTAAACCAGGCATGACGTGCCATGTACCCACAACATTGATACACATTGGGATACGGATCCCTATTTTGATTCAGGGAACCCCATCTCAGAGGATGTTTGTGCTAGATAATATGATTGAGTTCAGAATGACGGGGCGGCTGGGTAGCGCAGTGGAGAATGCACTCGCCTACCACCGCAGAGACTCTGGGATCTAATCCAGCTGTCAGCGGTACCTCCGGCTTGGTCAGTCGTCCCTACTAACACAATTGGCAGTGTTAGCGGGTGGGAAGCCGATGGGGTATGTGTCCTGGTCGTTGTAAACTGCGGTTCCTACTGGTCGGTCGGGGCGCCTGTTCAGCAGGGAGGGGATTGGGGGGAAATAGCGTGAACCTCCGCACGCATTACATTCCCCCAGTGAAACTCCTCGCTGTCAGGTGAAAAGAAGCGGCTGGCTGACTCCACATGTATCGGAGGAGGCATGTGGTAGTTCTACACCCTCCCTAGGCTGACAGTGGGACAATGCGCGCAACGACCAGGAAGGGAATTGGCATAACGACTAAATTGGGATGAGAGCAAAAATACAGAAAAAGTTAGAACAAAAAAATAAAAAATAAATAAAAAAAAGTTCAGAATGACATATTGTCTATTATCAGAATGGTCACTTGTTACATGTTCTCTCATGAGGCATGGAACCTCCTCAAGGACCCCTGCACCCCCTGGAACCTCTTCAAGGACACATGCACCCCCTGGAACCTCCTCAAGGACCCCTGCACCCCATGGAACCTCCTCAAGGACCCCTGCATCCCAAGTCTTGCACCACTTTCACCTTCGACTCTATAGACCAGAGGGAGTGACGTTCCAACTGAGATTTTCGCCCATTGTAGCCACCCATCGAAGATCAAATCTATGTGTTACAGTGTTACAGCCAAACCGTATTGTGTAGGTTTGTGATATAATATACATTTATATTTAGTCATTTAGCTCACCAAACTTACACTTGTGTGCATAGTTGTATAGACACATTAGCATGATGGGTAGTAGTATAAGGATAGAAATATAGTGGTAAGGTAGATAGTAGTAAAAGACAGTAAGAAGGTTCGTTTAAGAAAATATATATATATGGCAGCCGGTTAGTGAAGCGGACTAAGCGTCTGTCTACCACCACAGAGACAGTGGGATCGAATCCAGCTGTGGTGCTTCCGGGTTGGCCGATTGTCCATACTAAACACAATTGGCAGTGTTAGCGGGTGGGAAACCCGGCGAGGGTGGGTCCTGGTCGTTGTAAACAGAGACTCCTACAGGTCGGTCAGGGCGCCTGCACAGCGAGGGAGGGAAATGGTGAAGGTAGTGTGACCTCCCACGCGTTACACTTCACCAATGAGAGTCCTCGCTGCCAGGTGAAAAGAGGCTGCTGGCTGTCTCCTATGTATCGGAGGAAGCATGTGATAGACTTCAGGGCTCCCTAGACCAACCAGTGGGGGGCACATGCGCGCAACAACCAGGAAGGGGAGGGGGGAATTGGCATAACGACTAAATTGGGATGAGAGGAAAAATACAAACATGAAAACTACAGCATTTAAAAACGAACGAGTCAAAAAAACAAGAGTATATAATTCCAATAGTGTATTCCGTCTGTTGTTTTGACTATTTGAACGTCATCTGCTCAGCTCCACAACGTTCACTCGCGACTGGTCTTCAAATGCCAAGGCTTATTATTATGGGTACTATAGTTAGTTACCATGGAAACAAGTAGAGATTCAATTGCAATAAGTACACATTACTTGTACCCATGACTAAATCTTTTTGTCAAATGTAAAAACTCAGATCTAATTTAATTATGTTCAACTCTGCTCCCGTCAAATGTCAGACCAATTGAATAAGTGGAACCATACAAACCTGCTACCTTAAGAAACTCCTTATGGTAAAAGATCATATCAAATAATTTGTCTGGAACCAGGCGGGTCCTAAAACGATCACGTGACTCCTCAGGTCTATAAAGTGGCCTCTTTGTTAGACTTAGACTTCAGGGGGAAATCCCCTTTCACATCACTGTACTCATCAGACAACAGTACAAGTACATACTACAGCACACAGTAACAACATAGAATGACAGACCACCGTAAACACTCAGGCCTGTTCAGTGAGGCCTTTTGTTTAGGTGGAGGGCAGTGGGTAAGGTAGTGGTTGAGTGGGTGTGTGATTTCCTGTTCTATTGAGGTCGCAATGCGTGCAACAGCCTTTAGGTCTGCAAGGTTGGGTACAGCAAGACCGATTATCCTGGCGGCGGTGATGGTTATGCGCAACAGTTTGGCCCGGTTAGTAAATGGATAGTAAATAGATAGATAGTACCGTAATTTTCGGACTATAAGCCACGCCTTTCCCCCCCATTTTTCGACCCTGCAGCTTATATAACGGTGCGGCTTATATGTGACTTGACGTGACCAAACCCGAAAATGTAAAAATCGAAATATTGTACAATCACCTCCGAAATCTTTCCAGTATCACGGTCTTCCAGACAGGGTTGCCCCCTTAGTTCCGGACTATTCGATCTATCATTAGAGCCTTTAGCACAATATATAAGACAATCCCAATCCATAGAACCAATCGTAATCAAGGGCACACAACACAAAATTAGTTTATATGCGGACGACGTAATACTGTTCATGCAAAACCCCAACACCGCATTGCCTCATCTTCTCAAGTTGATTGAGGACTTTGGAGATTTATCGGGATTTAGGATAAATTGGCCGAAGTCGGCCTTCCTCCCACTTAACGCCCCTGCAAAAAGAAATATAACCCTCCCAGAAGAGATACCGATGGTAAAACACTTTAGATGTTTGGGAGTTGAAATATTCCCTACCATAAGCCAAACGGTGAAGCACAATTACATAAAAATCCAAAACAAAATCAAATACGACCTTGTCAGGTGGTCAACTTAAAAACTCAGTACAAGCACGGATATCAATAATTAAGATGGACGTCCTACCTAGAATCAACTTCTTCAGCTCAATGCTACCGTTACCCCCTCCAAAGGGTTACTGGAAAGAATTACACTCCTCCACATACAAATTTATTTGGAATAACAAACCACCACGTATAAAAAGATCCACCGCACAGAGAAACAAAGCAGACGGTGGTATGGCATTTCCAGATTTCCACCACTATTTTAAGGCATACACTTTAAGACCACTGACAACATGGTTTGATCCCCAAGCATCAGTATCCTGGAGAAATTTAGAAGAAAATATAGTAGCTCCACATAGGCTGAAGGACATAGTGTACACCAAATTATCAATTAAGCAATGCGAACGGAAATTTGGCCCCATAATCACTCATGCAATCCGGATATGGCGTGAAACACAAAAAAAAGACTCTATCCCACATAAATGGCATAATCATACTCCCTTATTCAATAACAATGCACTCTTGATTGGAAAACAACCTATAAGATTCCCTAGATGGGAAAAGCAAGGCATACACACATTAGGAGACGTTTTCAACAAACAGGGTTTTTGTAGTTTTGATGAGATATGCAAAAAAAAATTTCTCACCAAGTCCTCATATTATTTTTACGCACAGTTATTGGCATGTTTGAAGGCTCACGGTGTTCCATTAAGGATACCAATTGTACACCACAGATACCACAAATTCTTCTATGAAAGAGAGACATCGAGAGGTTTTGTTTCAGATTTTTATCATCAATTACTAACGGCCTCGTATGAAACCCTACATCTAGACTCAGTCTGGAGGAGGGATATACCAGACCTGGAGATAGACTTTGACTGGCAAGAAGCCTGGGCAAATGTACGCCTTGCATCAAGGAACCCGGACCATCAACAAATCAATCTTAACTATATTCACAGGACATACTTAACTCCTATAAGACTGAACAAAATGGGTCTTAAACAAGACTCCAAATGCTCCTTATGTACAAATGGGGACGAAGGGACATTTATGCACATGTACTGGGACTGCCCACCAGTTAAGATATTTTGGAAAGAAGTGACCCAGCAATTGTCAAATCTCTTAACTCTGGATATACCTGTACACCCCTCTGTATTACTGCTGAATGATGTCTTTGAGCATGCAGTACCTCCACAGCTAAAGAGATTGGTTTTATCCGGTATCACAGTGGCTAAAAAGCTGATAGCATCACGATGGTTTCAACCGGAAAAAATGTGCCGTAAGGTCTGGATTCTTACATATCTCGATGTGATTTATCAAGAAATATCAACAGCTAGAATTTTGGGTCTCAATGAATCCAAAATGGCAATGTGGTTAGAAGTGGTGGAGAGAATAAAAGCCAGCATATAATGGTAGTGTCTGGTTAGGAACAAATTATAATGGTTGGATTATCCAATGGGGGGTCCGGGAGAGGGGGGTACGAGCTGGAGCATATGTGTATTTGTATATCCTATTGTGTGTTGTCATGTTTGTTTATGTGTTTGTTTAAAAAATAATAAAAAAATAAAATACAAAAAAAAAAAAATCGAAATATTGCTTTTTTGACTGCATTGAAATGTTGTTCATCTGTTCCCTTATTTGCTAAACTTAATACAACTTGTAAATGAGTTAATTCTTGTTATTTGTCCGACAGTATTGTGTCCCAATGCTAATTACATATGGTAATTAAACATTAAAACACCTGCGGCTTATAGTCCAGTGCGGCTTATATATGTACACATCATTCAATTTCGCTGCTACAGTCCGTATTAAGTAATGTTGCGTTTCTTTTTCAAATGTAGCCAAGAGTAAAGACCCTAACCCTATCAAAACAGCAGTCGCACTACGTTTGTTTACCAAAGATTTTAAGTGTTACTAGCGAAATATGAGCTTATAGAAATTTCTGCGCATTGCACCGGAAAACAAACGATTTAGACGCGAGAAGAAGCACTCATGAAATCGTTGTAGTCCTAAGAAAGAGGAGACCCAGGGCTTTCTATGGGACTTACAGTAGATTTCATTGACAGTATTTGCTGCCCTGTAACGGGCGCCTGGTGGTACTAAATCCAGATTTAACTCTGCCATTGGAAAGAGATTTCGGCCGATCAATAGAAGGGATATCCACTTGGCCATAATAAGGTAATTTATAAGTTGCACCATCCCAGTCGTCTTGTACTGCTCATGAAGCCTTTTCTTTTAAATAATTTCTTTTTATCCACTTTTTCTGCTATTTTTTCAATTTTTCTCCCATCCCAATTCCACTGTGCCAATTCTCCCCTCCCATGTCTTGAACGTTGCTCGCATATGCCCCCCACTGGCCGGTTGTAGGGAGGATAGAAGCCTTGCATCACATGTCCCCTCCGGTACACGAGGAGGCAGCCTGTCACATCTTTTCACCTGCCAGTGCGGACTCTCATTGGCGAGGTGTAACGTGTGGGAGGCTCACACTACCCCCGCCATTTCCTGTCTCTGCTGTGCAGGCGTCCCCAACCGACCTGTAGGAGTCGCTGTCCACAACGTCCAGATTACCACCCATCGACTTCCCACCCGCTAACTCTGTCAATTGAGTTAGTATGACGGCCGGCCCAAGCCGGAGACAACGCAGACAGCCGGAGTCGAACCCGGTGTCTCTTGCGTTGGTGACAAGCGCAATGTCCGCTGCGCCACCCAGCCGCCCTAATTTTCTTTTTAATTATTATTATTATTATAAGAAAAAGAAAATCATGACATGTACCGTTACCGTCCAAATTTCTAAATATACCGTGATAAGACATTTTAGGCCATACCGCCCACCCCTATTCATACGCCAACAAAACGACTGTACTTCACCTTTCTATCACAAACAAACATCACTACAATGTTGACAATTGCATCCTTCTAGGGCACAGGGGGGGGGGGGGGGGGGGGGATAACCAATTTCACACGACTGTCCCACAATACCTGTGTTTTGATTGTGGCAATCACTGACAAAACAAACCCTCACCCCAGTCATCTGTTGTGTAGACAGAGCACGAGTCGACGCTCCTTCTCAGCCTGCATCTGATGAGTGAAAACCAGACATGTTTCCTAGAAAAATCTAGAAATAAATAAACAAAACAGGTACACTGTGCAGCACGACCCGTAGTCACGTTAGACAAGGAACTATTTCCTGTAATTGCCCTGCCATCAAGCAGTGATTCAAATGGTGGAGAGAGAGACAGCTAGCTAGGAAAAGAGAGAGATAGTGAAAGAGAGAGACAGAGATAGGGAAAGAGAGAGACAAAGAGGAGAGACAGAGAAAGAGAGAGAGATAGGGAAAGAGAGAGAGACAGAGACACACACAGAGAGAGAGAGAGAGAGAGAGCTAGGAAAAGAGAGAGACACAGAGAAAGAGAGAGATAGGGAAAGAGAGAGATAGGGAAAGAGAGAGAGACAGAGATAAGGAAAGAGACAGAGATAGGGAAAGAGAGAGAGACACAGAGAAAGAGAGCGATAGGGAAAGAGAGAGATAGGGAAAGAGAGAGACAGAGAGAGCGAGAGACTTTTGTGTGCCAGTCAAGGATGCATGGTGCTATTCATCTTCTAAGTAACAGGAGCGTAAATCAAAAGAAGCAAATAGTGGGGTTTAGGGAGGGAAGAGAAGAGGAGACGAGAGGAGAGAAGAAGAGAGGAGAGAAGAGAAGGAAAAGATAGAAGAGAAGAGGAGGGAAGGCAAGGAGGGGGGGGGGGGGTGGGGGGTGGCTGAGCTGAGCTGACCAAACTAAGGCCAGATCATTAGACCGAGAGACATAAGACACGCTAAGCGATGTGGAGTTAAAAGACTTGGCCGTCTGTGACCTTTAGGAAGGTAAAAAGGTGGGGGAGGCAGACGCTGGAGGAGCCTTATTGATTTCAGACAGGTTATCTGAATTACAGGCTGTGTATAGCACACACAGACACCATGTCCAACGCTCTCACCTGTCAGGATTAGCTCTTCAAAAGGCTCATCCTACAACAACACATACAGTATATATACATACATACATACATACACAGTACATATATATAAGATAAGATTAGATATTCCTTTATTGATCCCCTTTCAGGCATCATAGCAGCATGGGGGGAGGGAGGTACAGGTACATGGTAATAGTAGAAGACATAATACAGGTAATAAAATTATAGTACAGTAGAAAAGTGTAAAAAGTGTAGAAAATGTCATTAACCGAGTATACGCATATGAACAAGTAAGTAGTGTAATCAAGATGCAGATGAGGGTCTGTATGCCCTATCAGCTATATTATGCATTACAATAAATATGATTACAATAGACCCTAGAATGTAAATATATACTATGAGTAAGTATACAGCATACACACAGGTGCAGTATACATAAGGTACATATGGTGTGATATACATCATACATTGTAGTCCGTTTAGGTGGGAGTCAGACACACTCAGTGATCAGACAGTCCTCCGGCTGCTGGCAGCGCTCCCTGCCCACTGTTGTGGAGCCTGATGGCCGCTGGTACGAAGGACTGGCCGAGGCGGTTAGTGGAGTGTCGGGGGGTATGAGTCTGTGACTGAACGTGCTTCTCATCTTGACTAGCTCATCATAGAGCGGGTGGGAGGGATTCTCCAGGATAGGGACCAGCTTCCTTCTCATCCCCCTCTCTGCCACCACCTCTAGTCTGACCAGCTCGACTCCCACCACGGAGCTAGCCTTCCTCACCAGCTTGTTCAGTTTGTTGGTGTCCCTTGAGCTGTTGCCACAGCATAGAAGAGGACGCTGGCCACTACAGACTGGTAGAACGACTGCAGCAGTCTATTGCACACGTTGAAGGACCCGAGTCTCCTATACACACACATACATATATATTAGGGATGTCCGATATTATCGGCCGATATTGGCATAAAAATTTGATATCGGAAAATATCGGTATCAGTATTTTTTTTTTACATTTCTATAACCTTTATTTACCCAGGCAAGCAAGTAAGAACAAATTCTGATTTTATTTATTGTCAAAAGTATGCATAATGTTGTGTTAATGCCACAACAAGAGATATGTAATGTTAATTACCTGAAATTATTCCGTTTTTTGGGGGGGGGAAACAAGAGTTGGACAATATCGGTATAGGTAAAAAAGCCAATATCGAGCATCCCTAATATATATATATATATATACACACACACACACACACACACAAGCCAGTGATGTATACACCTTACACCCTTACATCATCTGCCACACCGCTAACGTCTCCGGCTTGCTTAAAGCTACAGTACATACAGTATCACGGCTTCCCGCTGATCAATGCAATATTACTAATGATGAATAAATACATTATTCATACTTCTCTCCCTGTAGGTGTCCCTTTCTGAGCGGCATAACACCCGCTCCTGCTGCCATGTTGCATCCACTAAATCTGTCGAAGAAACATGTATTCACAGAGTATATACCACATAACTGCTCAAAATCTAAACGCTAGACGTTTTATAGAGATTAATTTGTTATTTACTTCCTGACAGGGGAATTTACCAACACACATCTCTCTCTCTCTCTCGCTCTATTACAGACAACACACATAGCCCTCTATCAACGTCATTCTCTTATAGTCTGTACATCATATCTATAATGCATATTATGTACATCAATGCTCCACTTATTTTGATCTACTATTGTGTATAAATACTTTGTTAGCTCACCATTCTACAGAGATCTAGGCTGGGGCCCCGTTGCTCCAGACTTTGTTGTCCCTCCTCCGTGAATAATCTGGTCAAATGATTCCAACTCGGGGATTTTGGCTTGCGTGTGTACACACCACTGCACACACACGGCACGTGCGTGCGTGCGTATTTGTTGTACAGTACATGACATAATCTGTCAAAGTCACATGCACCCTTTGCCAGAAATACGACATGAACCCCAGTGAAAGACAAGCCTTGGGTAGCACAGCAGGCACGTTGCAGGGATTCTGTGGGGAACATGGCAGAAATCTCTGCTCTCTTCCTTCTCCCCTTCATGAAAGGTCAACAAAGGCCTGAGACGAGTTCATGAAAGAATTAAAAAGGCTGATGTGATTAAAAGACAAGAGCAGAGGGAGGGGGGGGGGGGGGGGGGGGGTTCAGGACGTTGTCTGGAAGACCACCGACCCTGTATCTGCTCTCTCTCTCTCTCTCTCCTTCGTCACCAGGTCCAGGAAGCGGCTACCTGCGTGTAATCTGCCCGACGCCTACGGTACGACCAATAGGAGGGGAGAACAACAACATCCTCAGGGCCCCGTCGTGTCCGCGGTCGGAGGCCGTTTCCACTTAAGCGTCGCCACGCATCACAGAGGGCACCACGCTGCTCTCGCACAAGAAAACCACACGGGTGGGATATATACACACACAAACACACGCGCTCAGCCGCGCTGACCAGCGCCGAGAAATGCTCTTCGCCAATGATTCATAGACACCGGTTAATCTTATCGGGGACTTGCTGGACACAGCGGTAATAAACTGGAAATTGAACAGCGAATCCCATATCGCATCTTCGCTGAGGGAGGGAGGGGGAAAAAAGAGCCACATAAGAGGAGCAGAGCAGAGCCTGCAGAGTCCAGCGACGTGTTCCTTTTAGAAAGAGTGTGGGCTGAGATGAAGTATCTCTGCAGGACGGTGAACGCTGCCATGGCGATAACGCTGAAGTGGAATTAGTAGCGAGGTATGCGCGACTCTGCGTGTGCCAGTGAGTTCCTCATATCCATCCATCAAGAGGGAAACCGGGGGGCGTACTATTACAAAAGCATCTCTGGACCGATGCCGGAGAAGCAGCGTGGTTAATTGCGTTAGCGGCGCTGACCCGTCACTGCATTGACAACCTCGAGAGGCTCCTTGTCAAAAAGGGGGGAAAGGATTTAACGTTGTTATCTGCAGAGCGTCTCCTATTGTAGAAGAGAGGGGGGGAAAGCCTAACTGAATCTAGGAGGTGGCTTTTGTCTGGTGTTCTGTGGTAGAGAATTAGGTGATGGCGAGTACTTAAGAGTAATGAGGGGGAAGCGCAGCATGACTCACGCTCATCTTGGCTGAGAAGAGGACAGTGACGACGCCTGGTAGTAAAGAAATGTCTAATGACTGGTGGTCAGTCCAATTAGCCAAATCATAAAACGTCATTTAAGACGTATCCATCATGTCAAACATGACCTGAAAACTCCGGGGAGAAGCGGAGAACTTCCATGGTGGAGCTAAAAGAAAAAAGTGGGCTACTGAATTGCAAATTCACAGCAGAATACATAAATACTCCGCTGTCGAATTGCAGTGTTTGGATGTAGCCTATAATTTGTTGTTGAAATTAAGGAATGGATTCATATTTGTTGATACTCTCTCAATATGCACTATAAGGAAAACACTGTTTATATGAATAGTGATAAGCCTAACAAGGTGTTAAGAATGACATAATTGAAATGTAAAATCATAACTAGTACTTTAATAGATTTGAACACAATTATTCCAATATATTTTTGCCCTGGTATGAATTTCCTTGATACTGTATGTAACGGAGGTACCGCGAGTCACGATGGACTTCAAGTGTTGTGAAGTGACTGTGGCACGTAGCGGTAGGGATGGGTACCTTTCACATTTGAACCGATACCGATACCGGTACCTGTGAATCGATACCGGTACCCAACGGTACCTTTTTTCCGGTACTTTAGTCTCAAGACATTTTATTTACCTACCTCAGTCGCGAAAAAAAAATCCAAACGTCAAATAACTACAATTTCGACAGTTTTCGGCTTGCCATTGCTCCGACTGCTTTGTTGTTGAATCAAGTCAAATCCTAGGTAAGCATATATTGTGCGTGTGAACGTTGACATGAAAAGAAAAAAGTAAAAAAAAAAAAAAAAATAAACCCCCCCCGGTATCTCACTTGATTCGATACTCGGTAGTACCGACGTGTTTCCGTTCGGTACCTCAAAAGTACAGAATTCGGTACCCATCCCTACGTAGCGGTACTACAAGTTAAACTCAACTCCTCCTTAAAAAGGCACACAGACACATAACCAAGGAGTGAATTCACCTCTTGGTATAGTGGTCTGCGATGTTGCCCGCGGCGCGGGAGACCGGGGTTCGAGACTCACTCAGGGCAAGCCAATTCGAACCGGCTACATGTATACAGCCTTGATCATTTCTGCAATATTGCATTGATATGCTGCCACCAAGCATATCAAGGTTATACAATTTCACCAATCTGCCAAATGGTACTTGAAAGAACACTTGAAAATCATAGAGACCTTACTGGTAAGTATGATTGATTTGGATATTTTATTGCCTTAAAGGAACTTTCTACTGTGATTAAATGAAAGGAGAGAAAGAAAAGAAGGAACGACTGCCACTGTACTGAATCGCGGTACTCGAGTGTGTCACAAAACATTAGGAAACGCAAACACTACTGCATCGCGGCGCAGGTATCACGGTAACATTGGGATCTCTCTGGCGATCCAGCCGGCCCATAATCACTGCCGTGATCAATGTGAATCCTAAGACGTGGACTGTTTGCAGAATCCATTTCCTCTAGACTTTTGAGTCTGCGTCCCCATCAACACCCCTGAAATGGCTGGGTAGCTTCCATCTTGTCAACGAAATCTTTCCCTCTGTGTCCATTACCCGGCAGATCTCACCTCACCTCAGGCCTGCGCATTGTTTCACAGATATTATCATATTTCTAGGAGGGTTTTACACCTCGCGCCCTGGCACCGCCAGCTGTGAAACTACGCCGGAATCTATTCTTTCATAAAAGATAAAGACAGATAGGGGAAGGCATCAATGGTCTCTCTCTCTCTCGCTCTCTTTACGCATCTGGGATGCTTTGTGTGGGGAGTTATTCTACTGTATATCCCCCTTAACTACATAAAAAATTCAAAAAAAAAGTGACTTAACGATCGACTGAAACGATTCCATGCTCTTCTCGTGGGAGGATATTTCAAGGCAGCTACAGCAGGGAGCGCAGTTCCATGTAACCGGAGGGAACGCGGGAGAATTGCCTCCCAAAAAAAGGAGGAGCAAATGTTCTTCATGGCCTCTTGTCAGGGAGCGGCACATTTGTTTTTTTTTGTTCCCTGCGATGTCAAGACATGATACACACTTACGTCGGTGACATAAGCAAACAGACCGATGTGGGCATTCACATAAATGAAGTGGTTTGAAAAGCAATGAAAAGGATGATCCGAATAAGAGAGTGCCGTATCCCGCGGCGTAGACACCACCCGCCCACCGCTTTCCCCCTTTAGTGGATAGAAAATAGGAGCCAATCCACAGATTCAGAAAGACATCCGTTTACCGGGATGCAGTTTGGCCAAGGGGGTTTCGTCTCACGAATTCGACCTGTTCATGTCAATGCCTCCCAATCTGATTGCTTTGGCGTTCGCATCTGAATAGGATTTGGAGTGCAAGGCAAACACAGGGGGAAGAGCGGGCGCTGCTGCAGATGGTGCTCTGCTGCTAAAGTGACTGGAGGAGACGCTGCCACCAGACACACCGTGGCTAATGGACATGAGAGCAGGGCTGAGGGGAGAGTGTGCGTGTGTGTGTGTGTGTGTGTGTGTGTGTGTGTGTGTGTGTGTGTGTGTGTGTGTGTGTGTGTGTGTGTGTGTGTGTGTGTGTGTGTGTGTGTGTGTGTGTGTGTGTGTGTGTGTGGTGGAACGTTGGTGTGTGTGTGTAGGTGTGTGTGTGTGTGGTGGGGCATTGGTGTGTGTGTGTGTTGGGACGTTGGTGTGTGTGTGAGTGAGTGGGTGTGTGAGTGAGTGGGTGTGTGGTGGGATGTTGGTGTGTGTGTGTGTGTGTGTGTGTGTGTGTGTGTGTGTGTGTGTGTGTGTGTGTGTGTGTGTGTGTGTGTGTGTGTGTGTGAGTGAGTGGGTGAGTGGTGGGGCGTTGGTGTGTGCGGGAGGGGGGGTTAGAACAATGTGGCAGAAGCACCAGCTTGCTGCCCACTCTCTCTCCTCTGGATGTGATCTGCACAACAATGAGATTCAAGAGAGAGAGAAAAAAACACGTTCGGAGAGGAGACTCGAATAAAATGTTATGTCGGAGCAAACGTGTGAAAGTCTCTGAATTGAGAAATCTTTTGCCCACCCCCCCCAGTCCCCAGCTCATTAGCACAAACACAGGGATTCAGTTTTGAACACTGATGACACAAGTCTGTTAAAACCCGGGCAGCCTTCCCAAAAAGAAGAACAGTTCCAAAAAAACATGTGCCTCATGCTACCCCCAGGGTCTGCTCCTGTTCAGCTCAACATCCCTCCAATACAAACACAAAAGAGTTTGGGTGACAGCTGGACTTTCGCTCCGTGAAGAAGGAGCCTCACTTGGATCATCTTTGGAATCTGTGACCGTGGGCCAAAAGACACAAGATTAGGGCCCGCCAGAGAGCGACAGAGGGGGATATGTTAAAAACCTGTTGCCCGTTCTCCCAGGCTATGGGGTTGAGCAGCCTGTTAGCTTAAGCTCACTAATGTTCCTTCAGGCTGGAGCCTTGGGGTGTTAATGTTACCTCTGGGCAATGATTAGCCGCGTTAGCTTCCAAAGTCGCAAAGAACAGGGCTAGCTCCATTTTCTAAAGCCCATGAAAATAACTTGAAGGGCAGTGAGGCAACCTGTGGGAATGGTCTACCACCGAATGTATTCCACAGCTGTTTCACCTTAGCCTTACTGTTCCACTGCGCCTATCTGAGGAGGACGAGAGGCTATTGAACACACGGCCCGGGCCGAGCCGGGCCGTGCACCTTGGCCCTCTCATGCTCCATTAAACTGGAGGCAGGGGAAAGTATGAGGTCTTGACAGTTCCTGGCACACAGTCCTGCTGCCTTGACACAATTACAAGCCCCTTGTCTGTCATCCACGCACCGCTACCTTGTTTAAAATGGCCGCCTGTAGCCACCGCTGCGCATGTAAACAACAGGGCAGCCATATGACTCAAGAGGACCGAGCTTTCAAAAACAACCCACTAACCACAATTTGAGATGATCGTTTTTACTCGTTTAGGGTTTTCCCCCCACAAGACAATGTATTAATTTGGATTTCGGTTTGTTGTTGGCAAATTAACCGAAGTTTCATCATATTTATTACTTTAGTATTAATGCAATAAGTATGTTTCCTTATTCAAACATATTTGAAAACTGTTTGAAGACGGTATGCCATGCACAGCAGGCTGCATTTGGCAAAAGGGAACAGAAATGCAGCCAATCTTCAAATTCTTCCCTTGTCTATAAACGTGCAAACTTCAAAGTGTCCAATTAATATTTAGTCGGAAAACAGGAGACTAGGCAGTAAAGCGTTTGCAGAGGATGATGGAAACACACAGAGATCTGTGTTTTGATTAAACCACTGGGCCGGATGTACATTTCATGGCTGAGCTGAATTCCACTACATTTAGGGTGAAATTACATGTCTAATTTGCTTCAGCAAACCGTCGCTTTAGGTCAATAGGATGAAACCTAAGGACCTCAACAAAAACAATGCAGCTGCAAGGAAACCGAGAGCAGCCCAAGTTCCGTTTTCATTTTCTCCCCTCAAGTTAGCGACATCAGGTTTTTCAGTTGCTGGACAAACGTTTAGTTACTATGCTAAAAGGCAAGGAGATGCAAATAAAAAGTTACCCCCCTCACTAGCTGCCACGTTATGGTTCCATTTCACAGGGCAGCACGGATACAAGATCGTGGATTCAACCAAGCAGGGTCACCTCACCTCAGTACAAGAAACAATGTCCCTTTTCCATTTTCATGGATAATTTGAGTGGGGCTCTACATGGTCAAATAAGAGCAGGGAGATAAGAGATGAGATATACAGTATATATGAGAGAGTGAGAGAGAGCGAGAGAAGGGAGAGAGAGACAAAAGAGACAGACAGAGAGAGAGATCGGGGAGAGGGACATTCTGCTGACCTAGATCTGGGGCTGAGTGGGGATAGATATTAGCAAAGCAATTAAGTTAGATGACAGCCGTCAACCAGGGTCGGACTGACAGGGATAGCACAGTCCCCCCCGCCCCCCTCGCTCTCCTGCAATGGCTATTGATTATTTGCAACCAAAACAAAGACGCCCCTCTCTGGGGCGACGTGGTAAAATATAAAATGAATAGATGAACGCACTAAGCAGAGTGCAGACCTCTGCCAAGTCTCAACCATCGCCCCACTTGGCCTTTGCAAATTCCTTTTCTTTGTCAGCTTGTCATTTCAAATGACAAGCTGTTGAAGTCATGGTTTTAGTTTTGTGAGAATAATGCTACTATGACGTTAAAACATCACAGGGCTACTTGCAGTACAATGGTGAAACAAACATATTTGTCAAGTTTGGTACAAATCGGACAAAATCTTCACAAGTAACACATAATTTTACCATGCATTTATCCGAAATTCAATTGGATCTGACGGACAGCTGGTATCTAAAATGGCCGAAAATCAAATATGGAAAATGTCATAGGTCCTAAAGCTAAATGTGTTGTCCATGATAAGCCGTGTCTCTGGATATCATCTATCTTTGTGACTGTATGAGTAATGGGTCAGAAGATGCACTCACTTTTAAAATAGAAAGTTTGGCTTGATGGTGATGGTGGTGGAGCCGTGGAGGTAGTTTGGCCTGATGGTGGTGCTAGAGGAGTTAACCAAACTCACCAAATCAATAGCTTTCATTCAAATCAATCAATAACAACTTGGGGAGTGGGGGGAGTCAGGGGGGTGGTTTATTGGGAGGGCTCTGTTTATTGTACTTTCATTTATCATTTATTTAATTATTGTATCTGTATGTATGTAGATGTGAGTTACATTTATTTAAAGTCTTATTTGTTTATATTTTTGTAATCTGTCACAGAGAAGTAAGCATTGGGCCTCTACAGAACATTTTGTGTCTGTTTGTGTAACTTTTTATTTTTTAGTACCATTATTAGTATTATTATTTTAATTTCAATCTTTTAATTTCAATGTCTTTTCTGTCTTTTTTGTGTAAAACTTAAAGTCAATAAAAAGATCATTTTTTTTAATCAATCAATAGATTTCTTCTTTTATGGGTCAGCTGTACAGTTGCCACTGAAATGGTTGCACATGTCATGAACTGTTTATACACAAGACTAAACTTATGTTAGTTAGTTTATCAAGTTAGTTTTAACCTGGAAGTAGAGTAGGAACAGATGTCACCGCAGAACACAGTGGGCAAGTAGACTTCTGGAGGTTTCATTAATGTGATGAACACACGTGACGTGGATTGCACCCAATATGTTAGAATGTGATGTCAGTCAACTCGGGTGTACTTTTGTGGGGACAGACAGAACCAGACAGAAGGTCACAAAACATTCTAGATGGCTGCAGCCTGCGGCTACACCTTAAAAACAAGCAATTGAGTATGGGCATGCTGTGAGACGCTGAGAGTGGAGCATGCCTACAGCAACTTTGACACAGTCTAGCAGAGATGATAGGAGAGTATAGGGGGATATTTTTACTGCATTAAATTATTTCTTCATCTGCTGAGGAATTATGGATAGGGGGGAAGTTGGGATACAGCAGGGCACCCTAATTTCTTTTTAGAGTAAGTGGAAAATGAAAAATAGAACCAGACTGAAAATAGAAAAAAATAGTCATGTCCATAAATATTTGGACATTGACACAATTCACAATTTTGTCTCTGTACACAATGGACCTGAAATGAAACAAGTCTGCTTCAAGTCAAAATTCTGCCCGGTCTCCGTCAACACCGTCAGACTTTTTCATAATACTGGTTAAATCAGGCAATAGTACGGTCGGCTATATCCCTGAGGACCCCTTTTCCACTTCCTGTGTATCATGAACGCAGCAGTACAACACATGATCTGGTAAGTTTGACTTGTTTTGATATTTTAGACAAACAATGTTGATATCACTGCGGTCACAGCTTGTGTGTGTCAACACCGTCTTCCCAATAATGATGATCTTAATTAAGAATTTTGGATTCAATTTAGGCATTTTAGTGATGTTATTGAGGCGGCTGGCAACTAAGGAAAAACAACATGGCTGCAGTGTACAATACATATTCGACATGAAAAAAGAAAGCCCTTTTGTAAACAACACTATCAGGTTTTATCAGACGGTGTTGTTGATGTGTAAGCTGACGGAGTTGAGTAATCCTCCCATAACCTCTTAATGTGGTAATATACTGTAATATTACTTATAAACATGGTAAAATATTCCAATGTTATTTTGTGGTTTTATTTACACATGCATGTATATATAGCCAGATTTACATGATTTACACTTGACATGTGGGGTATACATGATATTGATAATTGTTAAGGAATGTCAACAAGGAATGTTTAAAATTTGAATATTATCTGTCTGACAGTTTTCGCAGAAAAGGACACACACCTGCAAGGACTATCCACTTTGATTATGTTCATGTGGAAGACATGTTCTGTCATCAGTAGTCTTTACATTAAAAACAGAGGTAGAAAATAAAAGGAATTTATAAATTTTGTTTTGAAATCTGAACAAAAGTTTATTGTATTTCCATTAGTGCTGTCAATAGATTAAAAAAAGTAACTAATTAATCTCACAATTTTCTGTAATTAATCTAGATGAATCTAGATTAGAAATAGCATTTTTCGATTTAAGACCAAAGCTTGTAACAGATATTTACTTGAGTAAAATCATGGAATTAATGTAAAATCAACAAAGAAAGTATATTTAGATTCAAATACTATTTTAATAGTAATATAAATCATATTAACAACAAAAATGTGTTCCATCTTCATGTCAGATGATTTTCAAAAAGGTGCATGAGTCGATGCAAAAAAAGAACAAGCAAATATACTGCTGAAAGTTCAGAACGTTGAAGATTTTTCACTCCATAGATGAATCTAGATTAATACATTTTAATGCTTTAATTAATTTAAATTAATCTCCAAAGTTAAAGCATAAAATTTGACAGCCCTAATTTCAATACATCGTTAGCCTCATAGCATAATTGCCTAAGTAATTTTTTGCCCAAATTGATATTTCTGCCTAACTCTACTCTCCTCACACTGCTGCACCACCCTGGCTTAGTGGCTGTGTCCTCAGCCAATCAGAACCTTGTTATTTTAAGAATCCCTTTCTGCCTAACTCACTCGTGTGACTTGTGCCAAAATTCGTTTTTTTCTTCTTTTCCGAAAGTCTTGAAAAATGACTTAGGCAATCATGCTATGAGGCTAACGACATATCAGAGTAACTGAACACTATTGTTAGATACTTGAAGACTTTAAAGTCTTGTTGGACTGAACACATTTAAATAGGATACTTTTTAGTATGTCACACAAATTAAGTTATGAAGTGAAATGTTTATTTTCAGAAAGGGTGTTTTTTTTTATATATATATTTTTTAAACATGTTCCTTTACATGGTTTGATAGTTAATACCTTTCTCTACAAATATATCAATTAAATTAATTAGGGGGGGTTCGAGCTGGAGCATATGTGTGTAGGTTTTTTAGATAAGAGGTATTAGGGGTATATCTTATATAAGACAACTAACTAAAATGTGATCTCATTGGATGTGCCCTGACAATTAATGCTTGTATATCTTATCGTGTGTTGTCATGTTTGTTTATATGTTTGTTTAAAAAATAATAAAAAAATAAAATACAAAAATATATCAATTAAAAAAAACTAAACATGTTTTGTCCCTTATCTGATAGGTGTGATGTAAATATAAATATGTATTGTGTAGTTTGATTTGTGTATATTATGGAGCTCCCCTGTTACTTGTCACCTGTATGTCACCTGTGTGCCTATATACGTGTTGGGGCCAGATTGGTTTAGTCTGTATTGTACATAATATAATATGCACCATTATGTGAATAAAAGGAGGCTTAGCAAAGCTGGGTTAGCCTCCTCATTTGAAACTCCATACAAGGTCAATATTACACAGTTCGATTTCCAAGGCCAAATGTGTTACAAAGAAATAGATTTTATCTATCTTACAATGAAATACACTTTGATTCAACATGGCAAACTCAAGAATCATTACATCAACAACTGGTGCCAGTGTTATCTGATTAAAGATGCTCTGTCTGCACACACAGATGTGAGGAGGAACCTCACTGCCAGAGGAAATGGAGGAGGAGGAGGAGGAGGAGGAGGAGGAGGAGGAGGAGGAGGAGGAGGAAAGAGAAGAGAGTGGCAGATGCGCACCAGTACTCGGAGCGCAAACGAGATTAAGGAAAATCTCATCAAATATTACAGTATGTCTGCATCAAAATAGCCCACGGACCGTACAATCCCCAAATCTGATTTAGAGTGATTATGGGAGACTGCTGTGCTTAAATCACTACTGGACCAATCAGCTGTCACAGAACCGGGGCATGTGTCATTCAATCCCAGCATGCATTGCTGTGGGCATGTGATGGTTCATATTCGATTGTAAAAAAAATAAAAAATAACAGCTGATCAAATGCTGACATGCATCATTAAAAATTCTAATCAATTATTTGAAATAGTTCAAACGTATGTATTTGAATTACGTAATTTTTGGCCAATTTTGACAGCGCCCAGCAGTATTAACCTCTTATCCATCTGGCAAGCTTCGGGGATAGTTTTGCATAAAACGCCTGTCGATTGCAAACGCAAAGTAATTTAAGATGTATTCTTGAACCACTTATAGCACATGAGTCTGGTCTCTTTTGAAAGGAAACATTCAGAATATTCTTCCACCTCCGGCTTGGGCCAGCCGTCATACTAACTAGTTTGGCTGAGTTAGCGGGAGGGAAGTCGATGGGGTGGTAATCTGGCGTTGTGGACAGCGACTCCTACAGGTCAGGTCGCCTGCACAGCAAAAGACAGGAAGTGGTGAAGGCAGCATGACCTCCCACACGTTACACTTCACCAATGAGAGTCCGCGCTGTCAGGTGAAAAGAGAGCCACTGGCTGTCTCCGCATGTGTCGGAGGAAGCATGTGGTAGACCTCAGGGCTCCCTTGACCGACCAGTAGGGGGCACATGCGCACAATGACCAGGTAGGGGAGGGGGGAATTGGCATAACGACTAAATTGGGATGGGAGGAAAAGCACAGAAAATCAGGCGGAGAAAAAGAGTAAAAAAAATAAATAAAAAAATGAAATTAATATTCTTCCACAACAGGAAGAATCACACCGAGCTGGAAAACACAATGGGTCCATAGCCTGAAGTCTTATCTAGTACAGGTCCAAAGTTGATAACAATGTTGTAGCACGTAATACTGGTAATGGGTCAAGTAGCGTGTCAATCAAACAGCGGCTATTTTAGCTTTCCAACAATGTTGGTTGATCAGCAATAACACAGCCTGAAGCCGTCAGACGAGAGCAAAGTGCCGCGACATTATTGGAATGGAATTTTAGTACCTATGGAACCCGTTCTAGTGACTGGCTGGTCCTTAAGGTCCCTCGAGTTTGCTCAGAACAGGGTAAATCTGCATTTTGCTATGATGCCCCTCTAGCTCATGGAATTAACTCCAAGCTTGAGATTCTCCCCTCTGTTGCAGAGTTTAAAACCTTTATCTCCAACATTTGCCAATCAAGTTGTACATGTTTTAATTTATTGTTATGATTTTATATTCTGTGTGATTGTATGCCTTTTTTGCTTAACTCTGTATGTACGAGTTTAAATAAAGGTTTGAAATATTGCCACGCAAGATATCGCAATACTATGCTGTATTGATTTCCCCCATCCTTAATATTCTCTATGCAGTCTTCACCGCTTTCCTTTCATTAGCCCATCGAGTCGCGGAAGGTCACAGCGTCTGCTGATTCAAGTGCTTTGTATTTTAAAATGTTCTCCAAAGCCCCCCCCCCCCCCCCCCCCACACGCACACACACACACACACACAGACCTCACTTATCTTCAAGGAGGATGACGCATGTCCTCACTCCCCAGCTTCCCACTCGCAGAACATTGCATTTCTCCCAGATTCTCACTACCATCGTCTGCTTTTTTTCCTTTTTTATCATCGGCTTCAATCTCAAAAACAATTGTACGAGCCGCTCCAATTCCTCCGTTTACAACTCGGCAGATGGATGAGATACGAGAGCAGCAAAAGCTGATGTTGAAAGTTTAGACTTTTTGGCGCGTGCCAAGAGGGGAGGAGGGGCTCGAACAGGCCAAGCGGTTCTGCTCGACTGGCCCGTGAACATGTTTGGAAGAAACCTTTTCTTTTGGGGGGGGGGGTTAGTGGAAACCCATACGGTGGAGGAATGCAGATTCACAAGTCCAGGGCAGCCCACTTCTACCCCTATATAGTGGAGTTTGGCATCTGCAACGCATATGTGGCCCGTCCATAAATCTGCCTGAGGATCCTTTTAAATGGTACTATATATGCACAAAACGGGCAAGGGTGATTACCAAGGGTGAATCCTTTCCAAATCAGAATGGCCAGATGGAAGGTACAGTTACCGCTCGCCCCCCGGAGTACAGTAACTCACAAGATAACTGGATGTGATCTGCAGCTAGACCACAGATGCCTCCTTTATGTCTACATCAGGACTCATCATCGTCTTCCGTTGTCAGCAGTAAGCATTCGGACGGGACGGTGGTGACTTTTGAAGTTCCTGTTTTAGTGTCAAAACACTGCTGTAATTCCCCTCTGGCTCTAGCAGAACAAGTATACAGGCCAATGCTGGCGCCTTAAAGTCACGCTCGTTAACAGCTGTGGAAAATACCATAAAACATCTGAGAGACGGAGGCCAACAGATACTGTTTTTTTGAGGCCGATAGTTATTTGGGAGTAAAGAAAATATCAATACATCAGCCGATATTCACGCACATTTTTAGCAAGGATCGCTCAAACTTAGTTATCAAAGAGTTGTGACAAAGACATGGACCTACTGCAGGTGGGATATTTTACAGCTGAACAAAAGTTACTGTGAATATATATATACAGTATATATTAGGGCTGACCTTCGAATCTTTTTTTGGCCGTTGAAGCCCAAGATGCTCTCCATTACACAGCCAACGACATTACATTACATAATTATGTTGCAACCTTCGTCTATAAAGCAAACAATTATATAAATATTTATATGTAGTTAATAGAGACAAAGGCAGAATTCGACTTAATTAAGCACGTTTTATTAACTCATTCCCCGCCAACGAGTTTACTCGTTATTGGGCGCCATCGCTTGACCGCCAACAACGAGTATACTCGTTATTTGGTCAGTTTTTCTTTTTTTCGATTTTAATATCTATTCAATGTCACAGACCTGTATGTTGCCGTTAAAAGGCATACTGGGACCCAGAGGGTGCAATACCGGCCATATCCTGCTAGGTGGCAGTATCGAGAGTGCAGTAAACCCTGTTCCAGACCGTGTGTTACATTTAAATCCCACCGGGCAGAGATTTTTAGTCCAGGGAAGCCTAGAGGTTCACTTGATCACATTGAAACGTGTCCAGGACACTCGATGCATGTGTTGTGCCGGATTATGTCATGGACCAGATCGACACCAATACTGGAAATCGTGATTAAACAATTGGAATATTCTTTTTGGAATACCCCCGATCAAAGGTAAAGACTATCTGACGTCAATTCCAGCTTGATCGTACAATGTTTTCATATCGATCCGCGTGTGTGGTGTTCAATAAGAATACCGTTACTGGCCAGCAAAGCGGGAGCATGTCTATGTTCCCCGGGTCCTAGATTGATTGATTGAACATTTTAGACCACCAGCCCTGATTCCAAACTCTAACCTTAACCAACTTCGAAAGAGGGCCTAAGCTTAACCAGTTCGAAACAAGGCGGACATTAATAATTAATAAAATAAAAATGTATAAAATGTTCAATCAATTAATCAATCAACCGGGGAACATAGGACCCGGGGAACATAGGACCTGGGGAACATAGGGATGATCCCATCAAAGCATAAAAAATCCCCCCCCCCCCCTTTCATGCATTCATGATGAAACATAATACCCATTATATACATTTGATTTGGAAATAGTAGCGTGTCCAGGCAAGAAACGCCAACGCTAATAGTAGAATTCGCGTAGTGCCCTATAACTCAGCTTTTCAGGAATTATCCCGGATCACTCCTAAACTATACAATATTCACCACGGGATAACGCACAAACTTATACATGAAAAAGTTCTCTTTTTTGCATGTTCGACGGAAGAAAGTCACTGTCAAATGACCATAGTATTGTCTCCATAGCTATAATATAGAATATAGATATAGCTCTACAAACAATGTGACGCACCCCTATCTTTAAAGCGCGGCCTAGCTAGAACGGGACAAGGCTAATCATCATCATCATTAGGTGGCTTCTTCGTTCCGAAGGTTGCCTATCACTCTCCAACCCATTCTGTCCCCACTTCTTCTCTCCAACTCCGTGACTCCGCCTCTCACTCCGCTCCAATCACAGACGTCGCTGAATGAGTTAAGACATGTTTGTATATGGGTCGGGACACTGCTGCTGACTGGGTGTCTTATCAAACACAGGTAAAACTAAAAATACAATAGAGAATTGTCAGTGCTGTAAAGTTGAAACCTTTTTAAATCTTAGACAAACTAAACACTTTGCTTTTATGAAATATTGTAAGCCGTCATTTGAGGCTTTATAAGGAGCAAGTTGTATTCAACACAGAGGAGTTAATGAGGAATCTCCATGCGCTTGTTGTAGTTAACAAAGAAAGGCGGAGTTAATGAGGCGTATGACCTCTGTTGCATTGGAGGCGCAAGATAAATAAAAAAATTTAATTAAAGTAATATTCGATTTGTTATTTTTTCTTATCCTGTGCCCATCGAACGAATCTTCGAAGTATTTAAGAGAGCCCTAGTGTGTATATATATATATATATCGGTAACATAAATGCCAACATTGATATATCGGTGATAAGCCAATATCAGCCAACCAATATATTGGTCGGGCTCTAGTTGAGATGTGTGGCTGTAATGAGTTACAGTATGCAGCATTAAGACCATTAATGTCATCGTAGTGGAGATATCCAATAATACGCGAGTAATATACTGATAATCACAATTAATTCAGAGTACCCCCCCCCCCCCCCCCCCAGACCAGTTGACCAGGAATGATAAGATGGTAAATTTTTTATTCTTTGATAAGAGTCCCTGTTGGAAAATTAATTTCACCAGAGAACATTTGGTAGTTAAGAGAGCGGGGGAATATAATGACGGTTAAAAGGGAGCTTTCAAAACCAAGGCTTGTAAATTGGTTCCCTTCAAGTATATCTTGAAAGCAATTCAGTGTCAATGTAGACTATTTACTCCATGGAATGAAAAAATCATAGTACTACAGTTATGCCCATCTATCCAGAAGGGAAAGGAGAAACTGCCGCAAGCTCCTTCGTAGCTCTATCAATGTGTTTGAATGAGGCAGTCACCCGAAAAGTTTAAATAAATACTCAATTTCAAGCCACAATTGAAAAACATAAAGGAAATGCCATGATTTTGTCAAGAACGTGCTTTGGTTTTTGAGGCCTGAGCTTTCTCCTTCCCACACGCCCATGAAATCTTCAGTATCTTCCAGTGGAGATATTGTACCACACATTCCTCTGGACACGTGCAATACTTTCTAAGCTGAATAACAAAAGGGAGAAAATTGCTTTCTTACACAACAGCACAGGCTTCGCCGATACAATATAGCTTACTGCACGTTTTCAGACCGTAGGAGTGTCAGGAGGCAAGACCAGGACCATAGACGAGGGAAAAGTAATACAATGAAAATAATTTATTGTTCTGCAAGGATGGAATTACTTTCTGTTCACCGTTCACAAAACATTTCATATCCAGGCTGGAGATGGAACCAAGTAGGACAATGTGCATCATATCCACAGTCGTCTCACAATATCATGGATTTACTGCAGGCCACTAATAACCAAACCCACCGATAAGAGTCTGAAATATGGATCGTGTCATGGTGCCACGGCAAGGTCGGAACACAGATGGCCAATTAAATCGACGTGACATCACAAGTTGCATATAGAGAAGACGAGATTGTGTTGAGATTCATATCAAAGACATCTGACATGACTTGACATACATCAAAGCTAGCTGGCGGGTTTCACTGACGCATATGTTTATCTTCACCGGGGGGGGGGGTGTTGGATGATAAAGAGGGGGCTCAAGCAACCTTGCTTATGGGAAGGCATGGATGGTTGGATGGATGGATGGATGGATGGATGGATGGATGGTAGGTAGGGGCGGGAGAATCACCAGAGGCCTCACAATATATTATCACGATACTAGTCACGATACAATAATATCACAATATATTGGGATTTATTACCCCCCCCCCCCCCCCCCCCCATCAACGATAAAAATATATATACAACATCCGTTTTATCTAATAATATAACGTTTTCAGTCTGTTCACCAGTCTGTTAATTTTTATTGCAGCAAAATGGGATTGTCAAGCAAAAAATAAATGTATAAACGGACGGCCGGCCAGGTGGACAGATGGACGGGTGGGTGGATGGATTTATGGATGATGACTGGTGACGTTTGTTGTCAGCTTTCTCTTGGTATTACATCAAAGCACTAGACTCGTATGCCGTCACTGAAATCACACCAGTGTCACTGTCTATTGTCGACATCGGCTACATGGTTTACACAAACCTCAACCATTGTTCCCAAAATTGCTTTATTATTATTTTTTAAATCTGTCCGTCAACGTTAGCTAAAACTCACCATCATTAAACTCTTCAACCTAAAATTCGAGTTTGAAACAATTTTCCAAGCATAAAATCTATCTCCACCGCCGACCGGTCCCTTGGCTCCGTTGTGATTGACGGCTCAGAGGGCAGAACTAAAAATACAATGGAGGTCAGTCAATGATTGGCTGAAGGTTACACCTCAGACGTGTGAGATGATGTAAACAAAAACAGGAAGTTGGACTTGCGGTCTGCTGGAAAGAAGGTGTGTTTTTACACACCGTTTCAACATGAATGCGACGTTTAAAAATCTACTATGTAAACATCATTTGTTGAAGATGGGCATTCTCTGCTAATTGCGAGAAGTCAAAATTAGACTGGTATGGGAAATATATATACCGTAATTTACGCACTATAAACCGCACCTGAATATAAGCCGCAGCAGCTAAATTGAATGATGTGTACATATATAAGCCGCACTGGACTATAAGCTGCAGGTGTTTTAATGTTTAATTACCATATGTAATTAGCATTGGGACACAATACTGTCGGACAAATAACAAGAATTAACTCATTTACAAGTTGTATTAAGTTTAGCAAATAAGGTAACAGATAAATAACATTTCAATGCAGTCAAAAAAGCAATATTTCGATTTTTACATTTTCGGGTTTGGTCACGTCGAGTCACATATTATAAGCCGCACCGTTATATAAGCCGCAGGGTCAAAAAATGGGGGGGAAAGGCGCGGCTTATAGTCCGAAAATTACGGTAAATAAAACAATCAAAGTACTTGTTTTTCACATTATTATGTTCAGTTATTATTATGTTCAGTTATTATTATTATTATTATTATTATTATTATTATTATTATTATTATTATTATTATTATTATTATTATTATTATTATTATTATTATTATTATTATTATTATTATTATTATTATTATTATTATTATTATTATTATTATTATCTCTTTCCTGCCTGTACCTCCCCTCACCCCATGCTGCTATGACACCTGCATTTGACTTGATTTGGATCAAAGCCAACCCAGATAAAGCCAAATATTTCAGTGGCATGTTCAATGTGTTGCTAGGAAACAGCTTGGACTACAGTTAATTTCCTATTGTAGTGTTTGTTGACAGGAAAATCAAATATAGTTCTAAAACGCTGGTTTATGTTTGTTGTTGTCAAGTTGAAACCATCTAGTATGTCCTGCAAGTCCCAAATGTAATAGTTTTGGTCTAGAAGTACAGTACTGTACATCAAATTTAATTTAAGTTACTATGTGTAGGATTTCTTTATTGATATATCACTGCAATGGTTACAGCACCTTGGAATTATATTGATACAATACGTGCAATTCCTATATGTAAACAGCTATACATAATAATCCGGCAGTGTGGAGTTTTAGTTTGCCATCTACCTGCAACCTGCATATACTGGAACAAAACGATGAACAGATTGTCGCGTTTGGGGGACAAATGGATGTTTTCAAAAGAGAAATGGAATCAAATATTTCAGTTTCCATCAGGAAAGTCAGTGAGCATAACCTTTAAAGCTATAAAAAAAAAACACAGAAAAACTATAATTAAATGAATAATAATAATAACAACTATAATAATAATATTAAATAATATATTATACATTACCCTCTTTTCTTAATCCTCCAATTACAGTTGGAGGATCATGAAAAAAGGGAAGGGTTTGAGATATACTGTAGGTCATTTGTAGTATGAATTCATAGAAACAAGGCATTGAAAGCCACTTGGCATGGCCTGAATTTCACCAAGAAAATATAACGCATCTCCTGTCCAACCAGGAGCCCCAGCGGGACAAGAACTTTGATCCATCCACGGGAAGATTTGACATCCGATTTTCCAGAAAACCAGCGTGTCATTCCAGCAGACAATTCCAAAAATGAACGGAGGAGAAAATTACCGGTCCTGATGGAAACCATGTCACATACAGTATATGGCTATTCCACAAGAGTGACGGTCTCAAATATTTTACTTTTTTAATGCAGTATTTGAAATGTTTGCTCACCGTTGCTTTAAAAAAATAATGGCAATGATGAAGTGTATTAATCAAGTGTATTAACTATTAACCTCTTAAGCCCGAGCGAGAATGACATCACGCCATAAATCCATCTCTACAGAATGTATGAATTAATGTTGCGGTTACTAAGGTAAAGACCCTAACCCTGTCAAAACAGCAGTCAAAGTGTATAATTTCAGCACTACATTTGTTTACCAATGGTTTTAAGTGGTATTAGTGAAATATTAGTTATAGAAATCTCAGGGCATCGAGTCAGAAAAAGGCGAGGATTGACACGAGGATTTGGCGCGACCTAACTTGAGTGTAGTCTTTTGAGAGAAGAGACCCAGGGCTTTCGATGGGCTTTTCGAATAAAAAAAAAACTACACTTCCCAGCTCACGCCAGCCCCTGTCAATCAACCGACTTATTTTCCTCCTTATTTTCGGGATCATATCTCACTGGGGAACAAACCTGAATGTTATTGCCATCAATTAGAAGACTCTACAAGTTTCTCTACCTTTCTGTGAACGTCTAGCAAAAAACTGGGCAATCTGATGAAAAATGGCAGAGAAATTTACATTATAAAAAAGTAACTGTACTTACAGTAGATTTCATTCACGGTTTGTGAATCACGCCTGGTGATACTAAATCGAGATTGAACTCTGCCATTGGAAAGGGGCGATTTGGCCCGATCCATAGATGTGCGACTTGGCCATAATAAGGTCATTTATAGGCCTGATATTCTATAATCATATTTCAAATTGCATGTGTCAAATTGCAGATGGCAGAATTCAGTACTGTATCTTCAAAACCTTCTGTTTAATCATCTTCCCTTTATTCATTTGCTTAGATTTTTTGTACACGTGACCTCAAGAAGGTGCTGAATGAGGTTCATGTCTGGTCAATTTTAGCATGGTGTTATTCACCGTCAAACCTTTTCTCCTTTGGTTCATTACTATTTATTTACTCAAGCAAATACATTCGCTGAGATCCATAAATGTCCCTAGAAACCAAGAACATGCAAATGGACCTTGTAGAAGTGGAGCAATCTTCCATTTGAGAGGTTAAACAGTGTGTGATGTCATAATGCCCATATATATGCACGCAGTTGGGGTTTGGCTGGTTTTGACGATCGGACATAGCAGCCAAAAATAACAAAGTAGAGATGTCCTCTGATACGGTGGAGAGGGGCCCTTCTGACAGTTACATCATTTGAACGAATAGAAAGTAGAGGAGGGATCTATCCCCCATTAGACAAGTATTAATTATTAGTAGGGCTGTGGGTTTTATTTCCCTCCTTTAAGATGGTGTTTACGCTAAAATGCATTCCCTAATGGCCGGTAAAGAGCCTGGTGTTGCCGATTGTGATGCCTGGATAGCAACTCCACTCATTCACAGATATTAGGCTCAATGGCCTGTGTTGAGATGTCATGGTGAGACCCCTGCTGTGCAGTAGCCCTCCCGGAGGGCACCGTGTGCGCGTGTGTATATTATTGTGTGCGTGTTGTATATGGAGGCTCCTGGGGGGGGGTCTCGGCTCCCTTAAGCACCACCCGGCCCCCTGCTGTGCGCTACATCTTAATCAGTCTGGGGGGCGTGTGGGTAACGATGCTTCAATGTTTATGTGACAGCAGTGGAACTGTGTGAGTGGGACATGAGTCTGTGGTGTGTGTGTTGTGCTGCGGTTAGACTCTGCCAAAGGCAAGTGAATGTGAGCTCATCCTCTGAATTAGAGGAAGCCATATTATGATTATGACAAATTAATATAAGGGAAAGAGGCAGTCTCTCTCTCTCCCCCTCTCCCTCACCCCCCCCTCTCTCTCTCTCTCCGTCCCCCTCTCTCTCTCTCACCCCCTCTCCCTCACCCCCCCCCCTCTCTCTCTCTCTCCGTCCCCCTCTCTCTCTCTCTCTCTCTCGCTCTCCCTCTCCCTCTCCCCCCTCTCTCTCTCTGCCGTGTGCAGCGGCACAGAAAACATCACACATCGTGGCAACAGGGTCAGAGGTCAGATCATTAGTATCTTTCCTTTTTTCCGCTTAGCACACACCTTTGCCCAAGACGAGCCACATCCTTTTTTTTGTCTATCCAGCTAAGTACCTCAGTGAGCTGCATGCAGCTAAATGTCCTTCTGGAGGGGGCAGCGGGGCATGGTTCTCCTCTAGTCAGCAGGTGAGGGGGGTCCGGCCGGTTACCCTGATTACCCCACGTAGGTCCCCCAACTGCTTCAAAAGAAAACTGCAGTATGTGATATTATTAAAGGAATGAGATACACCTGGAAACCCATCATCAACCCCCCCCCCCCCCCCCCCCCCCTCCCCTGAGAAGGATTAATAAAGGAAGCGTCTCCGTGAAAATCTCCTGTCAACACAGGAACACTGTCCTGCTACGGTGCTCTCAAAATCCAGTCTCTAAGTCTGGGAAAATAAAAGGAATAAAATCAAATATAGACTTCTTACTCCCTGAGGTGGTGCTTCTCATTTTGCAGGATGATCATTGTGAAACCAAAATGCAGCTTAGTTGTTAAGCACACATTCATCATTGTGCCATTTTGGGGGGGGGGGGAACTGCACGTATCGTCGAATGTGATTATTCAGTTTCACACATCATTTAGCCAAAAGAGAGCTGGCAACAGTGTTGGGAGAGAGAACATAATGGACCTCAAAGAGACGGCTTCCTGAGGCGCCAGGTTTCTGGGAAATTACTGTACATACATATATATATATACACAGTATATATGCTGTAGCTGTCGTGTGTCTCTACTTTACTGGACAGTATGGTGGAGTGACGGTGGAAAGATGAGACAGAGTGAGAGATAACAAGATATGTCAAACACATTACAATGGGAGTACAAGATACACACACACACACACACACAAATGTGGTTATCTTTATGACTGAGGGTAGAGAAATTAGATCCTGAACTGTGGATAGGGGATTTGGTTTATCCAATTAATGTTTTACAAAACTGTCATCAGCAACAAATGTGATAAGTAAGTATGCTACTCCTGTTGATAACGGAACGAAGAGCGCCATCGGGCTGCAAAGAAAAGAGGACACATTTATTTAACTAGAGAATCCACAGGCGGGGTTGGGACGACGACGACACTCTTCTACCGTCTTCACGGGCAAAAGACCAAAGCTGATTAGGTAATAAAGGGCTTCTTTTCTCAAGTTAACTAGGGTGGTGAGGTGCCGTGTTCTCTCGCGTCAGCGGGTACGGAGCATGTGCCCCCCCGCCCCGCCCCGCCTCCACCCCCCCCCCCCCTCTCCTGCCAGGCCCAGCGGAGTGGGCAGGCCTGTAGCTGATGGCACCTCCGTCTGAGTGCCTCTGCCTGCTACCAGGAGAGCAGTTTTCCTCCTCGCAGGAGCTTGTCATCTATCATTACGCAAGGCGGCCATGAGAATGATTCCAGCAGACAGGCCCAGTCTTAGCGTCTGGAGGCCCAAACGTAAACAGCACGCAGCCAGGGACAAACGGGGGCGGGGGATGATGACGGCCATTACTTTACAAGGTGCGCGGCAGAGAGAGAGAGCATTACTTGGCCAGTTGTTTTGATTCAGGTGGCAGACGGAACCGTTGCAAGGAGGTGTACAGTAGTACATTTTCACTTCCAATTGGATGCGTCATCGCTGTACAACAGTCTCGGTCTACCCGAGGCAATTTGGTGAAAAAAAAACTAAACAAAAAATACAATTTACAATTTCTAGCGATTTGGAAAAAAAGGAAAACAACAAAAAACCTATTGTGTGTTATTTTACCTTTGGTTCTTCTAACCAAGGTGACAACTATGGTAGTGTTTATGGATGCCATGAGCATAATGTGCCACTTGCTGCAGCCCATCCATCACAGAGCAGGGACTCACTCTGCACCTGAAGCACTCCCATCGGAGAGGGAGCCGACACGCACACACACAAAACACATAATGAGTCCTGTTAATCAGAGACGCAATGACCCGAGACGGGCACTGCCAAGAGAAACGATAACACACACACACACACACGCCATACATGTGCATAAACGTGCACACGTGCACACAACCCCCAATGTGCCCCTGGGGACCAGGCCTGGTCAGGGATCAAAAGGCAGTGTGTCGTTTTAATCAGTCCTCGCAGTGGGTAACCCCATTAATTCAATTCTATTTCATCAGTAGCGAGCGGGCCACCAGAAGGGACAACACATTCCTGGGTTCCTTCATCAGTAATCCCATCTTTTAATGACCCCAGATCGGACTCTAAGCCCAGAATTGCACGGTGACTGTTTGCGGGATCTTTGCAGGGTTGGTTGGGGAGACAAAGACAGACACGGGTCATTCTCTGTACACGGTGGTGAAGTCGAGCAGAATTAATGACGCAGCGAATCAAGTCATTCCAGTACAATCAACCCGCGGCCCCCACCCCCCACCCCCCAACCAAGCGCAGGCTTGAAGCCAATCACAGGCATGCACACACCGGCGAGCGGAGGATCAAGCGCTGCACATTTAAGCCAGATTAGAAAGAAATTCCAAAAGCATTTTACGGGATAGGTTTAACACAAAGCTTCAAGGTGTTCTCTTTCGATTATATTTCACATTATTTATTGGAAAATATTTTGCCGCTATATAGCCTGCGAGGGTAAAACAGAAACCACATGAGGATGGGACAGTATACCCGGCTGCAAAAGACTCCCCGCCAATAAAACACGCGCATCAAAGCATTTTTTTTTATGAGGGCGTTTTCAATAGCAACACATGTCGACGGTAAAAAGGATCATTAATCAAAAATCTAGGAGAGAATCACAACACAATGAAACAATCGGCGTCGTATTTCATACACTGTTTGGTTGTGTCATCATCACCGTGCGTGCGCGTGTGCATGTGCGTGTGCGGTCTCCTTCCGGGCAGCGTAATGAAATGTTTATTGGGAGACGAGCTAATGAGCTTTTGATATCTTACCGTACCTCAGGTCTCTGGTGGGTGACGATGCTCATCACAGGCAAATTAGATCTTCCGAGTCTCGTCGTCTCCACACACCTGCGAAAAGACAACAGCAGCAATCTGTGAAATGAGGCGAGGAGTTATCTTTCTTTCTTTTTTAAGAGCTACTACAGAGCTTTTAGAAAGGTGCAGAATAAAAGTATTGCTCCCCCGCCCCACATTTTTTTTTATTAATTAATTTATAATTACATTTTTTTTAGCAGGTCCAAAATGTATACATGTTGCTACGTTTGTTATTGCATGTCCCCCGGTAGAATGCACCTGATGTCATCTATAGCACCTTTATAAGAGTGAGAATTACGGTATTTCAAAAGTTCCTGTGACCCCATCAACCCGATGGCAAATATGATCTCAGCGATAAATATCACAGGGACCTCCTCTGTGTGCACTAACGCGGGGGGCGGGGGGAGTGGGCGATCTCCATCCAAAGATTTATTAGTGTAATCTTTGGTCTGCGGGACAGACAGATGAGGTGTGCTGAACCTATCAATAACACCACGCCACTGCATCATCCCTGGGTTGCAGACTTGGAGGTCAATGCCAGATAAGGCAGCGCAATGTAAAGGTCAGCTTGCCGTGAGCTGGAACTCAACACGAACCGGGGTGGTGTGTGTGTGTGTGTGTGTGTGTGTGTGTGTGGGGGTGGGGGGGGGGGGGGGGGGGGGGGGGGGGGGTAGTAGCAAACCGTGTCGTGGTGTAGCATGACTAAACGTTGAGAATCTTTTTTTTCTACAGCAATTAATATAGAACATTAATCAGGAACTGAAAGTGTTTGCTTTCATCAGCTACCGGTAACAAAAGCCAACGTTCCGTACGGGAGATGACACTTCAAAGACCTTCGCTGTCAAAAGTAAACAACAATGCTGACGTTCATAAACAACGACTTCCTGATTCTCTCCCCGCTCTGCAGTAGCAGCCTTTTGGAAGTCACAGGCAGTGTGATCTCTCAGCCGTGACACTATAACCGTGTGTGTGTGTGTGTGCGTGTGTGTGTGTGTGTGTGCGTATGTGTGCGTGCTTGTGCGAAGGGCAGTCCTCCATTTGTAATCTCATGCTCCATACAAAAGCTAAACCCAAACCCTCCTTCAGAATGAAAATCCCCAACTGTAAAATCCTAGCACTCTTATTCCAGTGTGCATTCAAAATCAATTTATCAAACATTATACTTTGCGCACTATAAAGTCCAGGCAATTCCACCCCCCCCCCCCCCCCCCTCTCTCTCTCTAAAAAAAGGGAGAATTCAGTCCTCCTAGTTTCAGTCCAGTCCTCCTAGTTTCAGTCCAGTCCTCCTAGTTTCAGTCCAGTCCTCCTAGTTTCAGTCCAGTCCTCCTAGTTTCAGTCCAGTCCTCCTAGTTTCAGTCCAGTCCTCCTAGTTTCAGAACAAGCTTGAAGGTACAGTAGCACCACGGCACACAGGCTTTTCAATCAAAATGTCCAGCGGGTGGAAACAACAGGATTTTTATCTTTGGTCTCCGTAGTAATTTTAGAAACATCAGGGCCCTCATTCATCAACGTGTTCTACGCACAGATCTGTGCTTACCCTGTGCGTATGATCATTTCTAAGCAAAGAGTGGGATTCATCAATTTCGATTTGAACTTGACTCCGTGCTTACATCTACGCACAGGTCAGACCAGGCGTACCTGGCGCCCAGTGGTAGAATATATTATTACAACAAGGAAATGAGCTTCTGTGCATAATAACACTGGCATGTTCTGTACGAACCGTAGTTCATTATAGTTCATTGTAAAATAGCAACAGTAGTGTAATTATGGTCAAAACCCTATAAATAGCATTTGGAATAATAGATCTTTCTCTCAGAATGAATGCAGCATGGTTTATATAGCGTTATCGGAATATACGGGGTGTAGGCTACTGACTGACTGCGCTCCGCGTAGCTTGATTGATTGATTGATTGAAAAGTTTATTAACAGATTGCAGAATGGGTACAGTACAGTACAGCTCAGTACATACAATTGTTAATTGGGGATGCAGACCAACTTTCGTCTTGTTTACATCAGGGTCCCCCATTTTCAATTCATCATAAATCATAAAGCTCAACTCGTTATTATTTTGCGCAGACCGCAGAAACACGGGAACGTTTTGATTATATTTAAAAGGCTTTACGTTAAACGAAACAAGTGGAATTTCGAAGCTGTAAGCAGAATACAAGTCATATGAATATAGTGTTCTTCCCCCTTTTTACTGTATAAGAAAGAATAGAAAACGCATTGCAATGACACCAGATAGTGGACAGACTATGTATATGATGGGATTCAAGTTCGCGTTTTTGTTGATCATAGGCATGCTGTCAGAGTATGATATCAGAACATTTGTCGTCACAGATCATGTCCTAATAGAACATAGGCTATGGCATGGATCGTGATATTGTGTGGACTGTTATTATTACTGTCTGTACCGGTACCACCCATTGTGACAACAGCCTTGTGAGTCCCGCACACAAACATGATGGAATTCAAGTTCATGTATTGAAAGGCAGGCTACATCATACATGCAGTGAGATTCATTGCTACCCAATACTGACATCAAAATAGATTGTAGTATGCCTCTAGAAATCATATGCAGCAGGTAGAAAATTGACGGGAGATCCATCGCGATTTGGAATAAAATTGAGGAGAACTTTAATCCCTGGGTATTAATCAAACAACACGGGAAAAGGCAGTCATATTCCAGCGCGGTATTTATTAGTGTTTGCGCTGCCCAGGCAGCAATGGTTAATAGATATCATATCCGACATCACCGTAAGTGTACACGTCGGTCAGCCTGTCTCATGACACGCTTCCCTCGGCTTAGTCCATTTTTCCACATTTCATGGGTGTATTCCATTACCGTATATGGTTAATCGGGGCGTTTCTGGTATGCAAATACGTGAAAGCGTGCACGAGCCGCGGCGCAGAGCCAAGGTGGGATTCATCATGACAGGTGTGCGTAGAGCCTGCGTACGCACGTGTGATGAATCCCGACTTCCCTGTGCGTACACTAGTTCTACATTCCGTGCTTACGTGTGGAAATAGAACATTTCTACGCACACAATTGATGAATGAGGGCCCAGGACTTTTTTTTTTTAATATCCTTTGTCTCAGTAGTTATTTTAGAAACATTGGGACTTTTTTATATTTGGTCTCAGTAGTTATTTTAGAATCATTGGTACCTTTATCTTTGGCCTCAGTAGTTATTTTATCCTAAAGCCATGGGACTGAGTGAGAGTTGATATTCCACAGCCATCCTCACTGACGTTCACGATTCAACAATTCACACCTCGTGGTGGCTAGCATAGCGGCTGTAGGGGGGGGGGGGGGGCTGACAATGTAAGACCACTGCCATTAAAATTAATGATACTGATGACATATGAGGTCCTGTTAGCTGAATCAGATAGTGTGCATACCACTCGTGACCCACTGCATCGTTATAGATCCTGGCTTACGCTGTGGTGCTAGTGCTACATCTCTCTCTCACCACTATCCTCCCTCTATTGAGACTGTGTACATTCATTTAGTTGGACAGTTATTGAGAGTAAATTAGTTTAAATATGGCCACCAGTGTCATCGGGGACATTGAATCCTTGTATTGTATTAATTGCAGCTCAATTAAATTATAAGGTAGCAGTTCCTGGAGCTGAAATTAACAACACAAGGAATCAATGTCCCTGATGACATCACTGGTGGCCATATTCAATCTCATCATGCGTGTGAGATGATGTGCAAAATAAATCAACATTGTTTTTGGTAAAGTGCCCCTTTAAAAGATTATTAATGTAAAAAGAATATATATAGAGAAGGTTTGTATATAATACATTACAGAAGGGAGCAGAGAAGAACTCTTGAATGCTCATTCATCATACTCCTTCGCTGACAACCCTTTTTTTGTATTAAATGTGATTCTGACTGCGTTAGCATGTAGGCATAATGTCTTTATGAAGACATGCGAAGAAGGAGGACATGCGTCTTTAGTCGTCCAAAAAAAGAAAAAGACGACGAACGATTTCCATTCTGATGATTGTGCAGGAATGGAAATAGCTGCTTTTTGAGGGGATGATGAAAGACACTATAGCTGACTGGTGAGAAACCCACTCAGTCCTGTCAATTCATTCTGCTAGAAGAAATGTCTGCCACTGAGCAGAGCAAGACATAATCATGCATTTTGAGATGCGATTGCCATTCTAATAATAAATACAAAATTCAATAATAATAATAATAATAATAATAATAATAATAATAATAACAACAACAACAATAGATATAATGCTGAAATGTTTGAAGCAAATAAGCAATCAATAATAAATAAATAATATTAACATACAACATATACCATGATAATATATGGGTTTTGCCCCAGCTTACTTTTGCTTATAGTAATGTAAGATTAAAATATCTAACTACCTTATAATCATAACTATATTATATCTATAGAGCACTTACAACCCAAATGTGGTCAAACAAAACATTTATTCTGACATAATTATAAATAAGTCTAATATAATATGCGTTAAAGAAAACTGTATGCTTTGTCTTTATGTCAAGCCAGCATAGAAGTGGGGAATACAAACGGAGGCCTCACTCTATTGCCTCCGTCAGACACCATTTTCTTTTACTAGAAAATGAGAGGAACCCCGTAGGAAAAATGTTTACTTTACCATGAAATTAGGGATGTTTTTTCCATTACTCCACACAATGCAAGATCATTAACTACCTCATTGACTTCTCCCTATAGATTTACAGCCTCTCATCTCGCTCCAAGCAGCAATTTGCATATCTTGAAACGCACGGCACACACACTTAAGTGTCAAAAGGCACCAGTGGATGACATTTTATAATGGATAAAATGCCACAATGGTTGAGTTGTACTTTTGTGAAATCAGGAATAGATAAAGAGTCTATAGTCTATAATATGAGAGGGAATTCTTTTCTTGTTGCCTTTATTACAAGTAGAAGTAGCCTACGATGGAATTTGGAATGGTGATGTGACCATTATCATGTTGTGTATTTGAGTAGGGACGTTTCCGATTTTCTGGTTCACAACAATATTATCCAGGTAGAACACGTTGAATTAATTCCATTCAAGAAGCTGTCTCCCATCACTCTGGCTGCTTAGGAGAAGTTGCAAGGTATACCAATCTGTCAAAATGAACTCCAGCAATAAATCAACTACGTAATTACCAATTGATTGAAATAGCTATCTAAGTGCGAAACAGACTTGCAGGCGTAATACATCAATTTTAATGGCATTTCTTAATCTGAATGCTCTGCAATCAGCAGAGACCAATTAGGGCCATAAAGATAGAGACCGCCATTAATAATCAAGCTAGGCTGCCGCCGCATTGGCTCCTGGTTGGGCTGACTTTCAAATGAAATGATCATGTTCTGGATATATGCTGTTGAAACTTGAAAAGACATAGCTAAGATTAATGACCAGGAGGGGAGAGGGGGGTTGGCACAATTGAAACCTCTTGAAACTACAAGGTCATCCTGGCCACCCTTATGGCAGCCTGTGTGTGGAATGACTATTGACCAGGCAGTCACCACACGATTTAACACTTTCCCCCCCCAAAAAAAATCCAAGGGCTACTTTTCCAAAGGCCAACAAATTCATGTTCTGAGAGAGGAGAATGGATTAGCCCATCTTACTAATGCCGAGAAATAGAAATATCTTCCTTGGAAAGCTATAACATTACACATGAAAAAAGGCCCTTGGGCACCACAGCAATGGGCAAAAGCTTTTACAACTGCACCCTCAGCAGAATTCCATTAACATTACGGTCACTTTTACTAGAGTGGGGTTTTCTGTACGTCTTGTTGAATACCTAGGACACCCAGACCGAACACAGCGGCAGAGAACAGAACAGAAAGGGGGGGAAATAAAAATAAATCCCGGATCACCACACCCCGTTTTAAACCTGGCTGCTCAGTTCATTCACCTCTCTCTCTCTGGCATGATTGATTGATTGAAAACTTTATTAACAGATTGCAGAATGGGTACAATACAGAACGGCTCAATACAAAAAAACTGCTATTGAGGATACAGACCAGAAAAAGACTTTCGTCTCGTTTATATCGGGGTCCCTCATTTTCAATTCATCATGTTCATGCATGAGGCTAGGCCCGTTTGTATTTTGGTGCCTTTGTGTAATTGCCATGTGCTCAGGTCGTTGAGAAATAGTTTGTACCAGTGTGTGGCCATAGAGAGCTTGAATCACTTAATGATACATACATTGTATCCTTATAGTTATATATTGTTTTGCTACACATGTGGTTAGGGCCAATGTTTTATATTCCATTCTAGTCCGGAGAAAAGCACATGTCACAATATAAATATACACACTGGATGCAAATAGGAAAAGCCATTACAGATGCACATCACGCCACACGCGAATGCATGATTTATGGATCCTCTTAACTAAAGGGCCACCTTTCAACATCCACCGTTGGGAGTATGGAAATTCAGTATGGCTCTGAGTCAGTGTTATGTATACTTCCATTAGCCCTGGACTATTTACCAATTCATTTACCTATGAAGATACGCCGTTTGTTGCTTCATGGCCGAATGAGCAGAGCCTCCGAAATGAGGACCATGAAGCCATTAGAGCATGAAGGCACTAATATCCCCATCGTCAGAAACAGACAAACAACTCACTCCTTTTGTTTTCAGGACTCGTACAACCTAAGCTATCGTTTTGTTATTCTAGAATGTTCAAAGATGATGGGTTTTTAAGTAGACCATTGCTAAATAGCCTGATAAATAGCAAATATTACAGACTAGTACTACTGATCGTCAACAACGGAGCAAGCCAGGCAAAGACAAAAGGCACCGACAAACACTCACTTGGCTCACGGCAAATATTCATTTGCGAGCATCACACAACACATAATGCAAAATGACCATAGTTGTGTGTGTAATCTTTTTTAATTTGGGTTAAAAAAAATATTATTTCCCAATTCTGAATCGATCTTCATTTGAATAAGCAATTATCGATTCATAATATCCCCAAATGTTGTTGTTATGCCATTTCCCTTCCTGGTCGTCTCGTGTCCAGATCTCGTGCAACATGTTTGAATCTAAACACATGGATCAAGTGAACTCAAGTCACTACCAGGTGCAAAGGCAGATGTCTGGTTGCATTTTGGATTTTAAAAACATGACGACAGAGAAGAGCTGGACCAAAGCAGAGCCATATGTAAGCTGTGCAAAGTGGAGGTGAAATATTGTGGAAATACAACAAATCTATGAAACCACTTACTGAGACATCACCCAGACGTGACATGTTCCAATAAAAAGTACATTCATGTAACTGCTTGAGAGTAAATTCTTAATGTAAACATTGATATTTTTAACAATGCAACATGTTAGAGGGTTCCTTGAACCATTGAATCTAATCGGATAGAATCGGAAATTGAATATCGAATAGATTCGGGACCTTGTGAATCGGAATCTAATCGTTTTGGGAAATTAAGTGGCGATACCCAGCGCTAGTGTGTGTACCACAAAACACGAAAGCAGCACATCTCAAACAAATAGTTGGGATGCCTCATGGAGTGTGGTTTGCAGGGAATGAGTTCAAGTGACTTCATTGACAAATTAGTTTGGCTCTCTGGGTAATTCTAAGGGCCGGTATGGCTTAGGCAGAGAGAGCTGGTTTGAGTTTGAGTAATTTGACAATAAATAAGGCAATCAGAAGATCACATCACAGCTTTAAATGGTCAAAGATAGCTCAATAAAGTCTCAGACTTATTTCCAATGTGGTCGGGTCCTCGATTCATGACCCATCATTAATTGTTATTTCCCTGATGTGTGAGCATGACATTGCACCTTCAGGGCTGATTCACCAGGCCTCTCTTGAAGCCCCGCTTCTCCTCAAGGCCGACTCAATTATTCAATTTCATATAAATTATTACGTAACGCACGCGTACCCTCCTAGGGGCCGGTGCACTCTCAAACAATGTCTGGCGTATTCCCTCTAAAAGCTCAGACATTTCTAGTGCAGATTTTTATATATTTCATTATGGACAATGTTTGTTCCAAAGTAAAGATAAGCTAATAAAATACACCTTATTAAAGCAACGTGTGGTCTATAAAGGAGATACCAGGGGAGCTGTGGCTGTCGGACCAGAATAGCTAGAGTGGCCCAGGCCTAATGAGACTGAATAAACTACAGGGAGGCTGCTGGTGGTGGGCCAGAAGGTAGAAGAGACCTTCCATGTCTCACCTCCCTCCAATCTCTATACGCCCGCCACGCCCCCTTATACGGAGTAAATCTGCCGTGTCATCAGGAGGCACTAACAGGCTTAACTCGCCCCCCGTGGAGCCACTCACACCACACAGCGGGGTCAGGGCTCGCAGGGGCCTGGAAATGTTGCTTCATATCAGGCCACGTTCCAAACCAAGCTCTCGCCCCAAAGAGTTTTATTACAGCCATCAAACCCGGTCTCCCAATATGTCAAAGAGATCTGAGCCGTTTGAATGGATATAAAAAATATGGTAATGGCTGGAATGTATAATAAATGCAACACACAGAAAATAGGCAATTGGTGAGCAAATCCTTTATGAAAGCCTCAATTAAATAAGTCACAATAAAATGTGAAAAACAGTTGAACATTTTCAGAAAAACAATGCGATTAGTTACAAAGCACTCCTCTAAACGTAACAGGCACATTTAGTAGCCTATCAAATCAAATACACTTGATAAGGAAGAAAAGAAAAACTGCATGAACAAATATCCAAAAAAGGAGTCAACTATTTTCTCTGTGGATGTCCGGAGGTTCATGGTTTAATGCGCTTTGAGACCATTTTGGTCTCGTTGCAGTCAAACTGCAGACTTTTAGTGCTATGATGATACCAGCATCACAACCTGTGCAGCGGCTGTATGCAAGAGGGCTGCTGAAGAGACTGCCTTTCATAGTTCACTGATCTCCAAGGCTGGCTTTGATATGATATGATATGATACATTTATTTATATTGCGCCCCTCAACCAATAGTTACATCGGCCCGGGGCGCATCCCGGGAAAGAAAGAAAAAACAAACAAAAAAGACAGGAACAATACGAAAAACAGAAGAAAATACAGGCAGTCCACCCAATCAGATAGAGAACAGACAGACATAATACACCACACATACAACAATACAAAAAACTAGCTCATGGATTGTTTATGGCGAATAGGTGGGTTTTGAGCATGGCCTTAAAGGTCCGTAGAGTGCTTGCAGATTTCAGGTTGAGTGGGAGCTTGTTCCAGAAAGTCGGTGCTGCGACTGCGAAAGCCCGGTTTCCCTTCATCACCAGTCTTGTGTGGGGGATTTTTAGGCAGATTTGGTTGTTTGAACGGAGGGATCTGGAGCTGGTTAATTGGACCAGGAGCTCTTTTATGTAGGCTGGTGCAAGACCGTTTATGGCTTTGTATGTGAACATGAGGATTTTGAAATGTATTCGTTGTTTTACCGGGAGCCAGTGTAGTGGTGAAACCTGCACGCAACTAGTTGCAGGTTACAAATTGCATCAAACATAATTGTCATGCAACTAGGCAGTTACACAAAGCAATTAATTAAAAAAGATATGCAACACACTTGAATTAATAGTTTATTCCTCCAACATCAATAGCAGCTAGCTAGATTACTTTGCTGGACCCACAAGGGCCACATCCTACAGGAGGAAAGGTGCCTGATTGACTGACTGATGTCCATGATTCAACAGTTCTGCAATTGCATGGAACAAGTCATTTGGTTTAGCCAACTGGAATTATCTGCCTAACCAGCCAGATATCTCACCGTCCCCAAATCAAGTACCCTTTCACTAACAAATATGCAACATTAGCCATGTGCTTTTTTTTTTGTGAGAGCCAGTATTGTTTACCCAAGTGGCACGCTGCTCATGTTGGTTTGCTTAAACACTTCATGATTATGTCAAACTAAATAAATACTCCCTCTCCAAACACCAGGCTGATTTGCTATAGCTCAATCCTGATGAAAGACTAAGATATTTGTCCAACAGCATAACTTTACATTCATAAATCAAATCACAGCTGTGAAGGTTCACAGCAGTTGATACGAGTGCATCACGTCAGCTGCCTGCTACTGTTCGCTAGATCAGCTGATGCAAACAGATGAGAATAATTAAGTGGATCATGCATTGCCGTCGAGGAGGAATGATTTCGGTAGTATTTTATTACTTGGTACATAATGCTTGTTGATTTGATGCTATAAAAGAGAAAACATGATCCCAGAGTGTGGGTGAAAGACTCGAGTGAATCGGTTGAAAAGATATCAATAGGCATTAGTTTGACATCATCACATGGCACGTTATGGCGGTCTTTGATGCTGTTGCATGAAAGTACTGTACTTTCACAAAGTTGAGATGTCTGCAACAGAGTTTCAAAGAAGTCTCAAGTGGGCTAGGCAGACTAGGCAACTCAAATGCAACATGGCAGTTGCTCGCGGCCTTTTTCCCCATCATCTATATTAGCAAGTATATTCAACTTTGCAATGGCTCCAAACACTAAATATTCAGCTGCATACTAATCCAAGAATATCACTGCAGCTGCAACTCAATGAGGCGAGGGCATGTGCGCCTTTCAGGAGAAACCGTTGCCTTAAATAACTTGGTAAATACTGACGCTAGAAATAAAAGGACGTAAATTAGTCTTCAAGTTTTCCTAAAATAGGTTCATCTCTTTTATAATATTTAAGGATCATTTCTAAATTTGTTATGTGATACAGATGGTCCCTTTGCATGAAAACAGTCTAAGCAATGGGTGAAACTAGAATGCTTGGCCTGGTTCTCCAGTAATGACTCTACAAACATATACAGGTGCAACTCGATAAATTAGAATATCGTGAAAAAGTTATTTTATTTCAGTAATTCAATTCAAAAAGCGAAACTCTCGTAGATTATAGATTCATTACACACAAAGTGAAATATTTCAAGCCTTTATTTGTTTTAATTGATGATTATGTCTTACAGCTCATGAAAGCCCAAAAGTCTGTATCACCAATAAAAAATTTCAAATAGATGTATTTTTCTTTTGTATATAGAAATGTCGGCCTTCTGAAAAGTATGTTCATGCATGTTCACTCAGAACTTGGTTGGGGCTCCTTTTGCACAAATGACTGCATCAATACAGCTAAATCCACGATATTCTAATTTATTGAGCTACACCTGTATGCTACGTGAGTGACAGTCATAGGTGGTTCTCAACGTTTTTTGGGCCATTGATTGAAAACTTTATTAACAGATTGCAGAATGGGTACAATGGGTACAATACAGTACAGCTCAATACACACAATTGTTAGGTGGATGCAGACCAGAGAAAGACTTTCGTCTTGTTTATATCAGGGTGCCCCATTTGCCAAATGCCCTCCTATCTGATGTTCAGGTCCCAATGGGAATAAAATGTTTGGCCCTCAATATTGAAGGAATCTGTGAAATTCTCAACAATGATATTTCTATTAGGCTCAGTCAGTGTCAGTGTTTTGATTTATTACATTCTCCTTGTCAAATGAAGGCTTCTAACAGAGGTATATGCACTAGTATACTGGAGGTGCTATTCGAAATAATAGCAATAGCCCACATAAAATCATTAATATATATTTTTGTCCACATTTATAATGGTTAAATAATAGTAAGCTAAATTGGAATTTGAAAATGTGGTGGGAGTCGAGCTGGTCAGACTAGAGGTGATGGCAGAAAGGGGGATGAGAAGGAAGCTGGCTGCTATCCTGGAGAATCCCTCCCACCCCCTCTACGACGAGCTAGTCAAGATGAGAAGCACGTTCAGCCACAGACTCACCCCCCCCCCCCCCCCCCCGACACTCAACTAACCGCCTCGGACAGTCCTTCATACCAGCGGCCATCAGGCTCCACAACAGTGGGCAGGGACTGCTGCCAGACATCCAACTAGAACTAATAGGAACCCAAGGAGGACAATAACACTACCTTATGCATACTGCACCTTATGTGAATACTGTGATACTGTGAATACTGTATATTTCAGCTAGTTAGATAGTAAATTATAACACTACCTTATGCATACTGCATCTTATGTGACACTGTGAATACTGTATATTTCAGTTAGTTAGATAGTAATTATATTGACTTATTTGTTTACACTGCTTGTGTTGTTTTTACGACCTGTACCCCCCCCCCCCCCCCCCCATCCCTTATGCTGCTATGATGCCTGAATTTCCATAAGGGGATCAATAAAGGAATATCTTATCTTATCTTAAAATCCAACTTGAATGAGGCGTTATTGTTGATCAAGCAGCCAATAAAATGCCATGCGAGTGACCAGAACTGATTTAAGGGCCATGGTTAAATCCTTTACATTTCCTTAATTAATAGCCATACATTCGTATGAGCAATGCTGCAAAGTATTTTGCTTAATGTGTGTTTACTTATTGATGACAGGGTTATGTGTGGGCGCACCGAACACCAGTCCCCTCTCCAATTGCACACAGCATAACTGCTCTGCTGTTGGCTCAATCTGCATTCACACGTGAATCTTGTGAACCCGGTGTTGTCCTGGCAAAGGGTAGGGTCTAATAAAATCTGCATAATTCTTTCTCAAATTTTATTCTTGCTGGATATGTATTTTTGCTCATTTTAGTTTGTACCACCAAAGTGTGTATTAATTAAACATTACAAAGTGATACTGTACATTCCCTGTTTCTGAAGCAGTGGTAATTTAGTCAACGAAAATGATGACTAAATATGGTCGTCAACAAAGCTTTTTCCCCTGACGACGAGACAAGACGTCCCGTTAACACATTCTGCGCCATAAACGAGTTAACTCGTTATTGGCCACCATGCGTTGAGCACCAGAAACTAGTTAACTCGTTTCTGGGATAGTTATTTAATTTATTCGCTATATCTATTCATAATTCTTAGCTGCAGCCTCTGGTATCCTCTTCAGAGCCTGTCTGAGCTGGCAGACGGTCAACACCGCCCTCTACTGCCAGGCGGAGCTATTGCATCTCATTGAAAATGAGTTTGTGTGTTTTAGGAGGCGATCTGGGCCGGGCGGGCGGGGTTTAAATACTCGGGCGAACCAGTTCTATACAACGGTGGCACCAAGCAGTAACTCCGCCTGCCCGTCATTGTGAAATGGTCGGTAGTGTGGTGCGGACCTCCACAAGCATTATTTGGAATTGCGATCAGATATTTGGATTATCTCTTTTGCATTACATCAGACACATGGTAAGAAGATTATATATAAATTTGATCGTTGATCCGACATGTATTTCTACCGCGATCACAGCTATATGTGTGGACCGTGTATGGCTGTTACCGTTGGCTGCGGTGGGGGTGGGGGGGGGAGGGCCACGCTACGACGGTCATTTCATGTATGCACGAGGAGACAGACTAATGATAATCTAGCGTTGATTTCAGGATGATTGGATAATCAGCCGAAAAATTACAACGTGATGACTGGATTACAGTAAAACGCCTTTTCTCGCCTTTTTCCTGGAATTACTGAAAAACACCCAAACCATACTCTATTCAAAATGGTATAAAACGGAAATGTACAGATGAAAAAACAATCTGTCTCGGGCATGTTGACTAGAAGCAACTCACTGAGACCCGACGGCGTTATTAGACCCATAGATATAATATAAGATATATTTTAAGCACTCGCAAATGTCAGTCTAAAACTATATCCATTGAATAAAGACCTGGTGATGAATGGGGTATCAGCGCCCCCTGGTGCTGGCGGTCAATGTGTTAATGGAGATCATGTGATACTAACATGACTAAATTATTCATGCAATGTCGTTGACTAAAAATTACGACACAAAATGTAGTTTACAAAATAAAATCTTGACGAAATTTTAAGACGACTAAATAATTATAACTTTTAGAATAATTCATGTTATTATTAGTGCAGCATTTCCATTTTCTATGTGTGCATCGCAAGTGCTTTGATTAATTTTCTCATCCACATTATTTGTTCTTTGCCAGCATTCTAGATAGCAGTAACTGCACACGGCATGGGTTTAATGGAACAATGGCGGGGCAACTGGGTCTCGGTGTAACCAATGTAACCAAGGAATAGTCCGCCTATACTTTCAAACTATAGTCAAATAAAATCACGGGAGAATTGATATCTGATCATCTACATAACGGTTTTATTCACCTTCTTCCTCTTTCCACTCCACAACAACGGACCTGTCACAAGCGCGTACCCCACTCTTCCCAAAAACAAAACCCCAAGAGAGCGTGCAACTCCACCTAATAACGTCAGCATCAATAATAACATAGTGTAGCGCCGAAGAATATGAGTCGGAGGCAGGGTGTTGAAAAACAACGCTAAACGTTTATTCAACATCAACTTCAACGTCAACACCGTTTACTTGCTAGCTAACAGGAACTCGTTTGCCGACAGGAAAGTAACAAACAATATTGTAGATGCGGAACCCTTATCTCCAACACATAGTTCCGTGGGTGAATTATGTTGATCCACCACAATAGAACACATTAAATAGCTTACATACGTCTAACCAGCTAGCACTAACGTTAGCTTGTTTTGGCTCATGCCAATTTATGAGGCTGTAACTGAGTGGCGAGACTAAACAAAAAAGACTAAATCGAGACTAAACAAAAAAGACAAACTAAAATGCTCAGACCTGTAGTTGACTAAAACTTGACTGCCTCACTCTGCTTGCCCGTCTGTTGACTTTGCATGCAAAAAGCTAAAAATGCCGCGTTTATGTCTGGATTCCATTTCCATTGCATAATTCAGTCCATAATTTCAGATTATTAACAGAAAATATTAGCCCCTAAATCGCAACACATCATCACAGGAAATGTAGGCCTGTTTACAGTTTATATACTTGTTCAAAACTTGGACTGGACTCAGCGACTTTCTATGTTGCATAGGCTATTTGTGTGCTTTATGCGTCAATGATTCAAAAAGAGCCGCAGAGAACGCTGATGGGCAAGCAAGTGAACATGATGATACTGTCTATCTGTATGTCATATATGTTATGATGAATTGAAAATGGGGGACCCTGATGTAAACAAGACGAAAGTCTTTCTCTGGTCTGCATCCCCTTAACAATTGTGTGTATTGAGCTGTACTGTATTGTACCCATTCTGCAATCTGTTAATACAATTTTCAATCAATCAATCAATCATGAAAGTGTGCTGTTGTGTGTAAAATACAAGCTGCTGAGGAAATGCTAGCAATGCACAATATGAACCTGCTGGGGCAATTAAAGTGGCAAAATTAAAGCAATTATAAATAAATATATTTAAAAAAAACTAGCCGTCCCCTTTCAACAATTCTGCACCCAGTGTCCCCCGACACTCTGTGAACCCCCCCCTGGGGAGGGTGGTACCGCCCCCTTTGAGAAACCATGGTCTATACAACCAGTAGCTAGCTAATGCTACGTGAATGGGAGTCATAGGCAATGATGACATGTTTCAGACATGTTGCACCATAATCATCCTTGTTCTATAAAAGTACTGATGTTGATCCAAGTTGATTTAAGGTATCAAGATACAGCCCTAATGACTCATTCATTTAACAATAGTGCATACATGACAGAGGCCTTGTTTGGTGCAGTTGACCTGAACTCTGGAGTGTTCACCCCTTACTTTGGTTCAACTGCAGGGATGGAAACATCCAAATCGAACTTGGATGCACACCAAGTAAGTAACCACACCCAGGTCCAACCGAGAGAGGTGGTCTCATGTCGCTTGCAAGCAAACCCTGGAGCAGTTCATTAGAGGGGAGAAAGCAATCAGTCGAAAGACAGGAAAATGTCAGAGAAACAGTTTCTTTAATTAAGCTGGGTGACTTGCTCCCACATTCCCTAAAATGTCTTTATAATGTAATGTGTAATCTATACTTTTATTAATCCCTTGGGGAAATTCGTTCTCTGCATTTGACCCATTCAAACTGTTTAGGAGCAGTGGGCAGCCACACAGTGCGGTGCCCGGGGACCAACTCCCGTTGTAATGCCAGTACCTTGGTCAAGGGCAATGACAGGATATACCTATAGCATAGCAATGCATGTCTTTTTATGGTGTGGGGGGAACCAGAGTACCTGGAAGAAACCCAGACAACCACAGGGAGAACTCCTTACAGACAGGCCGCCTGTGTAGGAAGGGTGATGGGAAGCATGTTATAAACAGGTTCCAAGCATGAGGGGGCGGGGCTTATTTCAATGCATGATGATGTGAATTAATGCATGCATAAATGTCGATGCCCCGAGGGAGTTTCGAACACGGGTCTCCCACGCCGTGGGCGACAACATAGACCGCTGCACTAAGAGGTGAATTCACTCCTGGGTACCGTATCCATGTGTATTTTTAACCCTGTTATGGGGAAGTGAGTTTAACTCGCAGCCCGCTTACTGCCAGTCACTTCACAACACACACGTTTATCGTGACTGTGGATATTACTCACGGACCTCCGTTACACTCACCTCCCTAAACTCACGCCACCTCAGGACATCCGGGTCATACGGCACCAGTGTGACCGATCGTATGTTACTCCTTCTGCGTTGTGTTAAATGTCGATGCCCCGAAGGAGTTTCGAACACGGGTCTCCCACGCCGTGGGCAACGACATAGACCGCTGCACTAAGACTCAAGAGGTGAATTCACTCCTGGGTACCGTTATCTATGTGTCTTTTTAACCCTGTTATGGGGAAGTGAGTTTAACTGGCAGCCCGCTTACTGCCACAGTCATTTCACAACACATGCGTTTATCGTGACTGTGGATATTACTCACGGACCTCAGTTACACATAGGTATAGCAATGACTATGGCATTTACATGTTGTAAACAGGGGCCAGAGAGCTGATTCCCAGAGGCTCAGAGTAGCAAACCTGTGTAGTATCGCCTTGTTATGTTCAAAACATACTTTTTTTTTTATGTAACATGTAACTTAATACTGAATATGTATTTGATTGGACAATGATGGAAATTAATTCCATTAAAATACTATTCTTTGTCATTGACAAAGAATATTCCAGGGGATGAAGTGGCGATATTTTATCTTTACACTAAAATCTTATTTTTTTATATATAATTTTGTCTCGTGGGTCCGATTATTGTACTCCTCCCCTCAAGCTTTGTGATAATAATACTGTATAACAGTGGTTCTCAAACTACCTGAGAACGTAGCTGGCTCTCCAAGTACCACCATATGACCGGTGTTAAAATACAGTCTATTCAGCTATGCACAGTTCACGCAGGAGGCAAATGTATTCCTAATACCATTATTTATTGTTAACTTTTGTCAGACACAGCCACAATGTACAAAGGGATAGCACTAGAACTAGCAAACGCTTCCACACAACTCATACAATGCAAGGGGCATTGAGAACATAATAACTAACATTCTCACATACAGTAGCAAGTGAGAAAATTAAGAACAACTGTATTTCAGCAAATGTACTTAATTCTCTCTCTCTCTCTCACAATTATTTGGTTACAAAAACTTAATTTCCTGCATTCTGGTGCAGGAATTTTTACCCTTTAAATGCCAGTGTTTGTGATGGGCATCACAAATTATTGTAAAAAAGAAAACACATATTCGATACATTTTTGAATGTTTACCCTTTAAATGCCAGTTTGTGTGATGGCATCACAAATTGTTAAAAAAAAACACAAAAAGTTAAATATTTACAATATATCAAATGCAAAGTACATTTTTCTGGGGGGGATTATTACAGGCTAGGCATGTGTCAATGATTAGCAGCAACACATATTTTGATGAATTTTTTTTAATGTCAGATTAAACACCAACTCTTTTCAGAAAAGTGGGAGTATTTAATTTTTTATCTGACATTACAAGAAATCTAAAAATAAATGGTTATGATCAGGGCTGAAGTTGAATTAAAGATTTATGACTGTTTAGACTGCATTACTCTGTCACAGTGATCTCCTGGTTGTTCCCCACTTAGATTATCTAACTATCGCGCTGCCGCAACCAGAAACACTGGCCTGGCCTGCTTCTAAGTTCAGTGGCCTGACTGCAAAAAAAAAAAAAAAAATTTTTAGCTTTTTTGGAAATGTTTTCAAATACCACCAGCAGTACCACCAAGTACCACTAGTGGTACACGTACCACAGTTTGAGAACCACTGCTGTATAATATATGCATTCTGAATACTTTCCACTTGAACGAGGAACGCGCAGGGTGCCCCCATCTCCAATAATTGTTCGCCCGGCATTGCCATCGAGCCATTAGCTATATGGCCACGTAGTGAACAACAATTCCAAGGCGGCGGTCAGGTGGCGTAGCGGAGATTGCGTTCGTCACCAACGCTGGAGACGCTGGGTTCGTGTGTTCGTCTGTCACCAGCTTGGCTGGCCGTTCACACTAATACAATTGGCAGTATTAGGGGGTGGGGAAAGCTGGCGGGTGGGTCCTGGGCGTTGTGGACAGCGACCCCTACAGTTCGGTCGGGGCGCCTGCTCAGCGAGGGTAGGATCTGGAGAGAGGTAGTGCGTCCTCCCACACGTTACACTCTCCCAGTGAGAATCTGCGCGGCCAGGCTGGCTGCCGGCTGGCTGCACATGCGTCGGAGGAAAGCATGCGACAGTCTCCGGCCTCTCGGACCAACAGTAGGGGAAAGTGCGCAACAACCAGGAAGGGGGTTGGGAATTGGCATAACGACTAACAGTGGGATGGGAGAAAAAAAAATCGGAAAAAAGGAGGGGGGAAAAGATAATAAAAAAATAAAAATAAAAAAAATTCGAAGGCATCACACATCACAAAGTTTTGCTGTAGGCAGATGACCTTCTGTTGTATATCTCTGACCCAGTCTCCTCTCTGCCACATCAACATTAGAACAATTCAGTAGATATTAAAGTTATAAATAAAAATAAATTAAATGTTCCCTGTTAACTCATCGACTGCCACGCTGTTTTCCCATCTTTACTCAATGGCGCCAGCATTATTGACCATTTTCACAATGTTTGCGGACCCATCGTATATTCTATATTATAGCTACGGAGACAATAGTATGGCTCATTTGACAGGCACTATTTATAGTCCAACACTGACGAACCAGTTCATTTCTACATACTTTCGTTTGTGCGCTATTCCACGCTAAACATCACCCCTTTTCGAAATAATCCAGTCTTTTTTTCTAGATATGACGTGTTATATGCATATGCACAAATCGTTCGGGTTGCTCGCCTGAAACCTATATTATTTCCAAATCAAAAGGTATATACCATATAGATGAGTCTTCACAAAGTCATCAAGGGGGGGGGGGGGTCGTTTTACGAAGCTGCGATTGTTACCAAAAGCATGTTTTAGGTTCGGTAAAATATGACACTGATCAATACAAAAGCATGTTTTACTTTTAGGTTCGGTAAAATAGACCTAAAATAGATCTTACCTTTGTCAGAAGGTACTCCAAAATGAATAATCCCAGTAGTTACATCGTGATCGCCATTACTCGTGTGCATTGGGCATGGCTATAATGCGGGAAACAATTGGTTTCAGGCAAGCAAAACTCTGACAGATGGCTGTGTGCTGATTCACTTTGAGGGGGAGGGGATTCCTGCAGCCAGAGGCACAGAGAGACACCTTAGAGACCCAGTTCAAAAGGTAGGCGATACTGCCACCTGTCGGGATTCGATCGGCATTGCAATTTTAACCTAGGCAGCTGTGCCAGGGAGACACAGGCAGGTCCGCGCTAGTGTTTAGAATGGGAAAATCGAAAGGGTCCAGAAAGGGTTAACTCACCTGCATCACAAATTCCACTCTTTCCAAACACATGGTCAAACACAGGATTTAACTACCATGGTATTTACTATTTTCACAATATTTTCAAAACGGTTAGAATAATCCTGTACCTGCTCATAGCGGAGCAATTCTCTGAGCGAAGTTAGTTTCATATTTGCGAGATAGTTAGCGGAGATAGTTATAAGGCGCTCCAGCTCAAACAGGGAGGAATGGGAGGGGCTGCTTTTTTCTATCTCTCCCTCTGTCTCTGTGTACGTTCAATGCTTTTCAGTAGCCAAATGTTACACTGTTGAAACTAACTTGATAGTTGATAATAAATATTTCACTTAATTAGCTGAAATATTCTAAAATCATTAAGTCTGCTATAAGCCATTCTCCTTATCTTTTGTGTGTATGCCTGTTTATATGTATGCATGATATAATAGCCTAATGATATATGATATTTGCATTTATAATGCGCCCCCCAGCCAATTTTTACATCGGTCTGGGGCGCAGCCCGGGGAAAAAAGAATAAGAATAAATGGACAGGACAAATAAAACAGAACCAGGCAGACGGACAGACAGAGAACATATGAACACCTCTCAGACACACAACAGCAAAGTAACTCAGTGATCATCCAGAACGAAAAGGTGGGTTTTAACACATTGTGCGCCATAAACGGCGTAAGTCGTTATTGCCCGCCATGCGTTGAACGCCAACAACGGCGTAAATCGTTTTTGGGATCAATATTTAAATTTCTTCGCCATGGCATTCATAATTCATCCAGCCTCCCTCCAGACTGCAGCGGCACCCTGTCTGAGATTGCAACACCTCAATACCGCCGCCTGGTGGAGGGTCGGGCGAGTTACACTCACGCCAGACCGGAAGTGGCGATCGGTGCATCGAGGAAATTCCTCCGGCAGAGATATCTTGTAGCGTGGATCAATATACACACTCGAGTGCATTTGGATCGCTTTCGAAACGCAATAATCGATATGATTTCGGCATTTATTGCGCCATACAAACCGGAAATGGATCTAGGAGATCGACGTCAAATAATTGGGATATTTTTCCTCCAGTCTCATCGGTGAACGGTAAGAGGAGACTAACGTTATTTTCAGCCCGATTGTCCATTTCTGTTTGCAATCAGTCTGATCAATATATCAACCCATACTAAATAAAGCCATTACTGACGATCAAGGAATTATAAACGGCGGCTATGTGGTGTAGTGGGCAAGGCGCTTGCCACCAACGCTGGAGACGCTGGGTTCGAGCCCAGCTCTCGGCGTTGCTACCAGCTTGGCTGGTCGCTCATACTAACACAATTGGCAGTGTTAGGGCTGGGAAAGCTGGTGGGTGGGTCCTGGTCGTTGTAAACAGCGACTCCTACAGTTCGGTCGGGGCGCCTGCTCAGCGAGGGAAGGATCTGGAGGGAGGTAGTGTGACCTTCCACACGTTACACTCTCCCAGTGAGAGTCTGCGCTGCCAGGCTGGCTGCCGGCTGGCTGCACATGTGTCGGAGGATAGCATGCGATAGTCTCCGGCCTCCCGGACCAACAGTAGGGGGGGGGTGCGGAACGACCAGGAAGGGGGTTGGGAATTGGCATAACGACTAACAGTGGGATGGGAGAAAAATCGGAAAAAGGAGGGGGGAAAAAGATAATAAAAAATAAAAGAAATAAAAAAGGGAATTATAAACGACCCCCCCCCCCCTTTTTTTTTCACGCATGATGAAGCATAATGTATACCGATCATATACATTTGAATTTTTTAATATAGCGTGTATAGGAAAGAAACGCCAATTGATAATCTACCATATGCGTCAGGGCCTATAACTAGCATTTTTGGAATTACAGCAGAAAAGCTTAACATTATATTCTCTACGGTATTAACACAACAATGTATGAATGAAAAAATATAACGTTCCCACATCCGGAACGATAGATAATCGATGTTGAATGGGCCATAGTAATGCAGATATAGCTATAATATTTAAAATGTTATAGCCCTGCAAAGAAGGTAAACATCTCCATAGGCTTACAGCGGTGGAAGACTGGGTATAATGATGGGCACAATGCCCGGCGCCCAATGTGTTAAGCAAGGTCTTGAATGTCTGTACGGTGTTGGCAGACTTGATCTTGAGAAGGAGCTTATTCCACAGTGTCGGCACAATCACTGCAAAGGCCCGGAAACCCTTTGTCACCAGTTTGGCCCGCGGGACCCTCAGACACAGTTGGTCATTTGATCTGAGGGACCTGGAGCTGATGGGTTGGACCAAGAGTTCCTCAATGTAGGCCGGAGCGAGACCATTGAGGGCTTTATAGGTGAAAAGTAGAATTTTGAAGTTGATTCTCTTCCTCACTGGGAGCCAGTGGAGAGAGACAAGGACTGGGGAGATGTGGTCCCTCATTCTGGTGCCTGAGACCAGCCTGGCAGGAGCATTTTGAACGCGCTGGAGGGGGAGGATGGTTTTGTCCGGGAGACCAGAGTAGAGGGAATTGCAGTAGTCCAGTCGTGAGAAAATGAGCATGATGATGATTTTATTATGAAGGTCGCTGGGGGAGAGGAAGGACTTGATTTTTTAAATGATGCGCAGTTGGAAGAAACGGGACTGTACCACTGATCTGACTTGCTTGTGGAAATTGAGATCTGAGTCAAATAAGACCCCAAGGTTTCTCACATTGGGTTTTACCAAGGAGGAGAGGCTTCCCATGTTTCTGGAGCTCCGAGTGACTGAGGTAAGGCTGTCCCTGAAGCCTATTTTTGGGATTCGAACTTCGTCCGGGTTTTTCCAACCTTCGAACAAAGATATACACAAAAAAAATAATTCAATTTTTATTTTTTTATAAATATCCTCAAACAAAATTCTCAATTTGAATAAAGTGATTAATCTGATTAAATTAGTCTTTTTTATTTTATTAAATCAACTTTCTTTAATGAATATAACTTTTTTTTTTTTACTATAATAGTGTAGCCCAGGGGTGGCCAACCAGTCAGAGACTAAGAGCCACAAAAAAATTACTGTGGTACCACAAAGAGCCACACCATATACCAGCGTTTCTCAACCTTTTTTTTCAGTCACGGCACCCTTCATGTGTTTATAGGTCTCACCCTCTGGCCTCTGAAGTTGCTAATGTCTTTTTTATTTGGGCCTCACAGGGTTAAAAGTACCCTGTGAGACCCACGGTTGCAAAATTACAAAATCACTTTTAGCCATTTAAAAAAATAATGTTTATTTAAAAAAATTTAAAGGGGAACTATTTTACTATTTCTTTCACTATTTGGGCACTTTTACACAATTCCTGTGAGTCTATGGAACACCTAGGTTTTTTTTTTTTTTTAAATGCATTGTTTTGTATTTCTAATCAAGTACTAAAAACCGCATTTTTCTACCTCAAGATCTTAAGCCGTTTTGAGGCTGGGCTCCAACCACTGTGTGGCCTGGTGCCAACTGCCACATCAACTGCCACATTATTATGCAGCTGAGAAATCTCTGACATCACAGATATGCACATTTTCAGATGACTCAGTTCAGTGAGGGTGAATATTGTGAGAGGAGAATTGGAAGAATTCGCCAATATGAGAATTAGAGACATATATCCTATTAATATAAGTCCACATAGCTAAGAAACAATGGTAAACACTGAAAAAAGCCATTTATAAGATAGTTCCCCTTTAAGCACATGTATAGTCAATTGGTCCTGTTGTTCAGCCTCACAATGCTATTTGATAGTAAATGTGTTTATATGTCCCACCCTCTGGCCTCTGAAGTTGCTAATTTCTTTTTAATTTGGGCCTCACAGGGTTAACCTCTTAAGCCCGAGATATACAGTAAAAGTGTATATTTTCAGCATTATGTTTGTTTACCAATTATTTTAACTGTTATTAGTGAAATATAAGATTATAGAAATCTCAGGGCATTGAGTCGGAAACCGGCGCATATTGACAGGAGGAAGTGGCACAGCCAGAAGTGAGTGTAGTCTTTTGAAGGAAGAGACGCAGGGCTTTCAAATTTTGAAAAACTACCCTACCCAGCTCACACCAGCCCCTGTCAATCATCTGACTTCTGGATTTACTTTTTAATTTCTCTTATTTTTTGGGATTATCTCCCACAAACCTGAACGTTATTGTCATAAAACAGAACGCAGTTAGTTTCTCTACCTTTCTGTGAACGTCTTGCAAAAAACGGTGTTGCAATATGATGAAAATGGTGGAGAAATTTACATTATAAAAAAGATGGCAGAATTCAGTACTGTATCTACAAAACCTTCTGTTTAATCATCTTCCCTTTATTCATTTGCTTAGATTTTTCAGGTCTGGTCAATTTTAGCATGGTGTTATTTACAGTCAAAGATAAAAAAAAATTTAAATAGAATTGATATTCCCCTTTGGTTCATTACAATTTACTCAAGCCTAGTAACAGACACACTATTTCTGACACTGATCCATATATGTCCCTAGATTCAGATACCAAGAACATGCAAATGGACCATTTAAAAAAAAATTGTAAATGTTTATTCTACGTCCTTATGGAATGAGTGACATAAAAAAAAAAAAAAAGTAAAAAAAAAAAAAAAAGTAAAAAAAATATAAAAGAAATATTTTTTTTTAATTTTTTTTTATGGATGGAAGAGCCGCACATTGACGGGCAAAGAGCCGCATGCGGCTCGCGAGCCGCGGGTTGGCCACCCCTGGTGTAGCCTAATCTTTATCTGCAACTATGAAGAAAAACCCCATTGGTTTAAACAGAATGAATAGACACATACATTTTTTTTAATAATAAATAAATAAGAATGTTGATTTAGAATTCGAATGCCAACGTAACGAACGAAGGTCCCAACGTTCAAGCCCTAGACTGAGGTGGGGGTGCCAAACAGAATGCTCTCATTTAACTGCAGGTGGTTTTGCGACATCCATTCCTTTATATTGCCTAGGCAGGTCTTCAGGTGGTCTAGGCCGGTGGAGTCAGCTGTTGTGAGTGGGAGGTATATCCGAGTATCATTGGCGTAGCAGTGGAAGGAGATGTTGTGCAGAGTCAGTGATGATTTGACTGAGGGGGAGCATGTAAAGATTGAAGAGGATGGGTGCCAGGATTGAATAGTGGTTCTCAAATTGGATTTTTTTTAACAAGTAACATAGTGCTGTAATTACATTTTCTAATAAATATGCATGATCAAGTTCAACAATGTGTGCTTTTATTTTGATATTCCTTAATTCCACATTGAAATTACGCAATACATTAAGTGTGGGGTCCCCAAAAAAAGTCCTAAATAAAATGGGGTCACAGTATGACAAAGTTTGAGAACCCCTGGCCTAATATAATACAATATGTACAGTATATGTATTAGCCTAAAGCCAGAACTTGCGACTAAAATAGATGCGTGTGAACCAGAAAGATTATTTAACCCATTTAGACCTAAAACGCCTGCTAATAATGCATTATATCCTCCATATACACATAAATGCGTTTCCCAGAATCAATGGGTTTAAGAACACAATTGTGCGAGTAAAGATTATATCCTACAAGCTGACAGTTCAAAGACAGCTCTAAAAAATATTTAAGTTCAATGTTAATTTCGTCACAATATACAGAATACTAGGGGTGTAACGATGCATCGATTAATCGAAATGCATCGATTCTAATGTGTTAGAATCGATGCATCGATTTGAATCTGTTAGAATCGATTAGAATCGAAATTAATCGGGGGGGGGGGGGGGGGGGGGGAATGTTATGTATTTAATTTTTTTTGTGTATCGTTTTTATTGACCTATAGTCCATTCATCCTGAGTGAATCAGTTCCCCCAGCCACATTTGTGCATTACAATTATTGGGGGAATTAACTGATAGAAAATGTATCGAAAATGTATCGAATCGTGGTCAAATGAAGAGATTTCATGATGCATTGAATCGTTGCCTGAATAATTGTAATCTAATAGAATCTAATCGTTGTGAGGTCGCATCGTTACACCCCTACAGAATACTAATGGAAGAACCCAGTAGAAACCTCATAGTTAACCCTGTATGCCACCCCAGAGTCTTGTACTGCTATTAGAAAAAGAAAAAAGAAGAAAAAGAAAAAGTGTAGTTATTTTGCCAACTGGAGACATAACAGTACAAATGAAACCATATAACAGAAAGTACTAGGGATGGGCATTGATTTACGAATATTTGAATAGTAGAACATGGATTCGTTTACACAAATATCGTTTCGTCTAAAAAAAACTACACTGCGTAGTGTATTGAGAGGGGACCCTATTTTAAAGATTTATTTTTTGGCGTTTTATCGCTTTATTTCTACTGGGCAGGAGGAATGGGAGACAGAGTGGGGGGAAGACATTCGGCAAATAACGACGGGTTCGGGAGTCGAACCCGGGTCGGCCGTGTTTCGCCACTGGGGCGCCCGAGAGGGGACCCTATTAACTGTTACACCGCTGAACGGCATGCTGGGTACAGGTAGCTAGCTAGGTTGTTGTTTCACTAAGTTCTCATCAGTGATGCAACATTCAGAATTAATGCTTTTGTTCCCGAAATACGCTAGCTCCGTCCACTAGCATTAGCTGTTAGCAATGAAATGACAGCAGCCAGTTAGCTCGCTTGTGTGATTATACTGTATCATGTTCAAGTAAAAACGAATCATATGTTAATGTGGGGGGGGGGGGGGTTCTATTAGTATCGAATAGTTCTCAGTGACTATCGAATATAATTTTTTTTAGTTTTGCCCATCCATACGAAGTACATACGGTATTTATATTTCTGATTCAAGCCTATTCAAAGCCTATTGAACTACACAGAGACAAGAGCCATGTGAATATTACAAAGAAGGGAAAAAGGAATTACTCTTCCATTCTTCCAGATGTTTGGGTCGGCCATTCATGACTCCTCAGAGTTTCACAGTGGACCCATTATTTGTCAGAGAACGGGCCAAGAACCCGCCATTTTTGAGAACAGTACAACTTCACCATGAAGCAAATTTACGCATGGCCTTTAAAAAAGGGACATCAAATCAATCAGGGCAATTCTTTCTGAAAATATTGCACACTATGCACTTAAAGCCTATAACTACAGACACTGCATGAGTCATATTTCCCAGTAATGTCGTTTTAATGTCTTGACAATTTGATCCAATTTTCACCTGTGTGAAAACAAGAGGAACAAATGACAGGGTGTTTGTTAAAAGTGCAGAGTACTAACAATTTAACACCCTCAGCATCTTAATAGAGTAGACGGGGTTCACAAAGCACATTCATTTTGTACTACTCTGAAATGTTAAGACTCAAGCATTTTTGGACTGAAAATTACACACCTTGACTTCACTACTTTATTCTTACAATGCGTGACTCTCATGATAATGGCATGTGTGAAGGGGGGTAATTTGCACTGTGATTGAACCACACACATACCTAAAGGCTTGTTCCGACCGCCTCCAGCTAAGTCAGCGCGGCTGCTTTCAATTTCATTTCCAATGTAGAGGAGTGTATGCGGTACCTCACATGTACCTTGTGGCTGCATACGCTCCTCTACATTGGAAATGAATTGAGAGCAGCCGTGCTGCTAGACTTGGCTGCTTTGGGTGAGTATGAACCATTAGAGTACCTGATGAGTGATTTCCCTTTTTGGGGGCCTTTCCTCCTCTTCTTGAAACCGGGTCTCTGCAGTGGTACAGTAGGTTAGACCTCTTAGACCTCAGTCTATACTACCCAGAAATTCCCCTCTTTGTTCTGTATATTCTGCTCTAAAATAAAATACATGAGCCTTTAGATGTTGATTTAAAGCCACAATATGGATTTTTCTTTTACCTCATATATGCAAGGTATAGGCTATTCATTCTTAAAAAGGTTTGTTTTGTAGATTTTTAAAAAAGTAGAAGTTTCTTAACCCCTTGTTAATCAGAATATAAGTCTGTTTTACTCCAGTATGTACAAACCTTACCAATGTAAATAAACCCTAACCAAAAAATAGAGCGAATAAATAATGTACATTACCGTATCAAGCGCTTGGTCAATGAAAACAGGGTCTCTAGTCCTATTCGATAGTCGTGGTGGTGGGCCCACCCATTCAAGTCAAGTCAAGAGTTGTATTTGTCACGGCATACAAGCATACAGTGAACGTTTACTGTTGTATTACAGATAGGGATGGGTACCAAATCAGGTACTTTTAAGGGTACCGACCAAATCACGTCGGTACTACAGAGTACCGATTCACGTGAGATCCGCCGGTGCCACATTTCGGTAATGTGAAGAAGAAAAAAAGTCCGATGACGTCAACATTTCATTTACAGCTAAACGAAACCTATGAAGTGTGCCGCACGTTCACGTCAATGTTCACACACACAATACACGCTTACCTAGGATTTGACTTGATTAAAAAACAAAGCAGTCACAGCAATGGCAAGCCGAAAATGGTCGCAAGTGTTGTTAGTTATACTTTACAAAGCTATGCAGACAACGCTCACTGCAATATTATATATATTAACAAATTGTTCTAAATAAATAATAATGATAATAAATTATTTGAAGTTTGGAAATTTTTCTTTTTTTACAACAAAGGTAGGTACATATTACATTTTTAGAAAGGTACCCAACCCTAATTACAGATAATATCCCACTCACTGCACTGTGGCACCGTGGGATAGTGCAGCCTTCTTCAAAACAGCCTACAGAGGCTACGTAGTTCCTTCTCTCCTTCCTTTTCCTTCCTCAGGCAGTGGAGCTTGCGAGTCCACATTGGCCGCCTGACGCCCGAGCCGCATGCTCACTATCTCACTGAAGTGTTCTGCTACATAAAGCCCTGCCCGACACCATTGGACCAATGCTAGTGCAACAGAAGCATGGCCTTCAGTTCCAGGGCCATGATTTTGTTTCCCTCCACTATAGGCAAAGACGGGGGATTAGTACTTCATCCAAACACAACAACAACACATTTCATCTGGTGTCCACCCCCCCGCCCCCCCCCCCCACACTAAAATAGTAAAATCCCAATGAAGAAATAAAACTGCCCACAAAAACACAGCACAGACGGCGGTAACCAAATCCCTTTCCCAAACATCTTCTACCCTATTTGGAATTCCTCTGCAAATGCATTCACATCCCAAAAACTATTTGGGAATTTCTTTGCGAATGCATTGACATTATCTACAATCAAAAAAGAAAGAAGAAGAAAAGGAAAACACCAGGGATAGTGGCCATTTCTTTCTAGTAGCAGAAGAAATTCCTCAGGCCAAATATCTGTCCCCTAGGCAACCTAGGCAACCTTAAATCACAGATTACAGGACGATCATCCTCACCAGGTGTGTACGAGAAGGAAGTAACAAACAGCAGGGAACATATTGATTACCCAGTCGTTTGAGATTCCGTGGGTGGAGCCAGCTTTCCTATAGAGTCCCTTTGTATGTTTGGAGACTACAGTACGAAAAAAAAGCACAAACACAAAAAATACAGAGAGTCCTTAACCCTTTCACCGCCGCACTACCAAACGGTTAACCCTTTCACTGCGACAATACACAGAAGGTTAACCCTTTCACTCGGTTGTGTGGTGGTAAAGGGTTAACCTGCTGTCGTGTGGCAGTGAAAGGGTTAATACTGCTGCTGACTCTGCTCATCATTGGCCTATGGTACAACACCTGGCGGTTGTTCTAAACACGCAGAGTCAACTCTGAGTCCCTACTACAGATGGGGTGAAACGAAGACCTTGTTAAATGGACCCAGCAGCTCTGAGGCCAATGCCTCGTCTCACCTCATCGAGCACAGATATCCCACTCCCTGTTCGGAGACGAGTAGGAGTAAAGCCCTTAATCCCATGGCTTGATTCACGCTACCTGCTAGGTGGTGTACCAATGACATCAATGGGAGAGTGTCCCGCTTATGACCTCAGACGTCTGGGCTTTATTCTGGGAAAAACACCCAGGGCCATATCCATTACAATATAGTAATTCCCTATTCGACAACGTGGGCTGGGGAACATCCGTGTCTAGAAGACCGAGACAAAGGAGGTCCTGAAGGAAAGTGTTATGCCAAAGACACACATGGATAACTAAGAGGTTATAGGGAATCGTTACAACAATTGTAAAAGACTATACAATGGCCTTGGTGTTATTGTGTAATCATTACAATTTCCATTCCTCTGTTAATGCTATTTCCTGACTAGTAACCTACTGTAGCAAAAACAATGGTTGTCACAACAAGAGAGTGTCAATCAATAGATAGGACTGGATCCACTGTTCATCATCAACCTGCATCCAATAAACCATACTGTCACTTCTCTCGGGTACATGGTAGACGGCCGATGGTTCCCTGAATGGGTGGGCTAGTGTTATTATTGTAAGGATAACACGGTTTGGGATGATGTGATGATGTAGTAGGCCCATCATCAGTCAGTAGCCTACAATAACGACATCAATCAAATTGAGTCCATCATTATGTTCATGGGTTTTGATGAGACTGATGATATGCAACTACGTGCATGCAAAAGAATGCGCACCAATTATCATTGTCAAAATAAATAGCCCCGTGCAATAAAGTATTTTGCCCCATTGAGCTGTTTTAAGAGCTGTGCATTGAAAGTTGTACTGAATATATTTTACCGACAGGTTCGATCATCTCTGTCAATAACAATGCCTCTCTGCCACAAGCTGCCTAAACCCTGCAGGAAGTTTGTTCTCTCCCCATCCAGCAGCAGGAGCGCTTGCGCACAGGCTGTTGTCGGTCCTCTGCTAAGGGGTGGCACAGCCTCCTGACGTCCGTTCTCACGTCGTTCATAATAGGAGGACAGGTGCATGTGTGTACGATATAATAAACTCCGACTCCGACCGACACGAATCACATGAAATATATACGCAGTGTGTATATGTATTATTTGTGCACTGACTGTTCGCTTACCTCCCTGGTCGCAGCTTCTGTGTCCCACGGCGTTTGTCCTTGTTGTTTCACTACGACGCTTATGTGTGAATGCTGTCTTTATCCCGCAAACACTGCTGTTGCATTTTATAATACAGTGTATAATAATAACATGGTCTACTGCGACAACCCGTCCGCTGTTAGCCAAGTGTCCGCTCTTTGCTCGGCTTTACAAGTCACCGGTGGAGTGGTAGATATAATTGACAGATGCCACAGAACGCTTCTTGTGATCGTTGTTGTACAGCGATCGGTTCTCGGATGCAAAAGCAAATGCTTGGTCCGTACTGACACACCGTGTGGCTACTTTACTCGGGACACCGCTCCTCCCCTTTCGCTCCGTGTTGTCCTACGGAGCTCTACAGCGCCACTCTCTTGCCAGCGTGCGGAATTACACGCTCTGAGAAACAGACTACTTTGCAGTTTTTTTTTATTACAGCTCCAACGTGGATTAGAATGGCCTGCCATTGCTGCCAAAGTATCCTGGTGTGCGTTTCGACACGCCTGACACGTCCGTCCAAGGTGATTGCATAGGCCAGTGGTTCTCAACGTGGGGTCCAGGGACCCCCCGGGGGTTTGATTGATTGATTGATTGATTGATTGATTGGAAATTGTATTAACAGATTGCAGAAAATGGGTACAATACAGTACAGCTCAATACACACAATTGTTAAGGGGATGCAGACCAGAGAAAGACTTTCGTCTTGTTTACATCAGGGTCCCCCATTTTCAATTAATCATAACATACATGAATGAATGAATGAATGAATGAATGAATGAATGAATGAATGAATGAATGAAAACTTTATTTAACAGATTGCAGAATGGGTACAATACAGTACGGCTCAATACACACAATTGTTAAGGGGATGCAGACCTGAAAAAGACGTTTGTCTTGTTTCCATCAGGGTCCCCCATTTTCAATTCATATAGACATTTATGACATACACAACATGCATGACATTTATGGCATAGGGACATATAGGTATTTAGTACTGATACATTTGTGACATAAACGGTATTCAAATATACAGTACCGTTACCCCTAGATCCTGACAGAGTATATACATATGATGGAGAGGGGACTGTACATTAGGAGGGGGTGGGTGGGTGGGTGGGTGGGAGAGAAATATACATACGGCGGGGAGGGAATATATACATGCGGTGGTGAGGAGACTGTCTATTAGGAGGTGGTGGGGGTTTTGGGCATTTACGGTGGCCAGTTTCGAATTGCAGCCTCCCGTAGGTGCTCTTTAAGAGCAGTTTTGAATGTGGGTAGGGATTCACATTCCTTTACAGCTTTGGGTAGGGCGTTCCACATTGATGTGGCATAATTGCGAAACGTGTTTAGTCCCTTGTTTGAGCCGAATCTGGGTTTAACATGATTAGGCGGGGTGGGGTAACTGTACATTGGATTATCCACGATACCTTACTTGGTCCCAAGAAGAGGGTCTCGTATTATTGGGTTAGGACATTTACTGTACATTGGAGGGGGTTGGGTTAGGACATTTACAGGGGCCAGTTTCGAATTGCAGTCTCTCGTAGGTTCTCTTTGAGAGTGTTTTTGAAAGTGGGTAGTGATTCACATTCCTTTACGGCTGTGGGTAGGGCGTTCCACATTGATGTGGCATAATTGCGTGTTTTGTCCCTCATTTGAGCCGAATCTGGGTTTCACATGATTTGTGGAACTCCCTCTGGTGTTGTGGTCGTGGTATTCACTGACCTTTGGGAAGTAATTTGACATGTACATGGGTACCTTAGTTGTGTAGTGTATCTTGTAGTCGTAGACCAGGCCCATTGCAAGTTGCTGTACTCTGTCGTCTACTCTAAGCCATCCTAGGTTGTCAAAGTGGGCAGGGGTGAGGTGGGTTTAAGCAGTAGTCTGATCAGTTTGTTTTGTGATGTTTGTAATTTTGTTTTTAGCGCCTTTGAGGTGCTTTGGTACCATGAGGTGCAAGCATAGTCGTAGTACCCTTGAATGAGTGCTCCTGCCAGAGTCTTCAGGGTATTCTTGTTTACCAGTGAGGAGATCCGGTACAAGAATCTAGTTTGTTGGTTGACCTTTTTTATTACATTGGATGCCATTTTGTCACAGGAAAGTTATACATCATCCTGACCAATCGCGTCTCGCTCTGCCTATTGAGATATCATATCTCCAGCACCTACTGTGCCCGTGGAAACTTTACACATGCACCTCACCTCACGCTTACACCCTTCCTCATTCTTTTCCATCCGCGGAAGCTGCTCATATGCACTTCAACCAGGTGGAACGTTTTTATGAAGCATAGGGAGAAATTACGCAATGTTGGACTTTCGCCAGAAGTACGCCAGTCCCCGGAACCTTCTTGGCACGTCCAGACGGAACGGCGGTCCTATTCTGTGCTTTCCTCGTCGCTTGGCAGTGGACCGATGGGCTACGCGCGGCGTTTGGCAGTCGAGCCACGCCGTGCTCAGGTAGGACCTACGCCGACAGGTGTTGGTACTGGCATATTCGATACTACGTTGTCTCGTGAGACGACCGGAAGATGTATTGGCGCGGGGGGCTGGGTATTTGGATAAACGTGGTCATCATGACTCATTGTTGAATGTTTTTCCAATTATCTTAGCGCGCAGCTGATGCTAAAGTGTTTGGGGCGCCGTTCTCATGTACCCCGCCGGGGCTGTCTCCACTCTTCCCTCCTCTTAACCATTTCATAGCTGACGGTCAATCGGTGTCTAATGTTGGGGGTTTAGCTGAGGCTTATTACCCTTTACACGGGTGGATGGGCGGACAACAGGGCTCAGGACAGGTGTGCATTTATGAATCTATGAATTGAAAATGGGGGACCCTGATGTAGACAAGACAAACGTTTTTCTCTGGTCTGCATCCCCTTAACAATTGTGTGTATTGGGCTGTGGTAATGTGCCCATTCTGCAATCTGTTATTAGAGTTTTCGTTCATTAATTTATTTATCCCTTACATGGGTGCACAGGTGTGCCGCAGTGGAGGTTATTGCATGACTACTAGTGGAGCAGTGCTTCACTAGTAATAGACTTTGGTCAGCAGCCGCCACTGGTGTTAAGCAGGTGGCATCGGTCCTTTGCCCTGACATGGTAGAACGGTATCCCATGAGCCATGGTAGAATGGCTGAGTGGGCTGATGAAGCTTATACCCCCGCAGTACAGAATTTAGCAGCAACTAATAACATTGCTCAATTGGCTGCTTTTCTGTCAAAAATGGTGTCGGGTGGTGGGGCCTTAGGGCCAGCCGACGTCAAAACCATGGCGCGAGGTTTTGAGGTTATTCAGCTTTTGACCTAGCCGCAAGCTATAACCGCAGGGAGGGCTAGGATGCTGTGAATGCTTGTTCACAGGCATCTTTGGTTGGAGCAATCTCCCCTTGAGGAGGGGAGGAGTCTCCTCCTCAGGGCTCCCCTCTCCGCGGATGGACCTTTGGTCTGTCCACGGAGGTGCGGGCGGTATTTGACCTGGGCTCCACGCCGCCCCACACCACGCAGCCAGAGGTGAGAGCATGGCCAGCGGCCATGTGTCCCCCGCTTGAGATGACCTGGACACAAAGAGAACCCCTCGGCGGCAGAGGGATCGGCTATATTAGATGGGCACGCCCTGAAAAACCGTTGCCATCTAGCTGTGTCTAGCACGCTCTCCGGTTACTCCCCCCCGCTACACTACGGGACTCAAGGCTCTGATTTGTCCCCTTTGGCTGCGGGCCGCGTTCTTCCAGTGAAGCGCAAGCGGCCCCACATGTCGCTTCTCATGGAGACAGGGGCTGACACCCAGTTGCTAGCTAGGCCTGGGTCTGTCTATGAGAATGCTGTGCTGTCAGGAGGCTCCCACGCCACATGTCCTGCGTCTGTGTTTGGTGAGCCTGGTGTTGTATCCGTCGACGGAGCAGGGTTCCCTGTATCTAAACATTTTTGTCAGAGGAAGAATCCTAGGCCCAGGAGGTCGCAGCCTGGGTTGCCCCAGCTCCGCCCTCGCCAGGCCGGGTATTACGTTAGTGCCTCCCCCGGCCGGACGTCCGGCGGTGGTCAGTCAGGCACACGTAATTTGGGTGGTAGTAATATCACTACAGGGCTACGGTGTGTAGGGACTCACCCTATCGGGCAGTGTGGGGACCACACACCATGCATGTCCAGCTGCAGAGCAGGCTGTCCTCAGCAAGCTAAGCTGGGAAGATGCTCAGCGGGGGAGCCTATGTCACCAGGGGTGATGGCCGCTCCCCCCGTATCAGACCGCCCCTTTCTGTCGTGGTCCCCCCCTTGGGTGTGATTGCCTCGTTGGTAGAGTCAGGGTGCGATATCCCGGCTCCGCGAGACACCCTGCTTGCGCGGTTGGCGAGACCAGGGTTGACAACGCACAGCGGGAGGGACCGGCCACCTATCTACGGTTCCTAGCGGACCAGCGCTAGTTGGCGGCGGGGGCGCTTTGGAATTTTTACCACGTATATGGCTACAGTAGTAGCCATATGTCGGTGTGGATGGAGAGAACGCTGAGGGCGGCGCTTGCGTTACAGTTTGCACACCCCCGCCCTCCGTTTTTGGGTTTGGTACAGACTATTGTCAGAGTCCGCGGCAGTGACAGCCCTGGCAGAAGAGATTCGTTCTCTGGTGGCAAAGCAGGCCATCGTCGTGGTCCCATGGGAGGACGCAATGAGCGGCGTTTGCTCCCGATATTCTCTGGTGCCCGAGAAATCGGGGGGGGGGGGGGGTGTCAGACCCATACTGGACCTGTCCCGTGGAAGGTTCAGAATGTTGACCATCAACCACCTGTTAAGCGCTGTCAGGTGGGAGACTGGTTCACCTCCATGGACCTGAAGGATGCGTGTTTCGCATCCTGATCTTCCCTCCTAGGACATACCTACGCTTCCTGTTTCAGGGCTTAGCATACGAGTACCAGAGGCTGCCGGTCGGCTACTCTCTGGCTCCTCGCATCTTCACCAAGTGCGTGGAGACCGCGCTGGGGCCTCTGCGTCGTCAGGGGATACGAATTTATTCTACCCTGGATGACGTTCTGGTCCTCAGCCGGTCAGAGGAGATCGCCAGGTCTCATACCAGGCAGGTGGTGGAATTCCTCAGCCTGGGTTTTGCTGTAAACTGGAAGAAGAGTACTCCTCTTCCCAGTCAACGGGTGGAGTACTTGGGCTTAATTCTAAGCTCAAGGTCTATGTGGGCATCCCTCTCAGAGCGGCGGCGAGGGGATATTCTCGGCGCGCTCGGGAGGTTCCGTCCTGAAGGGACGGTTATGGCGCTGTCCGTGATGCGCCTGTGCGGTATTATGGCATCTGCTCATGCTGTGGTCCCTCTTGGCCTCCTCTTCATGAGGAGGATACAGAGGTGGGTTTTTTCAGTGTGAAAATAGACCCTGTGAGAGTCAAGTGGAAGCAGCTGAAGGTTCCCATGTCAGTACTGGGGGACCTCGCCCTCTGGGGGGGGCCGGGGGCCCTCACCAGCGGGGTCCCCATGAGCAGCAGGCTGTCACACGTCGCGGTCTTCACCGACGCCTCCCTCACGGGCGATGCCTCCCTCACGGGACCAACGCAGTAGGGGGCAGTTTGCAAGGACCATGCTGCCCGGTCTGCACTACATATCAATGTGTTGGAATTGAAGGCAGTGCTTCTAGTCCTCGGACAGCTCGGCCATCATGTGATGGGCGAGCATGTTCTGATCAGGACAGACAGCACGACGTCGGCGTCGTATATCAACAGATAGGGAGGAGTACGCTCCCCCCGTCTCCACCGGACGGCGGCCGATTCGGTCCGTGTCCGCCCGGGATTCTATACGCGTTCCCCCCCATACACCTGATGGCTCAGCTGTTGGGGCGGGTAAGTCAGGAGTGCAGGACTTTGATCCTGGTCGCGCCGAACCGGGGCACAGCTGTGTGGTTCCCGGCCCTGATTCAGCTCTTGGTGGCCCCGCCGTGGCCTGTTCCGTGGTCACCGAGGGCCCTCTCTCAGGCACGCGGAACGCTGTTTCTGCTTCCTGTTCTGGGGCAGCCCTTGATGGTTTGGCTGCTGAAAGGGTGAATCTGGAGGGGATGTCTTAACCCTACTGTGGTTAACACCATCCGGAACGCGCACGCTCCATCCACTACCGCGGTTTACGCTGGGAAGTGGCATATGTTTCAAGAGTGGTGTGAGGTTGGGGGCCTGGACCCGGTGTCATGCCCCCTGGACTCGGTTATTTCCTTCCTCCAGTCTATCCTGAATAGGCTGTCGGCCTCGACAGTGAAAGTATACGCCGCAGCTATATCTTCTTGTCACGTGGGCTTTGAGGGCGGAACGCTGTTCAGCCACCCTCTCGTGAAACATTTCCTGCTTGGCGCTCGGCGTCTCAAGCCTGTGGAACGTTCTCTGTCTCCGAGTTGTGACCTCCAACTGGTCCTGGGACAGTTGTCGGAGGCCCCGTTTGAGTCTCTTGACCAGGCACCATTGGATCGACTGTCTTTTAAGACCGCGTTCCTTTTGGCCATCACCTCCGCTAAGCGCGTGGGTGAGCTGTGTGCTCTCTCTGTGCGGTCTGAGTGCCTGTCTATTCGGGCCGATAGCGGTTCGACTCTGAGGCCCAGTCCGGTCTTCATGCCAAAGAATATCCGGAGCTCTTATCGCTCCAGGGATATTGTGATTCAGGCGTTTTCACCCTCCTCCTCACGCTAGTGAGTTGGAGGCGAGGCTTCACCTGTCGTGTCCTGTCCGTGCACTGAAGATTTACCTTTACGCGGGATCTCAGGGCTTCCGATCAACCGTTTGTTACGGTGGCCCTTGCGCGGGTAAGGCCAAGCAGCGCCTGTCACATTGGTTGTGCAAGGGCATTGGCCTTTGCTACACGTTGGCTGGACGGGTTCCACCCGGGGGCATCAGGGCACACTCCACTCGTGGTGTGGCGGCCTCTGCTGCCCTGTTGGGGGGGGGGGGCCTCGGTGGAGGACATCTGCGCTGCGGCCTCCTGGTCCTCCCCGAGTCCTTTCATTAGGTTTTACCTCATGGACATGACTGAGGTCCGGGACCTCTCCTGCATCCCGCCATCAGGTGGGCTAGCAGGAGTGTGTGGGTGTGGACCATGGAGTGCTGTATCACACGTGGTCCCGCTTGCACTGTGCGTTCTGGGGTGCCTGGTTCCCCTTTCGCACATTGGTTGTAGTTGACTGCCTCCCCCCCTTCGTTAGGACGGGAAGGTGGACGGGACTCCCCTCCTCCCTGGCAGGGGCTTACGGGCCCTAAGGGGGTGCATTTGACGTGGCCACATGTCCACTCTGCCCCTTTATCTCAATAGGCAGAGCGAGACGCGATTGGCCAGTATGATATATAACGTAAGGTTGTCCAATAACCCTAGTTATATGAATACTGGCTGAGCGTCTCGCTCTTCAGCGCCCTGAGGTCCTTTGGATGTTTTCCACGTATGGAATTCGAACTTGGAAGGGTGTAAGCGTGACCACTGCAGGTGAGGTGTATGTGTAAAGTTTCCACGGGCACAGTAGGTGCTGGAGATATGATATCTCAATAGGCAGAGCGAGACGCTATAGGATAACCTTACGATTTGCCTCTAGGATGGAACCTAGGTGTTGCGGCAGTAGACTGTCAGTCATAGACAGGTAGTGCCGAGGGGCTGAGTGGAGGAGTTCAAACAATTGATGCGCACCGTGAAATAACTCCGTTCCACGTCCAGGAAATACTTTTGAGGCTTTTATTCTTTCGCTTCATGAGACAAACAAAATACCCTTATTTAACATACACTAATATACTGATACTGATGCGTTCTTGCATGCTTGTGTGCTTTCAATATTGCATGTGGCACAACCGGTCCCCAATGGACAAGCACGCTCACGTTCTTAGAACTATCTTGCGTGTGGTTGCGTTCTTCAATATTGCGCTCTTGCATGCTTTCAATATTGCGATTTGCACTTTGCGATTTGCGTTATTGCGCTTTGCGGTCAAAAGAAAATATGCTCTCCTAACTCTCACCCCCTCTCTCTGTGAACTGTCAACCTCAGTGAACTGTCAACCACAAGAACTGTCAGACGTGGAAAGGTTGAATGAAATTCCATAAAAACACTCCCATTAGCGTCACACCCCCGTGAGCACGCCCACCACCTAAAGTGACAGTACAACTAATAATACAACACAAATAGAATACTGAATGATAATAAAGAGACCTCCATTACGGCGCCTACATACCGGCTCCTAATTATTCAAATGTAATAATTACACAATTGTAAAATATGTAGGAGCCTACAAGAAAAACATTAAATATAAGGCACAATCATTCAAACAATAGTTATTTTTCGTTACCGGCCCCTAATTATTCAAATGTAATAATTACACAATTGTAAATTATGTAGGAGCCTACAAGAAAAACATTAAATATAAGGCACAATTATTGACATTATTCAAACAAGTGTCTTTTCTTTTATAATTTTCTCGCAAATGTCCTTTTCTTCTTTCTTAATTGTATCCTAGGGCCAGAGGTTACTAGCACATAGCCTTAAGGAGGGATCTTTATGATCGCTTGGTCAGTCAAGTCAGAAAAAACAAAAAACTGTAATCCAAAGTGGCAAAGTCAGTCTATGAGTGTATATCTCCATGTATCAGTCTATGGGTGTATATCTCCATGTATCAGTCTATGGGTGTATATCTCCATGTATCAGTCTATGGGTGTATCTCTATGTATCAGTCTATGGGTGTATATCTATGTATCAGTCTATGGGTGTATCTCTATGCATCAGTCTATGGGTGTATGTCTATGCATCAGTCTATGGGTGTATGTCTATGTGTCAGTCTATGGGGTTCAATTAATATGAACATCTGATGTCCTCATGGCTCTTCCGCTTCCTGATGAAGTTCAATTTCTGACGTTCTCACGGCTCTCTCTTTTCTTTTCACCTCTCTTTCCTGTTGAAGGCAAACCTTTTGTCTTTGAGCCGGCCCCGCTTCATCTTCCTTGGACCCCTCTTCGTTTCAATTTGGCCCTTATAGCCACGGGGCATTTCAGAAGTAGTGTCATCGTTTGCTTTGTCCGTTGAGTCAGTTGTGTATGAATCTTCAACTGGCCATTTCGATTTTGGACTTGCCAGTGCTTCCTTCTTTGATTCTCTTTCAGCTCTGAATTTCTTTCCTGTATCAAAGTTGTCTTTTGATTTTTTCTGGGACACAGGCTTGAAATCCATGTGATGGTCCTCAGAATTGTTGCTTTCAAACTTAATGTTATTGTCTACGTTTCTGTCACGCCGCCTCTCTCTCTTGGAAGCAACAGAATCGTCTGTTCGCCCTTCTTTCTTTTCCAATTTTCAGTTCAAATCCTCTTTCTCCTCCTCTGTCGGAGCGTCAAGGCTCTCCACAACTTCCATGAGAACTGATCTTGTGACCTCAACAGTGGCATGGAGTATTTCGGGCGACCCCGGCTCCTCTGTGGCCTCGATCGCGACAGTGTCAGTGACCACGGGCATCTCTGTTTCTACGTCAATCTCCTTTTCTATTGTTGCCACTGCCTGGACTGGTGACAGGGTAGTGGGCTCTTCGGGTTCAGCCTGGGCCTCTGAAACTTTGTCCATAGCGTCCTGGATGACAGCCTTAGCAATGACCATGCCCTGCTCTTCGATGGCGTCGGCACTCTCCGCCGTGACCTCATCCTGCGCCTTCTTGCTGACCTGCTCGAGGACAACAGCAACCTCTGACTCAGCTACTCTGATGGCGTCGGCACTCTCCGCCGTGACCTCATCCTGCGCCTTCTTGCTGACCTGCTCGAGGACAACCGCGACCTCTGACTCAGCTACTCCAATGGTGTCGGCACTCTCCGCCGTGACCTCATCCTGCGCCTTCTCGCTGACCTGCTCGAGGACAACAGCGACCTCTGACTCAGCTACTCCAATGGCGTCGGCACTCTCCGCCGTGACCTCATCGTCCACATCAGCAGTTACGGCCGGCTCCACCCCCTCTGTGACTGTGTCCTTTGCAGTGTCAGATAGGGTTGTGGTCATCTCTTGAGCTGTGTTTGTAGCAGGTAAAAAGGTTTGTGCTTCAGCACTGAGTGTTTGAACATTCCTTTGTCCTCTTCGGAAATAAGAGCTCATACGAGATCCTCCAGAGCCTCTTAGCACATTGACTTTAGCTGCTGCTGAAGCTATTTCCATTTTAAGTTCAAGTTGCTCCTTTTTCTCTTAGTTCCTCCTTTTTCTTTCTTAGCTGCTCCTCTAGCTCTTCTTCCGCTTTTCTTCTTTGCTCCTTTCTTAATTGCACCTTTTTCTTTCTTAGCAGCTCCTCTTGTTCTTCTTCCTCCATTCTTAATTGCACCTTTTTCTTTCTTAGCAGCTCCTTTTGTTCCTCTATTGCATGCTTATCCTTTAATAGCATTTGTCTTGCAATTAGAGCGGCCCTGTCGGATTCGGCTTTGATGCGTGTGGAAGACGTGGTTGAGATGTTAGACCTAGGCCCAACAGAGCTTCGATTGGCTGAACCTCTGCTTCCAGAATTTGACACACCGTCACTTGGTTTGATTTCATCATCAGCTTCAATTACATCACAGTGTTCATCAGGTATTTCAACAGGAGTTACTTGCTGTGTTACAGGTATGGGGGAATCATGTACACAAACATTGGCACTTGTACTGTATTTTTGTCTCCCAGTTTGATTCAAATTTTCCAATTCAGACTGCACCTGTGAAGCATTGTCATCTTCCATAAGCTACTTTAATGCCTTCATAAGACCTTTCATTTTAGCAGCCCTTCTCAATTTAGCAGCCCTTTGGCAAACTTTCAATTTAGCAACCGCTGCTACAATTTCCGCATCCATCTTCATTTGTTCCAATTTACAGGCCATGCCTTTGGCAGTGAGTTTAATTTCCCTTTTTTGCCCATCCGTTTTTGAGTCATTAGTATCAACACTTGATCCTCCTGATGCCATATTTCAATAGCTAAGTGCAATCATACAATAATCCACAGTCCTCTTTAATGAACAATCAATCCATAAATCAATTAGCTGCCGCTTAGGCCGCGCAATGTCCATGAGCGCAAGACGACGCAGCCAGTCAACAACCGGTCCCCAATGGACAAGCAGAGTAACGAATTCACACTGTGTTTTTTTTAACACAAAAGGCTTCACAGTTGAATAAAACAAGTCACTTAGCTTTCTATTGCTGGTCTGCGTGTCAGGCCTTCTGAAGTGATGGCGCTCCTCCAATGCAGCGATGATCCGGACCAGGCGTCCCAGTGATGCCCTCAAGATCAGCGCCCTGAAGCAACTCGAGGAATCCGTAATGTCAATATAGTTGATTTCCTTTTATCAACGCTTTTGTTTGCTTGCTTAGTTTCTTTTGACTATGTTGCAGCAGTAGACTGTCAGTCATAGACAGGCAGTGGTGCAGTCGTAATATGGGCCAAGGCCGAACGCCACGTGCACGCGCGCTCCATTTTTGTGTCGTCGCGCCGTATACCCCGGCCGGCACGCGTGTATACTTTCCGCAACGGAGTTCGGTTTCCGGGTTCCTCTGATTGGCCGCAACCCCCACGTGACCCGCCCCCCTTATCGCTGCCGCTCGCCGCTGTGTTGCAGCGCAGAGCGCTCGCTTCCTGAGTCGCGAAACGCGCCACTCTGCTGTCAAGAAACGCGCTGTTGGTAACTCATCTTAATGTGCTGCTTATGCAGTTATCAGCTGTTCAAGAAACGCAGTCATCTTAATATGCTGCTTATGCACCACATCAAAACATGTAAAATATTTAAACAACCATTAAGCAGTGTTGGGCGCGTTACTCAGGAAGTATAGGAGTTGTGGAAAGCAGGATGAGAGAGCGTAGATTTCAGTGTGTATCATTTAACATTTGAAAGGCATACATTGTTGTCATACAGAAGTACAGAATACTTTTATACAAAATGCTTCTTACTGTTATGCTCCAGAGACTGTGCTAGACAAGATAAGTATGAAATAAAATAGTATAGCATGTAAAATAGAAGTAAAAATAGAGGTCACAGTGTTCAGTATAGACATATGTACAATGTTCGATGCAGAATACAAGTAACTGAGTTACCATACAATATACAATATACTATGCAATGTACTAATATACAATACTATATAGTGCAAAGCAGAAATGGGATGAGGTACAATTTAGGTACAATTTACAGTAAGGTGTACGAGTTGTAGTGCAAATCCTTTACCAATAAATATAAAGTGTGTTTAGGTGATCTAAAGTGTGGAGAGTGGGTGCTGCAGTGTGTTGTTTGTTTCATTCTGATTTAATTACTGGACTGTCATTATTGTTATTATTATTTCTGTTATTGTCCTGTGATTCACTGTTGATTATTACTGTTACTGTATTGTTTATCTTGTTTCATGTAAAAAAAGGGAAAATAAAAAACATTTGTTAAAAAAAAAAAACATACTCAACCTCTACCGTCTTTAACTATGAATGAACACAACACTAACTTACACTGACCGTGACGCCAACCTCTACCGCCTTTAACTATGAATGAACACAACACTAACTTACACTGACGCCAACCTCTACTGTCTTTAACTATGAATGAACACAACACTAACTTACACTGACGCCAACCTCTACTGTCTTTAACTATGAATGAACACAACACTAACTTACACTGACGCCAACCTCTACTGTCTTTAACTATGAATGAACACAACACTAACTTACACTGACGCCAACCTCTACTGTCTTTAACTAGATGACTGCACAAGAGCACGCAATGTGAAAAGCGACAATATTATTAAACAGCAGCGAGCAGGAAGCGAGCGTCAAATTGAAAGCGAAAGTCAAGTCCATAGGGGGGCGGGTCACGTGGGGGTCGCGGCCAATCAGAGGAACCCGGAAACCGAACTCCGTTGCGGAAAGTATACACGCAGCCGGCACTTATCACCTAGACTTTGCATAATAATTAGGGGTGGGAATCACCAGTTTCATCATGATACGATACGATATCGATTCTTTGGACAACGATACGATATTTGCCGATATCACAAAGTCTCTCACGATACAATACGATACGATTAGATTCAGGTGCCTGCGATCGATATGAGATGATATCATATGCCCATTTAACACAATCAGTAACATTTAGATCAACAAAAAAAAGGTAATGAAAATATCATTTGACATTTGTATTTTTGAGCTCTTCCAGACATTTAAAGGAAAATCAATCTATTGTTTTTAATACAAATAGACCTCCTGTTCACTGTAAAGTGCCACGTTTTTATATATTGAGCTTTAAACTTTAAGCTACATTTTTTGGAACTCAAAACTCACAACCTCCCTCTCCCAAACCGTTCCTACAACAATTTGTTGATGTTGCATGATCATGTATAGGCCTACATTTATTATGTATTATATTGTTTATGTTTAAATAACATTTAAACATCAAACTCCTCTGACCTCATCTGGTCTTTCCAAAGACGCGCGCACACACACACACACACAGAAAGGGAGAATGCTATGCTGTAACATCTACACACACGGAGCTAATGCTGTTGTTCTTGGGCGGATATGAGACTCGCCACAGGATTTTCAAAATAAGAGTATCGATATGAATAATCGATCCGATTCGATTGTTGATAATTACATCGATGTATCGATCTGGATCGATGTATCGTCCCACCCCTAATAATAATAGGATGCGCGCACTTCTGCCTCAGTGACGTAGCCTAAACGGTGTTTAACCGCGTTTGACCACCACTGCATGCCTGTAGACAGGTAGTGCCGAGGGGCTGAGTGGAGGAGTTCAAACAATTGACGCGCACCGTGAAATATCTTCGTTCCACGTCCAGGAAATACTTTTGAGGCTTTTATTCTTTCGCTTCATGAGACAAACAAAATACCCTTATTTAACATACACTAATATACTGATACTGATGCGTTCTTGCATGCTTGTGTGCTTTCAATATTGCGTGTGCCACAACCGGTCCCCAATGGACAAGCACGCTCACGTTCTTAGAACTATCTTGCGTGTGGTTGCGTTCTTCAATATTGCGCTCTTGCCTGCTTAAAATATTGCGATTTGTGATTTGCACTTTGCGATTTGCGTTATTGCGCTTTGCGGTCAAAAGAAAATATGCTCTCCTAACTCTCACCCCCTCTCTCCGTGAACTGTCAACCTCAGTGAACTGTCAACCACGAGAACTGTCCGACGTGGAAAGGTTGAATGAAATTCCATAAAAACACTCCCATTAGCGTCACACCCCCGTGAGCACGCCCACCACCTAAAGTGACAGTACAACTAATAATACAACACAAATAGAATACTACTAATAATAATAATTCATTTAATTTATATAGCGCTTCTCAATAACCCGAAGTCGCTGACAATAGTCGGGAGCAAGAGTACAAAGCAAAGAAACAAAATCAAAGAAACAACAAAGAAACAAAAACAAAAGGAACATGAGACCATGGGGGGAACAGGGAAGACAGCATGATGGCACAAAAAAGACTGGAGACAGACATCAATCAGGTTGGAGGGGGGGGGGGGGTTATGGGTGGGGGGGGGGGTTGAAGGCAAGGGAGAACAGGTGGGTTTTGAGGCGAGCTTTGAAGGTGGAGAGTGTAGGAGAGTCTCTGATGGACTGGGGGAGGGAGTTCCAGAGTCGGGGTGCAGTACGAGAGAAGGCCCGATCTCCAAAGTTTTTAAGCTTGGATGTCGGGACAGTGAGGGAGGCAGTGGAGGAGGACCGGAGGGAACGGGTGGGGCGGTAGGGAAGAAGGAGATCAGTCAGGTAGGGGGGGGCCAGGCTGTGGAGGGCTTTGAAGGTGAGGAGTAGTGTTTTAAAGTTTATGCAATGTTTGATCGGGAGCTAGTGGAGGGAGTGGAGGACAGGAGTGATGTGTTCGCGGGACCGGGTGTTAGTGAGGAGGCGGGCGGCTGAATTTTGGACCATTTGCAGTTTATGGAGGGAGCGGGAGGTGATACCAGTGAGGAGGGAGTTGCAGTAGTCCAGGCGGGAGGAGATGAAGGCGTGAATGAGGGATTCAGCAGCAGGGGGGGAGAGGCAGTGACGGATTTTTGCAATGTTGCGGAGGTGAAAGTAGGATAGTTTTACGATGGAGTGGACGTGGGGGTCAAATGAGAGGGTGGGGTCAAGGAGGACACCAAGGTTTCGGACTAGGGGGGAGGGGGTGATGGTGGAGTCGTTGATGGTGAGTGTGATGGGTCCGGATCTGGTGAGGGTGGTTTTGGTGCCAATAATGAGAAGTTCAGTCTTGTCACTGTTCAGTTTGAGGAAGTTGTGAGTCATCCAAGTTTGGAGTTCGGTAATGCAGGATTCGATGTGACTGAGGGGTGGGCTGTGGGGGGATTGTGTACTGATGTAGATTTGGGTGTCGTCGGCGTAGCAGTGGAAGTTGAGGTGGTATTTACGGATGATGTGACCAAGGGGGAGAATGTAGCAGATGAAGAGCAGGGGGCCAAGGACTGAGCCTTGGGGGACCCCCTGTGTGACTGGGGAGGGGGAAGAGGTGTGGCCGGAGAGGGAGATGAATTGGTGTCCGTCTGTGAGGTAGGAGGAGAACCAGCCAAGTGCTGTGCCCTCAACACCCAGTTGGTGCAGCCTTTGGAGGAGGATGGAGTGACACACTGTGTCAAAGGCTGCACTGAGATCGAGTAGGATCAGGATGTTGAGGGCACCGGAGTCAGTGGAGATGAGGAGGTCGTTGATGACTTTAACCAGTGCAGTTTCGGTGCTGTGAGCGGGACGGAAGCCAGACTGAAGGGGTTCATAGAGGGTGTTGGACTGGAGATGGGAGTGGAGTTGGGAGGCAGCAATGCGTTCCAGTGTTTTAGAGAAAAAAGGAAGATTGGATATGGGGCGGTAGTTGGAATGAATGATAATAAAGAGACCTCCATTACGGCGCCTACACTAGGTATGTAATTTCATCTTTTCTTGTGACAATATTGTCACCCACTGTAACTGAGAAGCCGTCGGTCTTGCTGAGTTTGTTATTTGAACTGAAGAGAATGGACTCTGTTTTACCCAGGTGTAATGATAGTTTGTTATCAGCGAGCCAGGTGCAGATTTTGCCTAGTTCCGAGCTGAGGGTTTTTTCAACCTGTAACTTGTTCTTGTCAGAGACCAGCAGGGCTGAGTCATCCGCGGACAGGAACAAGTTGCAGTCACAAGCTGACAACATGCATTTGCATAAATTAGGAACAGTAGCGGACCTAGTATGCTTCCTTGTGGAACACCACAGCTCACTGGGGGGGGGGATAGGGTACCGTTTACCTCCACCATCTGCTCTCTCCCCTCCGGGTAGGATTGCATCCAGCTCACTGATAGACTATCAAAACCAAACCAATGGCTTTTAGCTTGTCAATCAGAATGGAGTGATTGACAGTGTCGAAGGTCTTTTGTAGGTCCAGCAGTATTTGAGGTCCTTGAGGGGGTTCCAGGGGGTCCCCAGAAATAGGAATAACTATTCTGTTTATAGGTTTCACTCTCTCCAGTCCAGTGGCGGCTGCTGACCAAATTTCTTGGTGAAGCACAAAATTATTATATTATATTATATATTAAATTATATTTTTTAAACATTCCCAACGCTGCAACACCCCCATTCCTCCCAGGTATCAGGCTCCTCATTCGCTTCCATTCATTTTGAGGACCATGTTTAAATATCATACTTCTGAAGTATAAACAAACTATACTTCTGTGACGATTTCAATAAAACAGACCATTCTGAGTCAATGGTACAGCAAAACTGTACATTGGAATATTGGTAAACATATTGGTCAATCCCATTGTCCCGTGGGACTATGCCCCTCCCCGCGGCGATATTAATATTTGATTAGAAACGCAAGAAAGACTTGCCGCGACTCATGTGGTCCTTGGGGGCTACCTTATTATTACACATGCAAGGCCACAGCGGGCCAATGAATTCATAATCACTGTAAAATATATATATATTATATTTTAAATGCACTCACCACACAACAGCCAAAGCAGTGACCGATCTCATCTTCCATTGAATATTGCAGCTTCCTTCCTTAGAACACTGACGCCAGTCCAGCTGCAGCTGCGCAGGTACGCACTGGCATTACCAGGCTTGGAGTTCAAGGCTGTCAATCATTCAATCCCCGTTCGTGAATGGCAAGAGCTTAGATGCACGGACCGGGCTTAGATGACATTAATAGCCTATTTTGATTGGCTATTATATTCATCAAGGTCAGCCCGTGCAGGGAAAGTTGCACCAGAGTGATTGACAGCTAGCCATTACTGCTACAGGCCTAATCAGAGAGATCAGAGCTGTCACTTTTGGCCATTTTTGAAGAAATAAAATTCACTGGCATTTTATTTTTACAGAGGAAAACATTTCGAATACAATAATAATAATAATAATAATAATAATAATCATTTAAAAAAAATGTATATATATATATGTAAATTAATAATAATTATGAATTATGAGTGAATTTGTGTTTCACGTGTTGTCATAACCTCCACTGCTCCAGTGTTATCTCAACTATAAACATGGAATTCTGGACTAAATCATATGTAACTAAAGAAAATCTCAGATACTGTAGGGTCCGAGACACTTTATCAAATGGAGGTCCATGGCCTAATGTGTATGAATGTGGTCGTTGACACGAAACAGGTTGAGAACTCCTGGGCTGGCATTGGCCATAACAGGTAAAAGTGAAATAACATTGGAGATCCAACAGTTTTTTTCACAGAGAAATCCATCCGAAACTGAGCAACAAGGGGTTTGTGGGCTGTGGTATGTTGTATTAATGAGACATAGACAAACACTACATTTTTAGCCTGCAGGCATTATTTCACTGACGTTTTTCCCAAATCCCATACGGACTCTGTGGTGCTCCGATAGTACAGGAAGCCCAGAAGGACACACTACAGCCATGAAAAACATCCAGGAATCTTACCCTACTGTAAAATTGTACTTTACCAAACTACTAGCGACTTCACATTAATGACATTAAAGGGATACTTCACCCAAAAAAATGGGTTAAACAGATTTATTTTGCACATAATCTCACACACATCCAAAAACTAACAGTTTTGCACACATTCATTTAGTTTGACAGTTATTTTTCAGAGTAAATTAGTTTGAATATGTAATCAGGGACATTGAATCCTTGTGTTAATTACAGCATCATGAGATTGTTTTTCGGTGATGTGCCCCTTTAACATTAGGATATCTTATACTCACAAAAATGTAGTTTGTCAAACAAAGACGTAAGTTAAGTCAAACTTTATTATCCCACCAGGGGAAATTTGGTTGCAGCCAGGTATAAAAAACACATGAATCATAAAAAAAAACATAATTATAAATTAAGACAAAAACAGCATTGGTGCAGAGTTCACATGCAAATTCAGCCTATTAATTGCTATGAAAACAAAGGAAGTCAGACTACACTGGACAATTCTAACTAAATCAAACCTATAGTCTGGTCCCCTGGTCTGACTTTAAAGTGCTACTCCTCACCTTAAATGGTCTTGCACTGCTCTATCTATCCGATCTCATCTCCCGATACTCGCCCGCTCGTGCTCTGTGCTCACAAAATGCGGGGCTTCTATCGATTCCTAGGGTTAAAAAGAAATCCACCGGCCACACAGAGCCTTTGTCTACCGCGCTCCCTACCTGTGGAACAAATTACCTGCCGTTGTCAGGGGCGCCTGCTCTGTCGAAGCTTTTAAATCCCTGCTTAAGACCCATCTTTTATCTCTCTCCTTCAACCTACCCTGATCTCACCTGGTCGGGGACTGACCCTTAGATTAATATGTCTAGTTTAGTTAGAATGTCTATTTGCTCCCATGTCTGCTTCTCTGCTTTTCTGGAACAGCTTCATTACGCCTTCTGTCTGGCCTGCAGCGCTGAACCTTACCTGCTGAACCTTACCTGACCAATTCTGAGTGGTTTCTCCTGCCCCCGGGGCATACAGCCCTGAGCTATTGTCTTGTATCTCATCCTGTATACATACGCTTGCAGTAGTTCTATATATTACTCAATTTCAAAAAAAATTATTCTACTGTCACCATGTATGCATATGCTCACTACATATTGCTCCATCTCCGCCCACTACAAACATGGGAACTGTTATTGCAACACTACTATCACCGACATCTAAGGTTTCTCTCCTCCACATTGTCTGTGGTGCATTTTTTCCTATTGCTAGGTTTTAGTGAGTTTTTCCTTACCATCGCGTGGGGTATGTCTGAGTGTGTTGCATTTATTTTTATTTATTTTACATTCTTTTGACTTTGTGTTTTTGTTTTGTTCTTGATTTATTGTGATGTTTCTTCTTGACTTGTTTAAAGAAGACGTGTCCGGCCCATGGGGACATTAACGTGTGTTGTCGGGCCTTACAAATAAATTTGATTTGATTTGATTTGGAGGGAGCGACCATTGACATATTGTAGTAGGCCTCAAGTGTTTGATTTAGTATGTATGGCCTAAAGAGTATGTACTGAGGAGGGGGCATGGAGCCATTTTTGTGTTGGAATCAGGAAATGAGGGAAAGAAACAAATAGTGCAAAATTATGAAGAAAAAAAGCAGTTTACTGAGAATTATTTAAAACATTTATTTATTTGAACTACCGCACAACCGCTGCAAAACTGTAGTTCAACTTTTGCAGCGGAACTATCATTATAAGGCCTACTTAACCACTTCCCAATACTGGTAGGCCTAATCAGATTAGGATAGTTTGAGTATTCCCATGGTGATTACAATCTCTGTAATCAGTAAATCAGCATATTCAAAATAGCATAATCCTCCAATGTGTCCACATGGTGCAACTGAGAGGCAATCTATGCAAAATCGTGATTATTTTAATCCAATTTATTTCTGAAATGCAAATTACTTTGTTGTCCGTACCCCGCAAACATAGACGCTTCAGGCGCTCATCAAGTTCACCATGTCACCCGACAATGTGAATGCTTCACTTTTGTTTTTATACCCTCGCCTCCATACAAGTGCTACATGGCTCAGTAAAGTGGAAATGTTAAGTGTTTAGTTAAGCCCCTAGATGAATTGGTGCTCATGAATTTTATCTGCAGGTTAACAGCTATGCTAGGTCGTCAGAAGGAGTGTAATGGAGTTCAAACCAATGACATTTTGCCTGCCAGGCAGCTGCGAGCCTGCGACCCAAAAGAAAAATAATCTTTAGTGAGGCAGTTTGCTAGATTAATGTTTTTAGCAGTGATGGAAAGCAAGTATTTTTTTCCCTTTTTATTTTTACTAAAGTACTGTACTTAATGTTTTGAGGAACCTGTACTTTACTTGAGTATTTTCATTTTAGGGAACTTTGTACATTTACTCCACTATATTTTAAAGGAAATATTGTACTTTTTACTCTACTACCTTCATCTGAACCCATCAGTTACTAGTTACTTTGAAGAAAAATAATTTGCATAGAAAACATGGCAAAAAGTGATGAACATTATGTACTTTCAAATTTGAAGCCTGACAACTTCAAGAGGATGTAATCAGAGTAGCATAAATGGTCCACCACTTTAACATATCCTTTAGAGGTCAATGGTTTGAGGCTTGAACGATCCCAAGCACTGGAATACACAAACATTGCATAGAATACATACTTGTATTCTTGATACTGATATTGGTACATTCAATATCAAATACTTCTCACTTTTACTTAAGTAGATTTTTTAATGGAGGACTTTTACTTTTACAAAGTACTATTTTATCTGGGTATTTCTACTTTTACTTAAAGTAATAATCTCAAATGTTCATATAAATAAATGTCTATTTTACCACTCTCTATCACCAATTCATATTAGGGAAGGGCATTTTTAAGAAAAATCCAGATCGATTGATTGCATGCTATACTCGATTGATCGTGTATTACTCGAAAAGGGGGAAAAAACTAAAATAAAATGAATTTTTTTTATAATTTAAGATCGATTTTTCTCATAGCTACGAGTAATCGATTAATCACGCCCCCATCCCTAATTCATATAACACAATAGTGATTCTACCTACAGTATAACCAGTTCATGAACACTTTTATATTTGCTGTTCTTCTCTAAACACTGGTGTCTGGTAGGACATTCCCGGGGAAATCAATTTGGACACAGGAAGTGATGCGTTTTACATCACCAGTAGCAACAGCAGTTTATATGGAATTAATAGAAGATTAACTCAGTACTTAGCGTGAATTTTGAAGATGGAAAGCCAGTCATTACAGTGCAAAAATGCAACAGCAATGATTACATATCAGATGTCACCAAAATAAACAAAAATTAGGATCTTGAGGATTAGCACTTTAAAGGGGCTATAGATAACATTGAGCCTCTAGATCAGGGCTATTCAACTGGCGGCCCGCGGGCCAGATTCGGCCGCGGGATGATTCTGACCGGCCCGCAAAAGATTACATGATAATTAAAAAAAATTATTTTTTTTTTTTTTTTTTTTTTACTTTTTTTTCCCTCATGTCAACGTTCACACGCACAATTGAGCCAAAAGTCACTCAATTAATGACAGATTTCATTGATAAATTGAGGGAAAACTTTGCAAGTCGATTTGATGAATTTGACATGCCCAGAGAATTGATGCATTTTGTGAGCAACCCATTTGCCAATAGCTGCCATTTCCACAAAAGGACAAGAGTTCCTTGCATCATTTCACATTGATGAAGGTCTCCTGCAACTTGAAATAATTGACATGCAAGCATCATCTGCTCTGAAGCAGGCACTTGAGAATGAATCCACCACAACATTTTGGATACAGTGTATTCATGTCAACACATTCCCCAAAATAAAAACGCTGGCAATACAGTATCTGTGCTAACAATGTTTGGCTCAACATACACCTGTGAATCCAGTTTCTCTCACATGAATGCCATTAAAACAAGCAACCGTGACTCCTTGACAAATGAGCATTTGCATCACTGTTTGCGGGTAGCCCTCACTTCCTATGAACCCTCTTTCTCTGCCATTGCCCAGTCAAAGAAGTGCAATCTCTCTCATTAGATGTGTGTATGTAGGCTAGGCCTGTCTGCCCCCACCCCCCCTGATGTTTGAGAGTTAAGAGTGGACAATAAGTGCTAATAAGATGCTGTGATTTGCTGTTGTTGCACAGACATGAAGCACTTTTTCATAAGCTCAGCTGCACTATACATTTTTTGTTCAAGTGTTGATGTTAGAATGTTCAGATGCACATCATGCACTTGTTTGTTTTTTATTTTATTTTTATATTAAAATGTTGAAGAGGAGATGTTGCAGTTGTTGCACAGTCATAAATGAAGCACTTTTTGCAGGAGATGTTGCAGATGTGGCACATAAATGAAGCACTTTTTTTGAAAAGTATACTACTTTTGCAATGTAGTTAAATAAAAGTTGTGAAAATGTGGTTGCGTGTTGTGTCAAGTGTACATATATTCATAGCACGGGGAGGCGCGTGGCAGTCCGGCCCCTGGCCCCTTGGATTTCTGACAATGTGGCCCCCTGAACAATTTAGTTGAATAGCCCTGCTCTAGATGTCCCACTAGAGCACCAGCATGTCAGCATGTCTCAACTAGCAGCATGTTTATTAGGAGCAATCCACATGGGGAAATGGGAAGTAGGGAAGAGATGCATGCACGCAACATGCAAACAACAACATACATTTGACCTGCCAATTTATCTTTATTATAAATTCATGAATCAATATAATATATATATATATATATATATTTTTAAATCTATAGCACCTTTAACTCATTCTGCGCCAATCACGAGAAAAGTCGGGTTTTAATCGTTCTCTTTTATTAGCTATATCCATTCATTTTTCATCCATCCAGCCTGATGTTATCATTGGGAATGGGTCTGAGCTCGCAAAAGGGCAAATACCGCCGCCTCCGCCTTCCAGCCGGAATTGCACTCCATTAGAAATTATGTAGTTTCTTTTCTGAGCCGTGCGGGCAGGGTTTAAATACTCCGGCAGGACGAGCATTTACGATGATACATCTGCGATGCTGCCCCCCCCCGCCCCCTTCATATGCAATGCCGGACAACGTGGGACTGACCTCCATGAGCAGTATTTGGAATGGCGATCAGATAATTGGATTATTTTTTTTGCATTACATCAGAGACAAGGTAAGAACACTATCAAATCTTGCGTTGATCTGATATTTCTTTCTCCCGCAATCGAAGCCGTCTGTGTGGACTGTGTGTGGCTGTTTACCGTTGTCTGCAGTGGGGGGGTGAGCGCCCCGCTACAAGCCCTATTTCATGTATGCACGAGGAGACATAATAATGATAATCTAGTGTCGATTTCAGGAAGATTCGATAATCTGGTGAAAAATGACAACGTGATAAGTGGATTCCACTAAAACGCTATTATCGCGTATTTTCCTGGGATTACTAAGAATCACCAAAACTATACTCATATTCAACACGGTATAAAACGGAAATGTACGGATGAAAAAACAATCTGTTTCTTGCATGTTGACCAGAAGCAACTCACTGACAATCGACGGTGTTATTAGACCCATAGCTATAATATAAGATATATTTTAAGTAGGGATGCTCGATATTGGCTTTTTTACCGATACCGAATACAGATATACCGATATTGTCCAACTCTTAATTTCCGATACCAATATCAACTGATATCAACCGATACCGATATATGCAGGGTTTCCCCACCCCAAAAACGGAATAATTTCGGGTAATTAACATTACATATCTCTTGTTGTGGAATTAACACAACATTATGCATACTTTTGACAATAAATAAAATCAAATTTGTTCTTACTTGCTTGCCTGGGTAAATAAAGGTTATAGAAATGTAAAAAATAAAATATTTAACCGATACCGATATTTTTATCACATTTTAATGCGAATATCGGCCGATAATATCGGTATGCCGATAATATCGGACATCCCTAATTTTAAGCACTCGCAAATTTCGCAGTCTCCCCATTGATTAAAGCGATGGCGTTCTAGCCAGAAGGTAGACAGCGCCCCCTGGTGCTGAATGAGTTAAGTAAAGGAACTGTGTACTTCCTCCAACAATGTTCATTGGTCAGAGCTTCTACCCATTACAAAAGGTGTCCCAGAGGGATCAATAATGTCACCAGGTGCGCAGCGGGAGGGAATTGGGAAACCGCCACAGGGGAGCGACAGTTTTTCCAATCGTGTGTGTTTTGTTTTCAGTTGTTTTGAGTTATTTTCTGGTTTATTTTGCAACACAAGTTTATTTGTTTAAGTTACAGTTTAAACACAGAGTTTATGTTATGCTTTGCTTTATCCACCCTGCAAGCGAAAATAAAACTTTTTAAATGCACTCAACGAGACGACCTGATTTACTGGCAACAGCACCACGCGTTGGAAAGAGCTTCGTACCATATCCCTTACTGGCATTTTTGTTGTTGTTTGGTTGCCCTTACAATTAGTATATTGACAAGTTCTCTATTGTACTGCCGATTCTGTGCAACTGGTCACTAAACATTTACAACTCTCCTTTGATGCCCTGCAAGATGCACTTATTAGTCTTAAATTGGTGCTTAATGCCAGTACAACTAAATTCATGTTGTTTTCCAGAGCCAAAAATATTGTTTACAATGACTTGTATATATCTACTGTGAACAGTTCTGATATCGCAAGAGTCTCACAATACAAATACCTGTGGGCGGCCGGGTATAGCGCAGCGGACTAAGCGTCTGCCTACCACTGCAAGAGACACTGGTATCGAATCCGGCTGTCAGCGGTCGGTCGGTCGGTGGTCGGTCGTCCATACTGATACAATTGGCAGTGTCAGCGGGTGGGAAGCCGATGGGGTGTATCCTGGTCGTTGTAAACAGCGACTCCTACAGGTTGGTCAGGGCGCCTGCACAGCGAGGGAGGGAACTGGGGAGGGTAGTGTGATCCTCCCACACGTTACACCTCCCCAGTGAGAGTCCTCGCTGTCAGGTGAAAAGAAGCGGCTGGCTGTCTCCACATGTGTCGGAGGAAGCATGTGATAGACTTCAGGGCTCCCTAGACCGGCAAGTGGGGGGCAAATGCGTGCAACGACCAGGAAGGGGAGGGGGGAATTGGCATAACGACTAAATTGGGATGGGAGAAAAATACAGAAAAAAGGGGAGAAAAAAAAGTAGATAAAAAAAAAAAGAATACAAATACCTTGGTATTTGGATTGATGAGGGATTTACATTTAAACATGTGGGAATTCTTGACAGTAAATTGCAGCAAAAGATTGGCTTTTCATTTAGAAACAGGGCCAGCTTCCCTGTGATTAGCAGAAAGAGAGTTATTGAAGCAGTGTTCCTATCTGTTTTGGATTACGAAGATGTGATTTATAGACATGCAGCGGCTTCCACTCTTAGGCCCTTAGACTCCATTTATCATTCAGCCATTCGATTTATCACCGGTGATAGTTATGGTACTCACCATTGTATCCTATAATATTCAGATCAGGTGGTCCTCTGATGTTTCTGTATTTATGAATCTGGCAGTTGTATAAAAGCTTTACACCACTTGTAGTCGTGATTTGTGACCAATAAACCATGCCTAGGGGGGTCTAACGACCACCCCTAGGCATGGTTTATTGGTCACAAACCACTCCTGCGCGTGATGTAATGCTTAATTATACAACGGCATGCAAATTTCTCGATTCTGATTGGCCATTTACACGTCTTTATTGGCAACAATCCACGGTCCTGGGCTCAGGACCCGCCCACAACCGAATCACATATCACTCCCCGGCTCACTCCGGGAGAAAACAAGATCGCGGACAACAAATGGTTATGTTGAAAGCACCATAACGACTAAATATGAAGCGATTCTGTCAAGGGGAATGTGTTAGTCCTTTAAACAATGTTGGATGATGTAATTGATGGGTCTCGAGTCAATCTAGAACAAAAGAAAAATCGCGGATTGATTGATTGATTAATTGATTGATTTAAATTTCTTCCTTCCTACTTTCTACTGACTGCAGCGTTCTCTCTCACACTGTCCGACGCTGGCGTACCCACAAACACACACACACACACACACACACACGCACACACTCCTGTCTGCAACAGCGGGGGAGTCAGACTGAGAGAGAAGCAGCGCTGTTTTAAGTGAGCATGGTCTATTGAATTGATTGATTGGTTGATTGCTAATTTTATTACTGTACCCCTGGTTTCCAACTGGTTAAGTTTAGGCTAAAAGAAATAAATAAAAAAATAGGGCGAAGAAAACGTTTTTTTCCTATAGGGCAAAGAAAACGTTTTAATTTGTTTTACCTACTTTATATAGAAGCATCTAAGAATGAAGTTCTATGGAAAGTAGGTCTGCATTCCCTTAACAATTGTGTGTATTGAGCCGTACTGTATTGTACCCATTCTGCATCTGGTAATAGAATTTTCAATCAATCATTCCAATAATACACAGTTGGATGTGTTAGTTGGTTGGATGCACTTCAAGCTGCTTCCACATGGAGGCAACTTGTCTTTTTTGTAGTTGTGGGAACTACTTTTTCTGGCGGATGGTTTTTTCAATAAATCTTCGATTAATGTGTGTTTATTGTATAGAAATAAGGTTGGATGAATCTGGCAGTTGTATAAAAGCTTTACACCACTTGTAGTCGTGATTTGTGACCAATAAACCATGCCTAGGGGGGTCTAACGACCCTCGGCTGCGCCTCGGGCCTAACGACCACCCCTAGGCATGGTTTATTGGTCACAAACCACTCCTGCGCGTGATGTAATGCTTAAACACACTATGATATTTGTGAACAACTCGATGACATTCTAAAGTAGTTGAATTACAATCTGCACAGTGATTGATTGAAAATTTTATTAACAGATTGCAGAATGGGTACAATACAGTACGGCTCAATACACACAATTGTTAAGGGGATGCAGACCAGAGAAAGACTTTAGTCTTGTTTACATCAGGGTCCCCCATTTTCAATTCATAATGAATTTTAAGTAAGGGTGCAACTTGCTCCGTGCAATCCATTCTTTGTGGATCTAGCCCTCAGTGTATTTACTGAATATAAATACAGATTGAATGAATGAATGTCTATGTACCACTTTTCTGAGCCACATACCTATTGTAGAGGCAAGAACATAAACAAAATATAGCCGCAAGTGGCAATCAATGGGTTTCAAGCCAATATTGATCATTAGGATCGCAAAATAAGTTTACGGTTCAGCAGTGTTATGAAATATGTTGTGCAAGTTTTGTAATGTTTGGATAAGAAAAATTCGATTTGTGTTATTCCACGCACATTTTGTACATTTGTAGTGCCCCCTAGGGTTCAATATGAATGTAATTTTTAGGGTATGTTTTGGGTCGTTACCTGGACATATCCTGCATTTTTGGTGATGAGTGGCCTAACGGTTGTAAACTTGCATCTATATTTGTGCTGAGCCATGCCTTCTTGAAGTGCATTGGTTAATATTGTGAAAACTAAAAAAGATATCAACAAGCCTTATACTAACTTGAATAAGCTTCATACAATAATGTTCCACAGCAAATATGGTAGCAATCAGACATAGGCTTTAGGAGGAGTTGTCAAAATTATGTTGTACATAAAATCCCAAATTGTGTAAAATCCAATATGGCAGACTTTATGGTTCCCTGAGGCAAGTTTGTAGAGTGAATATAGATGGATGTCTGTAGGATTGACCTCAATTAGTCGAATAGTTGACTAATCGATCAAAAGGAGCCGTAGTCGACTGCCAACCTCTGCAAATATTTTTTTTTTAATTATAAATTTATTTTTTTATTCTTTCCAAAAGCAAAGAGGTCTAGAAGCATGGTTAATGCTAATGGCGCACATACCAGCGAGGCTAACTGCCTAAAAAACTGGCACAGAGGCACTGAAAGAGGATTTCACCTGTCTAATGAACACACTAGACTAGACAAATATCAAGATGTATCCATCAGTGGACCAATTGCATGCTTTCGCAGAGGACAAGAAGCCTTCAGTCGACTCCTTCAGACATTAACTCATTGACCGCCACACTGTTTTCCCATCTCTACTCAATGGCGCCAGCGTTATTGACCATTTTAGCGATGTTTGCGGACCCATCGTGTGTTCTGTATTATAGCTATGGAGACAATAGTATGGCTCATTTGACAGGCATTGTTCCTAGTCCAACACTGACTTACCAGTTAATTTCTACATACTGTAGTTTGTGCGCTATTCCATGCTAAACATCGCCCCTTTCCAATATAATCCAGTTTTTTTTCATAGATCGCAAGAGATGACGCGTTATATGCATTATGCCCAAATCGCTCGGATTGCTCGCCTGAAACTCCAAATACTTCCAAAATCAAAAGGTGTATACCATACATATGTGTCTTCACAAAATCATCAAGGGGGGGGGGGGGGTCGTTTTAACTTGAAACTGCGATCTGTACAGAAGCATGTTTTAGGTTAAAAAAATACCAGCAGGTTACCTAAGATAGACCTTACCTCAGTCAGAAGGTACTCCAAAATGAATAAATCCCAGTCGATCCCATGGCGATCGCAATTACTCGTGTATATTGGGCATGGCTATACGGGCAGGGGTGTAAAGTACTTAAGTAATTGTACTTTGTTACAATACTTAAGTACCATTTTGGGGGATTTGTACTTTACTCGAGTATTATTAGGTTTGTATACTTGTACTTTTACTCAATTACATTTCAGAGAAAACATATATACTTTTTACTCCTTACATTTAAAATGCAGACCTACAATGTACAAATCTTGCAGGTCCAACCATTTTAATTAGTGTATTTGTTACTCTGGCCGAACTAACATTAGCGTTATTAATCCTGCGGCCGATCTTTAAAAAAAAAAAACAGCAAATCAAATCCTCATCAATGGAAAATGAACCCGCCCATACCCATGCTGATTGGTCCTTGTGCAAGACTAGAAAGCGGGGATCTTTGATTAACACATTGGATGCCACGGACGCTTTTTGTCGTTAGTTCATGCCGACCTTTGAGTGCCTGGCCCTGACGCTATATATGCTGTTTGCTGTTTTTTTTTATTGGTGATTTAAATTCATATTTCGGATTTTTTTTGGATAACATCTGATCTCAGGTAAGGAATTTATTTGACCAGTCTTAGGATAATCAGACCTGTTTTCACGGAGATATAAGCTTTTGCCCTATGCGTGTGTGGGTGATCGCTGATGAGGAAATGAGAATATATTTTTCAGCCCGCCTCTATAGCGTGCATAAGTACACATATACTATCGATAATCTAGCGTTTATTTGAAAACGATTCATAAATAGGCAGAAAAATGACAACGTTTGTGTATGCTAGAATATTCCAGTAAATGCTGTTTATCACGGAATCTATATATTTTTCTTGAAAACGAGGGCTTTTCAAAATGCTATAAAACCGATAAAAAAACAATCCCTTTCGACAATGTTGACTGCAAACAAGTCATTGATAAACGACAGGCAGATTAGACACATAGCCATAATTTAAGAGAGAGATTATGCGTTCACAACGCTATCATTGAAGTGGGTGCTGGCATTCAACGGGGTTTCCAATGTTAAATGGCTGGCACTCAAACTGTTAAACACCTGCTATCAGAAGAATAGACAGTCAGAGTGACAAGCTACAGAAGATGGCCACAAACGATAGTACCAGTGATGAAGAGGACGAAACGGAACATTTCATTGCCCCGGAATAAAAAAATTGTTTTTACTTTAACTTTTTTGTACTTAAGTACATTTAAAAGTAGAAACTTTTTTACTTTTACTCAAGTGTGTTTTTAGCCAGATACTCTGACTTTTACTTGAGTAAAATTTTGAGACGGTACCCATACTTTCACCTTAAGTATAATTTCTGGGTACTTTTTACACCCCTGCATACGGGAAAGAATAGGTCTGAGGTACCAAATCTTCCACCGATTGCTATGTCCTGATCCACTCCGAGGCGGAAGCAGCCGGAGGTAAGTCAGTACTGGAAGACAACCGATATCCCCAGTTCAAAAGGTAGGTGATACTGCCACCTGGCGGGATTCGATCATCATTGCAATTCCAACGTAGGCAGCTGTGCCAGGGAGACCCAGGCAGCTCCGAGCGAGTGTTTAGAACGGGGATCAAAAGGAAAAAGATCAAAGGAACTAAAAACGAAATATCTCGTTTTTGGTGCTCAAGCGTTGGCAACGAAACATGAGATTATTCATTTTTGGCGCCCAATGAGTTAAACACCCCCCACAGCCCAAATGGAATGTTAAAAAAAATATTTAAAAGAATTATCCTTTAGGTGCGGCTGGGTGACGCAGCGGACATTGGGCTCGTCACCAACGTACAAGACACTGGTATAGAATCCAGCTGTCGGCGTTGCCTCCGGCTTGAGCCGGCTGTCATACTAACTCAATTGGCAGAGTTAGCGGGTGGGAAGTCGATGGGTGGTAATCTAGACTCCTACTGGTCGGTTGGGGCGCCTGCACAGCAGAGACAGAGGGGACGCGTCTATATTAAAGGCAGCCCAAGAGTGCTTCCGCATAACATAACGTTACAATGTACAGTTGACAGCTGGGCTGTGTTGGTCCCAATTCCATTTCCGCGAGCAAAAAAGAAAATGGGCATCGAGTTACCGGGGCCAATCAGGCGAATGCGGAAGCACTCTTGGGCTGCCTTTAATATAGACGCAGAGGGGACATGCGATGGGCTTCTATCCTCTCTACAACCGGCCAGTGGGGGGCACATGCAAGCAACGTTCAAGACAGGGGAGGGGAGAATAGACCCGTCGCTAAACCACGCCCCAAAATAGAATTTGTCCAATCATATCACAGCAAAAATCCTCGCTGCAGAAAACTCGGTCAACACCAGAAAAGCCATTTGTGGGCTGCATCAAATCAAACGTCTGTGATCGAAACCACTGTGAAGAGTTCAGTTTATAATATGTTATTATCTACCTAATATCTGATGGTGAAACGCTGTGCGTGGGGTACCTGTAATTCGGACACCAGGTACCCTGAAAGACTGGATGGAGGAGTATATTTCATACCTTTTCCGAAGCCCAAAAGACAACTCGACAAATGCAAGCGGTGGATTCTGTTGCGTCGTCGACCACATACACAACTGAATGTGAAGACCATTACCAAGGACACTTATGTTTGCTCAAAGGTAAGGTCAAGACATAAAGACATAATATTTGATGGCATGTATTAGAAACGTAGACCAAACTATTAGTTAGCTAACGTTATCTGCAAGCTAGCTGGTGTTATCCTAGCTAGCTAGCTACAGTGTTATCAACATCAACTTTGCGGTCATTAATTTGCTGTCTGACTTTTCTTCCTTGCTAGTTAGCTGGTGTTTTTAGCTAACTTAACGTTTGCCAACTGTCTTTTGTCCAGATGGGGAGCGCCGGCCTGTGGAGCAGCCTCCCCCGGGAGCATGTCTATGTTCCCCGGGTTCTATGTTCCCCGCTTTGATTGATTGAAAATTTTAGACCACCAGCCCTGATTCCAAACTCTAACCTTAACCAGTTCAAAAGAGGGCCTAAGCTTAACCGTTCGAAACAAGGCGGACATTAACACTTTGATCGCCATGGTTAAAATTCATAATTTACCATCCCTAGCCAGCTCTATTTGTCTATGGAGAAGTTCCCCTTCTTTGCAGGGCTATAACTTTTTAAATTCTATTGCTAAATTGCCATTATTATGGCCCATTCAATGTCCTATATCCATTGTTCAGGGTGTAGCAACGATATACTTTTTCATTCACATATTCATACTAAAATATGGTCTAAAGTATAAGTATGTTTTTATCGTTTTCTGCAGCTTTCTTCAGAACGTGATTTATAGCCCTAAATGCATTATATTGATGATCAAATACAGTTTGGTAGGAATCTGTGCGAGATAAAAAATTTCAACTGGACGTGGTTCTAGAAGTTACTACGTGTCATCTGATGATGACCGGATGGGCGGGGGATCGTTTATAATTCGGTGGGCAGCGTTGGATGATTCATCCAGAGTGGGTCATATGTTCATCATAGCAGTTCATATGGAACACATTAGAATATAACGCTGAATCTTACCGTGGCTTCCTCGCGCCGCTGGCAGATGAGCGTGGAACAGAATTGTTTCTATTATGGGATGGAGAAATGCCCGATCCATTTCCAGGTTGTATAATAGTATATACGTCCAAATCATGTTGTTTTTTCGAGTTATTTGCACCGATCGATGTTCACTGTGTCAAGACAGAGTCTCTCTAACGATAGCGAGTGCCCGGACCACATATGGATGAGCACTACCGGTTCAAAGGCTCATTTCCGGTTGGCGATCTGCTGATCGGCCACCAGATGGCGCTAGAGAGTTGAGTGGAGCTTTGCAGTGTGTCTCAGGGCTCCGGAGGGGAAATATGATTTCGATGACAGATTTTTGAAATATTGACATCAAAGACGAGTTACGGCGTCTTCGGCAGAATGAGCATGGCTAGGAATGACGTCTTAACTCGTCCCCGGCGATCATAGTGTTAATATTCATCAGCACAACTACAAGATGCAATACATTACTAGAAAGCTAAACAGAATGCTTAAATAGGAATTTAGAGGTTCTAGAAGGGTCTACTATGACATCGTCACCAACGTTCCAGAATGAGGGCAGACTAAGGTTCTAGAATGTTCTGCCATGACATCACACACGTTCCAGAATGTTGTATGCTAAATCTTTTTTGGGGGGGGGGAGGCTCAGATAAATGTAGTTGAGTCAAATGTACAATATTTACTTTGAAATGTAGTGGAGTGAAAGTACAAAGTTCCCTATAATGAAAATACTCAAGTAAAGTACAAGATACAAGAACATTTATTATGGCCAACTTGTGAGGCTAATAGTGTTTGAAGAGTTTCATTCCAAAATAAGTCTTTAAATTAGTAATGCAGTCAGTAGAGGCATAACAATCTCTCCACTTTGCTGTTACTTTCACATTTTACTGGGTAGATGACGGAAACAACAGTTGCTGATATTGCAAATGTCAAAAGACCAGGCTATTAATCCATAATGGAGGTACTAGAAGAAAGGTTACAGGGTAACCAAAATCAACATGTTTCTCCTTCCAAGGGTCATCAATAATCACAGCAAATGTTGTGACTATGACTAACGGGTCAGGAGATTGACAATGTAGATTGTAGAGGATGTGCATCCAGCGATAACATTTTAATTAGATTTGTGAACTATGGGTCTGCGGTTGGGACAAAATCAATTTTAAGCCTCGTCACAGCATTAATTTGGCTACAAGAATATAATGTTAAATTACCATAGATGTATCACAACAACACATGAAATTGTTCGCTATTCCAGCACTGTTTGTATTTTATATCGTACATCCATTTGTGTAACTGTAAATCCATGTATATTTATTGTATATATTAAAAATAGTGGCCATTTATGTACACTTTAGTTGTGGGGTTTCTTTTCTAATCAGAGTGATCTATCTTGAGTGTGTTGTATATGCATTTATTTATATTATACTTAGTGTTATAAGAAAAGCTATGTCCTGTACCCATATACTGTGATTTACAGGTATTTTGGTAAATGGCTGCATTTATATAGCACTTTTATCCAAAGCGCTTTACAATTTGTTTCTCACATCTTACCCATTCACACACAGACGGTGGAGGCAACCATGCAAGGTGCCAACCTGCTCATCAGTGTCTTGCTCAAGGACACTTCGACACGCTGCCCGGGAGGAGCGAGAATCAAACCGGGAAACTCCGGATTACCAGACGACTGCTCTACTCCCAAGCCACTGTCGCCCCCTATTACTAGGTCTATTTTATTATTAGGTATTTTTACTTTGGTCTCTATCACTATACATTTATAGTTAGTGTAATCAATCATTTGACCTGATGTACACTAGAATGTGCAGCATACCATTCTCTGACATCTCACCCCTTTATGGAGGAGGATTGTTGGCATATTTACCTGGGTCACAAAAGAACCAACATAGCATGTTTACAAAAGAGGTGGATTATTCTGGTTGCAGAATGACAGCTCTCACTTTTTTCCTCATTCTAGTGACTAGTGACAACTGTCGGGTCTAGCTCGTATACTGCGTTGGACCACTAGCCTAAACTAAATGTATCAGCAATAGTAGTAATCATGGATTATCGTCATAGTTCTTGTAATCTTCAATCAAGTCAACTGTAAGTAATGCTTCAGACGTTATCTATAGCTAATGCTTGCATCACCATGGAGGTCTAAGGTAAATGTGTATCTCATGAACGTACTTTTCCACTGCATATTGTAACCCTCTCTGTCTGCTTCTAGATGAAATATTTGTGTTATCTTTAAAAAACAGGTCTATTACCTGCTGTGGTAAATCTCCCGCGGCCTAGCCCCTTTCGTGACTGTGAAGCAAGGCTTGCATCACAGTCAGGAAAGGGGCTGCCTGCGGCCATCGTCAACAGTCATTCACGGTCGACTTTGTTTGTCCGACTTTTCAAAGGGGGCGTGGCTGAGCGATAAATTGGGATGGGAGGGGGAAAAAAGAGAAAAAGTAGACCAAAACAAATTTCGGCCAATCAAAGTAGACTATCGAAATCCTTAGTCAGGGACAGCCCTAGATGTCTGTATCAAGTTTTGTATAGATCGGACACACGTGTATCTGATCTTTTAAAGTTGATCTTTAATTATAGCGCCCCCTTTTGACCAATTGGGGTCATATTTGTTGGAGACCATTTGCACACAACTTCCAATAAATGGGTCAAAGATCATGTTGCTACCATTTACCATCTCACAGGAATTTGGGAAACCAACGCTAAATTTAAATTTTTTAATCACACAAAAATAGGGTTTCTACACTTCTTGATTGAAACCCTAATTATAAGCTTTGTTACCACAGAGTATGTGTAACTAATGTTACTGGCAGTCCTTGACCCCTTGACCTGGCTCCAGCAATGAATCCTTCACCCACCAGCATCATGTCTTCTCGGATCTACCACCTGAAAGAGATTCAAATGAAAAAGCATGGGCATTTCAGTGTAGGAATGAGTTCAGTGTAGGAATGAGTTTACATCAAGGGGTTATTCGGTTGTGAAGTCTGGCGCTATGCGTGACTTATATATTCATGTCTGGGGCCAAACGCTCTGCTTCAGACAGTTAGGAGATCCTTTTTTTAAATGTAATTAAATTTTAATTAAAACAACAAGGGACACAGGCGCACTGAGGCATGTTGAAAAGACAAGAGCCTCAGCCATGCAGGAAGCTCGGCCCCTGGAAACTGTTGGAAGGTCGATACGTCACGACTTAACAACCGAATATCAACCATGTTACATACGCCCAGCCTCTCGCACCCCGCAGTGCACTCAGCAGTAAACCCGCCTTCTCAGTGAAATACCCACCCACCCATACCAAACAACTGGAAGGGGGCGTTTAAACCAATGATTTGGTAGCCAGACTTATGATGGGTGAAATTCTATTTATGGAATTTCAAAACTGTAGTCTACAGACATAGAATAGTAGATCATGAGTGTGTGATGGTATACACTGGGTCACTGTAGAGTAGACCTTCGCTGAACAAATTGTGTTTTTCTGTGGAGGCTTGGAGAACCAGCAGGGACCATTTTGAATGGGTATAAAATAATATGTTGTTGCCTGAGGCATAGCATCAGTAATAGATGTTCTCAACCTAATGTTGACAAACTGTTTTTTTTTATAACATCTTTTATTTTCATTCTTTTCTATTACGTGAAACAAGACAAAACACAATACAGTAATAATAATAAATAGGACTTCACAGGACATAGCAATAACAACAACAATAATGACAATATAAATAACAAAAATAATAAAACGGAATATAAAAATAAAATTATGCTACCACAGACATTACAAAAGACATTTGGACATTTCCTCCCCCACTACCACCCCCCTACCCCAGGAATCAGCACCCCAACCCTGCTTCGCCGCTAGATCATGGCCTTTACTTTCTCGGCCGCTGAGGCCCATAGTTCAACCCCTATCACCCGGGCAGTAGAGATCTCCATATAAATGACATCCAAAAGTGTTAGGGACCAATTGATTATTGTGAGTTTCTCAGGTTGCTTCCACCTCATGGCTATCAGTTTCTTGGCTGCTGTAACGCCTGCCAGTATGATTATTTTTTGCTGTATGGAGGCCGGTAACAGTGATATATAATTTAGGAGTAGTGTTGCTGCCGTAAGTGGAATTGTCAGGTTACATATGTATTACGTTACCATTGACTCCTGTAAAGTGCTTGTTGTCTTGTCAATGAAACATAATATGAAACGGTAGCCAAAGTAACAAAAAGATGTTAAATTATAATTACCATGGTTGAAGGTGAAGGGATAACATAAAAATGATGACAAACAGACCACAGGACTGTACAGACAGGATCAGCCACCACACACAGGGGAGAACAGAACACATATTCACAAGGGGATGACGAGAACAAGAAACACCTGGGCTGATTACAAATGGATACACCTGGAAGGGAAACGACAAAGAACTACAAGACCAAGGCAGGGGACTACAACCAGACATCACACATCACACTGGGGAACACCTGATTCAGGATACAAACACACCCACACATAACAATATGTTTGAAAGTTGAGTTGTTATGGATTTCCAAAAACGAGCTACTGGTGGGCAATCCCAAAACATGTGCATATAAGTGCCAGTGGCCCTCAGAGCGCACAAAGTGCACAGAGAGTCGGCCACCAACCCCATAGCGCACAGCTTCCTAGGTGTGAGATACGACCTATGAATATAATTAAAATGTATTTTCTTGTGATTAGGGTTGTGGGAAGCTAATGTAAAATTAGTCCAAATATCATCACAGTCAAACTCAGGGTCTAATTCTGGGATGTCCCTTCGCCATACTATATCTAATGTTACGTTTTTATATGTCGATTTGATTAATAGTGTATAAAAATCTGAGACAAACCCTCTCGAGGTTGTCCTGTCTCTAATAAGCTTAACAAAAGGGTGTGGATGTAGTATTAGTGATTTCCATTAATTTTTAATCAATCTAGCCTCACGTTACCACTGGGACTCTCTCTGAGCTCGAACAGGGAAAATACCGCCCCCTATCGTCTCCCGGATGATAATGCACCCATTGAAATGGAGTCAATGGAAATGCATGGGGAAAAGAAAATCCGAAATCCACATTTTACTTCTCAGGCATGTAATCCGAGCCGTGGAATATGTGTTTCGAGCACCCAGCGTTGGATCAATAAATGCGATCGATATTTGGAATGGCGATCAGGAATTGGAATAATCTTTTTGGAGAACATCTGATCAGAGGTAAGGAATCTATTTTACCAGTCTTGGGGTAATCAGAGCTTTGTTCACAGATATATCAACGTGGGCCCTATGTGTATGTGTATGTGTTGATCAGGAAATAGATAATCGATTTTTCAGCCCGCTTCTCTAGCGTGCATAAGTACACATATACTATCGATAATCTAGCGTTTATTTGAAAACGATTCATAAATAGGCAGAAAAATTACAATGTTTTTTGTGTATTCCAGTAAATGGCGATTCCTGTGGAATCTCTTTTTTTCTGGAAATGTCCAAAAACGAGCGTTTTTCAAAATGGTATCAAACGGAAATGTACCGATGAAAAAACAATCCGTTTTGACAATGTTGACTGCAAGCAAGTCATTGATAAGCGACGGGCGTATTAGACACATAGCCATAATTTAAGATATAGTTTATGCGTTCGCAAATGAGCTCGCCCTCTCATTGAATAGAGCGCTGGCACTCAAGCGCTAAATCGTGCGCCCCCTGCTGGCACTGAAAGTGTTAAGCGTCGATCTGAGTTGTAAGTAGAGGAAAAAGGACACGCCGGGGAGATCATACAATTCTCGTAGGTCCTGAAACGCACAAAGGCCGGTTTTATCATATATATCCCCCAGAGTGTGAACTCCTTTCCTTTCCCATTGAAGATTGTTAATGGGTTTATGCCCAACAAGTAGTTGTTGGTTATGAAATATTGGAGAGTCAAGGTGCCATGGGCACTTGACAGCACAAGATCTCTGTACATTGCGCCATGTTTGAATCACATGGGAGATGATAGGACCATATCGTAATTGACATTTTGATATAGGGAATATACTATATCCTGTAATCTTTGCGGTAAGACTGCTGCTGCCAGTCTAAGGTATGCCACGACACAGCAATTTCAGGATCCAACCAGCTTATCAGGGGTCTCAGCGAGAAGGACCAGAAGTATAATTTAAAATCGGGGATTGCTAAACCCCCATCCTGTTTCCTACGTTGAGTGGTGGTTCTTTTGATTCTTGGACGTTTGTTGTTCCAAATAAATGTAGATATCATAGTTTGTATCTTGCGCGAGTGGTCTATTGGAGGGGGTAAGGGGAGCATTGAGCTGACAAAGTTTATCCTGGGCAGTACGTTCATTTTAACTATGGATGCTTGCCGGGCTTGTAATGAGTTGGGAAGGCTCGACCATCTATTTAGATGGAGTATTTTATTATATGTGCCTGTAAAGTTATATCTACAGTAGTTGTCTGATTTAGGGTGGGGAAAATCTCTATGCCTAGGTATTTAAAGTGTTCAACTATGGGGATGTCGGCCGGTAGTTGCACCGCTTTGGCCAACTCATTCAGAGGTAAACAAGCTGATTTGGGCCAGTTAATTTTTAAGCCTGATAGATTACCAAATTCATCAATTATCCTAAGTAAATTTGTGGCAGATTGGGAGGGGTCTTTCAGAAAAAATTGTAAGTCATCCCATCCGCATAAAGAGCAATTTTGTGTGGGGGGATCTTTAAGCATTATAGGGACGATTGACAAACTGCTTTTGTAGGAGAGCCAATAACAGAGCTGGAGAGTCATCAGCTGGCAGTCGATGCAGAGTGGATGACGAGGCGTTGGCCACACCTGGAGCACCTCAGAGTGGATGACGAGGCGTTGGCCACACCTGGAGCACCTCAGAGTGGATGACGAGGCGTTGGTCACACCTGGAGCACCTCAGAGTGGATGACGAGGCGTTGGCCACACCTGGAGCACCTCAGAGTGGATGACGAGGCGTTGGCCACACCTGGAGCACCTCAGAGTGGATGACGAGGCGTTGGTCACACCTGGAGCACCTCAGAGTGGATGACGAGGCGTTGGCCACACCTGGAGCACCTCAGAGTGGATGACGAGGCGTTGGTCACACCTGGAGCACCTCAGAGTGGATGACGAGGCGTTGGCCACACCTGGAGCACCTCAGAGTGGATGACGAGGCGTTGGCCACACCTGGAGCACCTCAGAGTGGATGACGAGGCGTTGGCCACACCTGGAGCACCTCAGAGTGGATGACGAGGCGTTGGTCACACCTGGAGCACCTCAGAGTGGATGACGAGGCGTTGGCCACACCTGGAGCACCTCAGAGTGGATGACGAGGCGTTGGTCACACCTGGAGCACCTCAGAGTGGATGACGAGGCGTTGGCCACACCTGGAGCACCTCAGAGTGGATGACGAGGCGTTGGCCACACCTGGAGCACCTCAGAGTGGATGACGAGGCGTTGGCCACACCTGGGGCACCTCAGAGTGGATGACGAGGCGTTGGCCACACCTGGAGCACCTCAGAGTGGATGATGAGGCGTTGGTCACACCTGGAGCACCTCAGGTATGCTCTATTGGCTCCGTTTCGTTAAGTGGTTTTTGGTTCAGATAATTGTGGATGATTTGTCAGAAACAGCTGTATGTTTTTGAGTTTGTTTATACTATAGTATTTTCTGTTTAATAAATGACCGGTCCTGGTCATTAACACATTATGTGTCTAATACACCCGTCGCTTATCAATGACTTGCTTGCAGTCAACATGTACGAAATGGATTGTTTTTTCATCAGTACATTTCCGTTTTATACCGTTTTGAATACGAGTATAGTTTTGGAGATTTCTAGAAAGAAAAAAAGATTCTGCGATAATAGCCATTTACTGGAATACACAAAACACGTTGTCATTATCCGGCTGAGTTCATCCTCAACTAGTCTACAAAATGTGTCAACTGATGCATGATTAATCTGTGGAGTGAACGTGCTACGAGGCTTGAACCAGTGTTTTAAATGGTCTATCAGCCGTGTCCAATGAACTGACTTCTGGCAGCACTGTGCTTCCAGGAGTAGAATAAACAATATTTTTGTCGACATCTCTAGAATAAAAAGCTTTAAGCTTAATGTTCCTAAAAAACTTAAACAATTCAACCTTTGTAGTGAAACCGTCCACCTTACGAAATGGTACAAAAGAAAGTCCTTTTGACAGTAGTTTACATTGGGAGTCACTGAGGTCTACCTCTGAAATGTTGACTATGTTTGCCACCTCCCCCTGCGTCTTCGGGATGGAAGCTCTCTTGCCTCGTCGGGTCTTCCTGTGCCTCCTCTCCCTGGTAGGGGAGGAGAGGAGCCTGGCTGAAAAACCTTCCGGCTCCTCGAGCCTTTGCAGTGGCTGCCCCTAAACTGTGGAACAGTCTTCCACTACGAATTAGGTCTGCTCAGACCCTAGAAAATGTTAAGGCTCAGCTAAAGACTCACCTATTTTCTTTGGCGTTTTGAGGCTTAGTAAGCCATATATCCCTGGTCGTGTCGTGATTGTTTTTAATGTATTGCAGCTTCTGATTGTGTATACACTGTATTTGTAATTTTTAGTATTTCTTAGTTTTTTATATTGTTTTAATGTATTGCAGCTTCTGATTGTGTGTATACTGTATTTTGTATATATATTTTTTTTAGTATTTCTCAGTTTTTATATTGTATTTTTAGTATTTCTCTGTGTTATATTGTGAAGCACTTTGGTACAACTTCGGTTGGTTTTAAATGTGCTATATAAATAAAGTTGACCTTGACCTTGACCTTACCTCAGATCAGATGTTCTGCAAAAAGATGAATCCAATTCCTGATCGCCATTCCAAATATTGATCGCGTTTATTGATCCAACGTTATAGTCCGAAACGCATAATCGAAAGCTGCTCCGAGCTTCCCCAGTGAATCTGGTAACAGAGACTGCTTGCCAGAGATGGGGAAACCCTGGACCGGAGTTTTTCTCTGATGCACTTTTTCACTCAATCCAATCCAATGATGTGCATTACCATCCGGGAGACGATAGCTCAGAGCCATTCCCAATGATAACGTCAGGCTGGATGGATGAAAAATTAATGGATATCGCTAATAAAAGAAATAACGATTAAATAACAAGAAATCTCGTTATTGGCAACCAACGCATGGCAGCCAATAACGAGAAATCTCGTTATTGGCAACCGATGTGTTGCCTTCCCTGCCTCTGCCTCAATTCCCCAGGGAGAGGTTTTTGAGTCTTTTCACGATTTTGATCAAGTTATAAAATGTTTGTGTGATCTGGGTCATGTTGGTTTATGTGCCGGCATTGCAGGAGGAAGAGGAAGTGTTCTCCCGGCAGCTAGTAGAGGTTGGTAGCTGGGGTGTGCTGGACTGGAGGTCAGAGGTCGATAGCTGGAGTGTGGTGGACTGGTGGTCAGAGGTCGGTAGCTAGGGTGTGCTGGAAAAAGTGGTGACATGACATGCAGAAGCAACTGGTCCAGTCTCGCAGCTACAGCCTCCTCAACCCATCCTCCGCAACGGGGGTTTCCAGTTCCAGCAATGCCCCAGCAGCCATCACCTTCTCAGCCAGCCTGCACCCCAGCCCAGGAGGCGTGTATATTTTCCCCAACGGAGTTTCACTTCCGCGTTCTGTTTGCGCGATCTGATTGGCCACTGAAGTTTTTTTCAGCGCCAATCGCGTTACTCCTAACAATCGCACCAGCAGGCTGTTACCCTAACCCTAACCTTAACCAACTAACCCTAACCCTAACCATAACCAACTAACCCTAGCCCTAACCCTAACCTTAACCAACTTCGAAAGAGAGCGACTTCGAAAGAGTCGCCAAGCTTAACCAGTTTGTTAGGAGTAACGCGATTGGCGCTGAGAGAAACGTCAGTGGCCAATCAGATCGTGCAAACCGAACGCGGAAGTGAAACTCCGTTGGGGAAAATATACAGGCGCCCAGGAGAGGTTGAAGTCCTAGCCCCTGTAACCTGCATCCCAGCACCAGCAGCCCAGCAGGGTGAGAATCCAGCCCCTGCAGTCTGTACCCCAGTCCCAGTGAGCCCAGAAGCCTGTGTGCTAGCCCTCGCTGTTTGTGCTCTCGTCACTGCAGCCCAGGGGGTCACTGTCACTCTGCAACATATTTATACAGATTTGTATTCAATATAGAACATTCTGTAAGGGTCTTAATATATTAACCATGCATGTTTGAGATAAATCACACATGACTTACAAAGAGGCAATAACAAAGATAACATTACCAGCTTTGTGCAATGCCCAGTTAACATGCTGTTATGTATGTAATTAATGAAATTCCATTCATGTCCAATATAACTGTCAGATATGACGATAAAAAACATTTGATACAGAACATTCTTCCGAGATGCTCTATCTAGCAGCAATTGCAGTCTTACATTGATTTTTATATAGATGGGCTATTTATTAATCTTGTATAATGTAGGTTTTTCTGTTGTCTAAATCATTGTAAGAGATTGGGAGTCAGAGTAAATGACCCCACACACACACACACAAATACCAAACACTTCTCCTGCAGTACCACTGGTAGTTTTGAGAGGAAAGTACCTCCACAATAACTAGTTACAAATGCTTGAATATTGTTTAGAATCTTGACACAAATCCCCCCAAATCACCCTTTGAAACAAAGTGAACCAATGTTTAGAGGCTGGTTCCTTTCATGGTAAAGGTGGTAAACAAACACAAGCTGTAGTTGTCCATGACTTATCCACTCTCACCACTGCTGGGTGAACATCTAAGGCTACAGAGAGCTATTTAACAGTGACTTCCCACTTCATCACCCCGAGTGGAAAATGAAAAGTCACATTCTACAAACTCATCCCATTTATGAACAGCACACAAGCACACATGTGGCAGAGGAGCTGAAGGAAGCAGTGTCAGGAGGGAAGCTGTAGAGACCCGGGGGTACAATTCCTGTCACAACAATGCTGGAAATATGAATGCAATCAGTGAAGCTGGACTGGGCCCCCGAATTGGATGCAATTGAAAAGCAATTTTATGTTTTGCATTACTTCTCCCCCAGCTGTACTGAAAACACACTGAACCGTGACCATCAATACCGAGATACGTACCGAATCGTGACTTTTGTGTACCGTTACACCCCTAATGTGTAATAGTGTGATAGTGTAATGGTGTGTCATAGTGTAATAGTTTAATACTGTGTAATAGTGTCATGGTATGTAATAGTGTAGTGTGTAATAGTGTACTAGTGTGTAGTAATATAATAGTGTAATACTTAGTGTGCAAGAGTAATAGTGTAATAGTGTAATAGGAATACTGCGGGGAGATCTGCTTTCATTGGTCTATATTTGCTCTGCTCCCTACACTTCAGCCCTGCCTAATGTGTAGGCTACTGTCAGCTGTCCTTGTTAGACTAGTGACTTGTCAACACAGTTGGACTTTTTTCCTTTCCTCCTGACAGTGGGTGATCTCTGTGTATGTTGTGTGAGTGTGTTCGGAACTTCGGATATCAATAATTATAATGAATGGTAATAGATGGTGTCTGCATTTGTTACATATTGTAGGCATGTTTGTTTGCTCTGTGAGAGAGAGAGAAGAAACGTGTGACTGCCGCCTGGTGGAGATTACGCTCTACTGAGCGCAGCTTTCTAGTTGCTCATACCCTCATGTGACACAATCTAGAGATGTAAACAGTAATTGGGCTCAGGGGGCAGAATGCTAAATAAATCACATCTAGGAATGTGCTATAATTTAGTCTTGCCGCTTATCAACAAAGCTTCCTCTATCCTCTTACAGTTTCCATTGACTACCATGGGAGCTTCTGAGAGAGATAGGCATTAAGAGAGGAGTTCCTGACTATGAGAACAACCACAGCAGGTGGATAACTTTGTCCCAAGACCTGGGCATTCTCATGTTTAAATTTTTTTTACCTAAAAATGCCAATGTGACATATAATATTCATTTAAAAAACATCCAACCTTGATGTAAGAATAAATCGATAAATAACTACTGATGTTTTTAAATCAATAAATGGTTGACGTTTAACTCAAAATATGCATTCATCCAGCTGGTTGTACTCGCCTAAACATAACCATTTATATCCACTACCTTAACCTTATCCACTCTCAGAAACAGCTGAGATAGTTTGAATAAGAATAGAACAAAGTCTACGAATGCCATCTTCAGGGAAGATTAGATTCTAATGATCAAATTAATTATATTATAAAACCATTGTGATACAGGATGTACAGTACGGATCTATCATAGCATGTCTTGATATGGAATTAATTTACTATACACGATGGCGTTTGGTACAGAATGCAAACCATTAACTCCATACATTTGACATCCGTACATCTCGGCTGATTTACACCCTTAAGTGCTTGTCTGAAAATAAAGTCTACTAATTGCCTAAGAAACAATTACATTGTCATTAAGATGGAAAGTGCAAATCTCCCTGCTGAAGATCTCTTCTATGGAAATACACTAGCATGGAATCAATCTTTAAATCACCATATAAATGTAAATCACTAGCCAGGCCCAATTTAAAAACAAAACAAAAGAAAGAAGAAAAGGGTTATAAATTTAAGATCTGGCATCTAAGACTTTCCAAGTGACAGGCGGGGGTGAAATACTGATGTGGCCTACTGTACAATATACAGTGTCAATAAGGTCAAAGAACAGGCATGAAAAGTAAATAAGGATGTTTACTAAGTAAGTACTCTTCCCCATTCTCTGCCGGAGCTTATATCCATCGCTGTACCCTCTGCCAGCGCTATTTGTCTATGGAGATGTTCACCTTCTTTGCAGGGCTATAACTTTTTAAATTGTATTGCTAAATTGACATTACTATGGCCCATTCAACATCAATTATCTATCGTTCAGGATGTAGGAACGTTTTACTTTTTCATTCACACATTCATACAAAAATACGGTCTAGAGTATAAATATGTTTTTTATCGTTTTCTGCAGTATTTCATAGAACGTGAGATATAGTCATAAATGCATATATTAGATCATCAAATGCAGTTTGATACCGATCGACGCCAGATTAAAAATTTCAACTGTACATGGTCCTAGACGTTTTGACTGATCATCTGCGGTTGACCGGAGGGGGGGGGGGGGGGATCGTTTATAATTCCGTGGCCGACGTTAAATCATTTATGTAGTATGGGTGATATATAGATCAGAGCAGTTTGTATGGATAATAATAAACAAACAGGCTGAAAGTAACGTCAGCCCCCTCTTACCGTTGGGCGATCACACTGGCGCAAACAGATCCCAGTTATGTGATGGTGATCGAGGTGATCCAGTTCCGGTTTGTATAATACTAATATACGTCCAAATCATGTTGTTTATTGAGTTATGGCAACGGATCGATATCCACGGTGTCTGGATTGAGTCCCGGGAGCGATAACGAGTGGCCGGACGGAATAGGGGACGGACCAAGCACTTCCGGCCACTTCCGGTTTTGGCAACTCGTCGATCGGCCATGAGGTGGCGGTATTGAAGCGTTGCAGAATTGAGCGGAGTCCTACACCACCAGCCAAGACTCCGTGGGTGAAATGTGAATACCACGACGAAACTATGAAATATTGATCTCAAAGACGCCTTACGGCGTCATTGGCAGATTACGCATGGCGGAGAATGACGTGTTAACAAGTCATTGGCGAGCAATGTTAAGGTTCGGTTTTAAAAGGGACACACCAACATTATGGGAAATGCACTTACCGTCTTCTCCAGAGTCAGACAAGAAGATGGATACCAGTTTCCTCTCTATGCGTTCAGTGGAATGCTATCCGGCTGCAAGCTAGCCTATAGTTTAGCACAAATGAATGGAAGCGGATAGGATCACTAACCTAGCTTAAAACTCAGGGAGAGGTGTTTTTGGCAGCTAGGCTATAGTGCTCCGCAGCACAATCCATGCTGCTCATATTGAATACTCACAGCCAGTGCCGCCTGGGAGAAATGTGAGGCCCTGTGCGAGATTTAAACGTGAGGCCCCCCCCCCCCCCCCCCCTAAAGGTAAAAAAATAAAATAAAAAAGATTAATATAAAAAAAAAAGAGAGAGAGAGAGACACACACCACGGCGGGTGCAGCACAACAGAAGGGAGAGAGAGAGAGAGAGAGAGCGCGAGAGAGAGAGAGCGAGAGAGAGCGAGCAAGAGAGAGAGAGAGAGAGAGAGAGAGAGAGAGAGAGAGAGAGAGAGAGAGAGAGAGAGAGAGAGAGAGAGAGAGAGAGAGCAAGAGAGAGCAAGAGAGAGTGCGAGAGAGAGAGAGAGAGAGCGAGAGAGAGACAGAGAGAGAGAGAGAGACAGAGAGAGATCTACGGCGGGAATAGAATAGAGTGCATTAAAAACTCACCAAACGTCCAAGAGGAAGGAGACAACCGCGGAGTTGACAAAGTTCACCACAAATCACCAGTCCATATTGTCCCCCCCGTTGGGATTAACTACTAGCCGACATGGCTAGCTCGACTGAACCACACATTAGCACTCGATAACGTAGCTACAGCTAACTAGCTGTCCCTGCCTTTAGCTAAGCCGACATGGCTAGCCTGACTGAACTTTCTAACATGCAACAACTTTCATCTTCAATCCATCTGCCGAACGACCGTCCTCTTCGTCTTGGCATAACCTCCAATGCTGCATGCGCTCCCGTGGAAATAGTCAGACGCACGCCGGCCGCCTGGCTGTACCTTACCTGTAACCCCTCCCCTCGTTGAAACCAATAGTATATCTGCTGCAGAGCCAGAGAGCTCCAATAGTATATCTGCAGAGCCACAGAGCCAGGAACAAGTCAGACACATTCTACAAACGTGTCTAATGTGAAATATATAAGCATGTAAGCAAAACTAGATTTTAGGTCTGTGATGAAAAAGGGCCTCGTGGGACCGCACTGCTCGCACACCCCCTGAGGCGGCCCTGCTCACAGCTCTGGCTAGTTAGCCACAAACTAATGTAAACTCAATGGGACCACGCTCCAGTCTGCCCTGAAATAAACACTGAAACCTTCTCCACAGTGCACCCAAAGTAGGTTTCAGCGTTTCTTTCAGGGCGTGTGGTGAAGTATTTTAACCATATCAATGTGAGGTATAATATTTTGAGTTTGGTTTGGAGATAATATGGATCGGTTTTACTACATTGTTTACAAATATTACCAATGTAAATAAATATTTGAAAGCCACAAAATATGTCAAATACAATCACTCAACTCACCTGTTGTCTAATGTTACTTAGAGCTCAGTCAAACAATGACAATGAATGAACACATGTATCTGTTGCCATTTCTTATTTTGTCCTGGCATGGAGTTACCCTTTTTTATATCCTGGATTACTGAATGGGCCTTTAAAGGACAGACTATGGGTGAATGTGCTTGGCAAACATTAATTTACAATGACATTTCCTCACCCTTTGAGTCTAGGGAAATACATTGACTTGTCCTTCTGGCTGAGAATAGTTTCTTGATGCAAAAATATTCCTCCTCTCAGCCTGCGTGTTTCTGAGCTTCTTTGGCCCATATCTGCCAATGTCTCAAAGGTGGCGGGAAGGGGGAAAATGTAGAAATTTCTCATACAACTGTGACATTGAATTGGCTTTTCACATTGGTGGAATATGAATTAAATGGCTAGTATTCAAATATGGTTCTAGAAAAAATATCCTGCACCAGTTAGTTATGTGGCGGTTTGAAGCTCCACTCGAGAGTGACTGGAAATTGAATTGTCAGTCCCCTCCAGAAACTGGAAACCAAGCCAATTAACAAGATACATCCTCAGGAGGTGATGATGACCACAAAGACACTGCTGATGATGCCACAGGTGGCGGGGGAAAAGCATACTGTCCAATTAACAACTTTAATTGAGAACTTCAAATCAGTGGCAGAAGAAGAAAAAATAAATAACACGCTTCAGAGGTTTTATGAAAAACAAGATGTCCATTCTGTTTTCTCAGTTTTATCCTTCTGCAAGGTGCTAGACCACCTGTTTAGCTCAATTATCTCACCCCCAAGGCCCAGTCAGGCAATTTGGTTCTGTCAAGACTCCTGACTCCAACTGATTTGTAAGAGTCGGCCCTCAGAGGAGGTTGCTTCAGTGACTCTCATTATTTGTTGGACGGCTCGGCTTGAGAGGGACAAAAACGTATTTTCCAGCTTTATTGTTATATTTTGTTATAGCTTTGCGCTCTGCTCTATTGGAACTGTCCCTTTAATCATATGCTATCATGATGCTATCATATGCCTCACCTGCCTGGCCACGCCCACATCCGCTCACACATAAGCGGGGCCATGGCCATACTACCAGCTCCTTCCCTACTTTCACCACGTGAAGTCTGTGTATAGCACCTCTTCAAGTTCAGTGCTTTAAGTAGTTAGTTTAGTTATAGGAGCTGTGTTGGCATTGTCTTTTGTTTTTCCCTCTCACTAATTTACGGGAGAAAGAAAGGATAATGTCGTCACCACCGGAGAGTCTAGAGGATTATTCTGACCTCCACCGGCGCTTCACATTTGGGCTTCCTCGGGACGTAGTGGGGCTTTCCTGCTCCACGTTTGTGGCAGGCAGGTGAGCCTCAGCGGCGCCCGGACGAGAGTGCGCGTCGCTGGGCAGTTCCCCCACCAGCATTGCTCTCCGGCTGTGCAGCTGGATACTATTGCCGCGAGAGGCAGTCGGCTGGCCGACGGTCTCTCTGGGTGGGTTGTGTCTTGCGACGCGGGCTCTCCGCCTCTGCTCGATCACGTCAATTGGCGGTGAGCGGCGGGGGCGGGCGGTCTAAACAGATGTGTCAGTTGTGCGGGGTCGGCTGCTCAGGCATACGGCCCCGCAGAACAGCTGGCTCCAGGCGAGGATTCCTCTGTTACCTCTCCATCATGTCCGAGATACAGCAACTGGCTGTTAGCCTGTAGCTAACCATTAGCCGGTAGCTAAACCGTTGGCCTATGGCAGGCCATTAGCCTGTAGCCTGGCCGTTAGCTTGTAGCTAGCCGTTAGCCGGTAACGTCCTATGGACAATTGGGATTGCATGGAGGGGATGGGGAGTTCTTGTTTGACGCCCCACGAAGACAGAGGCTTTGTCTTCCTGGGAGCCCCGTTTCCGAGTCTGGGTTCAAGTCCCTGCCTCTGAGGAGGGATGCCCACTGCCATCCGCACTGGACGTTGGCCCCCGCCGACACCACTGTTTCTCTGGCAACGCCGTCCTGTGAGGGAGGCGGGCGCTGTCTGCCTTTTTTCTTTGGGCTAAAGAAGAGGCAGTCGGCTATTTGGAGTGACCAGGCCTGCATCGCTATTCCCCACCTTTATGCAGCTTCAGTTGCTGGCCGTTAGCCGGTAGCTAACGGTGGGCCGGTAAGAGCTAGCCGTTAGCCGGTAGCTGGCCGTTGGTCGGTAGCTAACGGTGGGCCTGTAAGGGCTAGCCGTTAGCTTGATTGCTAACCGTCAGCCTGGAGTTAGCCGTTAGCTTGTTGCTAACCGTTAGCGATAGCCGTGGGGAGGTAGCGGGCCCTGGACATTCTGATTCGGCGTCATCTCTGGCAGAGGATGTCGTCAGCCTGCACCACGGCCGGCCGCAGGATGTGGGCGAAACGCCGGAGCAGGACTCCAGCCGTCGCCACTACTGGCCCTGCCAGCAAGAGGCCTCGTCAACGAGGTGGACCAGCCATTGTTTGCGGCCAATCATCCTGCGCCCGGGGGTCAGGTAGGACACGTTACCACTTATGCCCCACTCTCCCTCCCCACCCCCAAATGTTTTTGGTTGATAACACAAAGGGTCCCTCCTAGGGGGGAATGTTTTTGTTTAACAAAACGTGTGTTTACTTCACTGTATTTTGGGGGATACGACGTGTGCTATATAAACCCACAGCTACAAATGCTGGGGGCGCCTTCTTGCTTGGGAGTTTGTGCAGATTTCTCTGAAATATGCTTGGTTGCTGTTGTGTATAACTTGCAAGGCCTGTGTTCTAGCACTTAGCCAGGGGCTTATCCTTTCTCTCTACCTAAGCCAGTGTTTTTTCTTACGTGGTAAGAGTGAACTTGACGGCTTCATTGTATGATGAGGGTTGTGTGTGTTTCATGAAATATGTTTTTAGGTTAAAACATAACATTTGAGTCTGCAACTGGTGTGCTATTGTTAGCTTACAGAGTTGTACATATGTAGCATGTGAACCAAGCACTTTTTTGAGTCCCTCTCTTCAGTCTGTTATTTTTTCTTTGCTTAACACTTTCGCGGCCACTGGGATGAGTCTAATTAATCTCAAGAGGACTGTGAAATGTAAACAGACGTGGGGCTGTTTGTAGAGCTAAATCTATACTTTATAGTATTGCTATCTGTCCATTCTCATTGTGAATTGAGACCATAAACTGTCCCTTCAAAATGGCTTAAAAAAATAAATCATCAATACGTTCTCATTTTATAGCGCCGTGAATATAAGCATTATACCGGATTTGGTCTAGTATATTTCCTGGAAGCCGAGAAAATGGGCTAATAGCTAATAACGTTAAATCCAATGGCATTTCGGTTATAGATACGCTCCAGTTAAAACTCAAACTGCATATGATCGGCACGATCCTCACGCATGTATGCATGAAAGGGGGGGGGGGGGGGGGGGCGGGGGACGTCGTTTCTGATTATTGATTACCAATAACCGCGTTAGCCTCATTAGCCTCATAGGCCAAACGCCTGGATGGCTATCAAAACAAGGCCCGATCGGGATGTACTTTATGTGAAAAAGATCTTACCGTGGTCTGGTGGGATCCCCCCAAGCATTTCCCCGTTATCGATCACCATCTGGTAGATCGATATGTCCATTGGCTGATGATAAATCCCCTTATTGCATGGTGAAATCTGCGATGCAAAACGTAATCCAAGCTACATGCTGCACATCTAGAATCCTGCTAACTGAAATCTCCATTGAAAGTAAAAAAAAGACTGATCGATTTAGCCACAGGGCACACTGCATTATCGCGATAACGCCCCTAAGAGGATCTGGCCGGTATTGCACCTTCTCGAATTCATAGAGTAGGGTAAATCTGCAGTGCCGCTCGGCGACCTTGAATAGGTTATTAATATGGAATAAAAGCAATAACAACTTGCCACGGATTTATCCGTGCTTCTGTCCACAACGGGTGGAATCGAAACACAGAGATATACGTCCTTGGGCGCCATTGTGTTAAGGGTAAAGGTAAAAAAATAGCAGGTGGCACGTTTTTTCGCACATAAGCCAGGGCCGTGGATAAAATCCGTTTTTTACACAAACAAGGTTATCGGCTGAGGTTGGCGTGCATGATGTAAAGCTTTTACTCTACAGGTAAGTATGTGCTTTCATGTAGCGCGCTATGCAACTAATGTCACGGCTCTGCTTTTTTATGGCGTCGTATCAGGGGTGAGGTGTTGAGGGGGGTGGACAGAATAAACCTCCCCCCGGATATAGTTATATCCTTTACAAAACTGATTGGCCGAGAGGTTGTGCCTTTCTACCTATCAGTCTCCCTGATGAGGGTGTTCTCTCTCTCGTCACAGGGGGGGATTTCCCTGTCTCCCACACCAAATTAGGATAGGTGGGACACGGGATTCCCCCGGCCATTTGAAGACGTCACAGGCGCGTTTTCTTATTGGCCAAGAGACATGTCCGTGAGTTACAGGGCCTGTGCTACAGACCGCTGTCATTGTAAAGGATAGGTGATGCAATGCAGTCGAGACTATTGTGATGTTTTGGATCGACACCTGTACCTACCCCCCTCTTAGGACTGGGGGCGGCGGCGTGACAAGGGCACAGGACTTGTCCTGGTCGCGCCGGACCGGATCAGTTTAACCCGTTGTCCGCCGGGGCGCAGACAAGTTCTGGTACCCCGAAGGACCCTGAGCTTTTCCGGGGGGAAAATGCCTGGGCAGGCCGGACGTCACAGAGGTTGATGTCATGAATGTGTGTGTCATATAGATGCCACTACGAGTTGCCCTTAACAGTGGTGTGCATTGGTCCATACTATGTTGTACCTTTTTGCACAATGTTAGGTGGGTTGGTCCTCCATTCATTTCACCCCTCCCTCCCTGCTAAACCGGGGATGGGAGGGGGCTGTCGGTGAGGCTGCTTCTGTCAACTCCTCTATGCATCCCTGTGTAGGTCCCGGTCCTCCAGGCCCAGGTCGGGCCTTGCCCTCGTTGACCTGTTGGCCTAGGTTAACCCTTTTTAAACCTTGAACTGCATTGTATAGCCTGTGTATACGCGCAGTTATGTTTCCGGGGTTTCTTAATGGGTTAAGGGAGCAACCATTTTCTGTTAATAAACATAGGGGGGTGGTTGTCTCCCCGGTGTGTTGGTAGCAGAGTCGACTCTCTGGGTGAGCCCGGTCTCCGCGAGGTTCGTGGCCCCATGAGATTGTGACATGGTGCACGGCATACCGAACACCCTTTCCGCCGGGATACTGTTCTTACAGTAAGCCCCTTAGGCTCCTGTCTAGTCCGCAGTGCTCCGGGCGCAGGTCGAGTTCTGCTCTTAAGACCTGTCGACCTGGATTGAGGGATCAACCTCCTTGGAGGGTTGTCTCCCCGGTGCGCCAGCTGGCCCCACAACATTGTGGGGGGGAAGCCTCCTTGGAGCGCTTCGGAGCGGTGTGCCAGGGGGAGAAGGGCCTTCACCTATTTTAGGCCCTGTCCGATACGCTGGCGATGTGGGGGGTGGTGTCACCAGTGACCGTCTGGTGGGGTCTTGATGCCGCGGCCTCGTTGACCTCGCCAGGCCCCTTTTTCAGGGGGTCCTGGCACCCGGGATGTGGCCTGGGGCTGGGGCCTCTTCCGCGCCCCGCTGCTAAGGCCTTGCCACGGGTTGGGGCTTTTTGACCCGACCCCGCGATGTTGGGGGTTGTGATGATTTTTTTGGCTTCACGTCCGTTCCCTGGTGGCGTGCGGGATGCGTGTCCGAGTAGTCGCGGGCCCTTCTATACGAATGTAAGTGCGTTTGAGGTACTGTTCCCTCTTCGCACAGTTTGGGTCCGGATCCTCCCCGGTATTCTGATGGTTGTAGGGGACCTCAGCGGGTACATCTGTCGGGCTTTCTGCTCTGCTCCACTCTTGTGTTCCAATAGAGCAGAGCGCAAAGCTATAACGAAATATAACGAAGGTTATCCTATAACCAGGGCCGCCTGGGAGAAATGCGAGGCCCTGTGCGAGATTTAAACGCGAGCCCCCCCCCCAAAGGTAAAAAAAATACAAATAAAAAAATATATATAATTTTTTTTTTTTTCATACAGTCAACATATTCTTAAATAATAGCGCTGCCCGAGGCTGGGCATGATACAGTCAACATATAGCAAGAGAGAGAGCGAGAGACAGCTCCCGTTCTACAGTCAATATACAGTGTACAGAGAGAGAGAGAGAGAGAGAGAGAGACACATTGGAAAGAAATTGAAATGCTATTTGGCCCTAAACAGAGAGTACACAGTGGCAGAATACCTGAGCACTGTGACTGAAGATCCTTGACTAGGTACAGACTCAGCGAGCACAGCCTAGCCATCGAGAAAGGCCGCCATAGGCAGACTGTGTGTGTTAGAAAGAGAGAGAGAGAGAGAGAGCATGTGTGTTTGTGTGTTAGAGAGAGAGAGCATGTCTGTGTGTCGTGTGTGTTAGAGAGAGCATGTATGAGAGAGATAAGCAAAGATGAGCCCCTAAAGGATATTCAACTTTTAATGGAAGAACAAAACAGAAGGAAAAGATAACTTCACAAAGGCAACATGAATATACATAGATCCAAAAGGACAAAGATCAACACTTAAATCCAAAGAGAAGAGGGTCTATACCAGAGAAAACAAAGTAGCAAGGAGCCAATGGCCGACATCAGCTAAATAGGCTAACTGCAAATAGAGTAGCCAGGTACTGACACCAGGCCACACACAGCTTTGGCCAACGCTACCCAAGCTACACAAACGACCAAGACAATTCACACACAGCACATGTCGTATCTCCAAATGTTGTGAAGTAACATATGTTTTGCCTGGAAAAAAACATCGTTATTAACAAAACATTCGGGAGGGGAAGGAAGGAAGAGTGGGGTAATGTCCAATGGACATCTTACCTGCACCAAGGAACGCAGGGCGAAAGGCCGCAACACAGGTCTCCACGTTGACGAAAGGCCTCTCGCTGGTGGGACAAAAAGAAGCTATGGCCGGAGCCTTGTCATGGTGCAGGCCCGACTACATCTTCTGTCAAAGATGATGTCGTAGTCAGAGTGCCAGGGCCTGCTATTCTCACGGCTAATGTCAATGGTCGTAGCACAAGCTAACAGCTAACTCTAGGCTAACTGATAGCATCAAGCTAACGTTCCCAGCCGAGCGAAAACGAGCAGCTAACGTCGTAGCTAAACAGCTAACTGGCTAACAGTTAGCTCAACCCGGCTATCGCTAACCATTAGCTAACGCAGAAGCAAGCTATGCGGCTACCACTGAAAAACTGTACAACGTGAGAAAAGCAATACAGGCCAACACTTCAGACAGCCGCTGTGTTTTCCTCTTCTCATACGAAGAGAGAAGGGAAAAAGAAGGCAATACACGTCCCACTACAGAGTGGTGTTTACCATAGCGGTGCCGGCAACAAGTCCCTCCCGGACTATAGCCGACTTGAGCATGGAGATATTCTCATAATGAAACACCAAGCTCACCTCCCTCGCACCAGGTGCTGACACCAGGCCACACACCGTTAGCTACTAGTACTACAACAGCTAGTCGGCCCGTTTGGCTCCCGAGAGAGAGAGAGAGAGAGAGAGAGAGAGAGATATCCACGGCGGGAATAGAATAGAGTGCATTAAAAACTCACCAAACGTCCAAGAGGATGGAGACAACCGCGTGGAGTTGACGAAGTTCATTTGCCGAACGACCGTCCTCTTCATCTTGGCATAACAATGCTGCACGCGCTGTCTCTAGGTTAGCTAATGCTAGTTAGCCTTTAGCTAAGCTAGCTACTAGCCGACATCATCATGGCTATATCCCGACTGAACCACACGTTAGCACAATATTATAACGTAGCTAAAGCTAACTAGCTGTCCCTGTCTTTAGCCGGGATGGCTAGCCTGACTGAACTGTCTAACATGCAACAACTTTCATCTTCAGTCCATCTGCCGAACGATGTCCTCTTCATCTTGGCTGGCATAACCTCCAATGCTGCACGTGCGAAATAGTCAGACGCTAGTGATGGGTCGGTCATGAGAGACTCGTTCATAAGAGCCGATTCATTGCCGTGAGCGTGAGTCGAATCGCTCACGTCTGGCAATGAGTCTGTTCACGCCCCCCCCCCCCCCCCCCCCCCCCCCCGGCACGCACACAGACACACACAATGAACTCAACAGACGCTACCTTACCTGTAACCCCTCCCCTCATTGAAACCAATTCTGCTGCCTGCAGAGCCTCAGAGCTGCCTGCAGAGACTCAGAGCCAGGAACAAGTCAGACACATTCTACAAACGTGTCTAATGTGAAATATATAAGCATATAAGCAAAACTAGATTTTAGGTCTGTGATGAAAAAGGGCCTCGCAGGAAGGGGGACCTCGCAAAAAAAAAATATTTATAATAATAATAATAATAAATAAAAAATGTTTTTTTATTTTTATTTTTATTTATTTTTTGTGCGAGGCCCCCCTTCCCGCGAGGCCCTGTGCGACCGCACTGCTCGCACACCCCCTGAGGCGGCCCTGCCTATAACCCTAGTTATATGAGTATAGCAAGCGCTCTGCTCTGACTCACTGAGGACCCCATGTGTCTTCTGTTTCGGCGGTGAAAGACTGGGGAAGGAGCTGGTATTATGGACATGGCCCCGCTTATGTGTGAGCGGATGTGGGCGTGGCCAGGCAGGTGAGGAGCGTGCATGTGGTTGAAAGTTTTCATGATAGCATATGATTAAAGGGACAGTTCCAATAGAGCACAGCGCTTACTATACTCATATAACTAGGGTTATAGGATAACCTTCGTTCTTCTTACACTAAAGGGAAAAAATAATACATTTTGAGCTGATGAAAGGGTTCAAAACTCAACTGAACTACCATGTTATCCAGTGAGAGGGAGACGTTCCTAGTTCCGTTATGGTAACACAGTGTTCCAGTGATATGATGAGCAAAACAGGTGGACATGTCATCCTAGCCAACACCTCACATTCAGAATCATAATCATAATTATAAAACCTTCCACAAAAGGCAGGAGCTAAAGTTGACAATAATCCCGGTGATGACGCACGTCTCATTCGTTTAAGGGAGATGAAAAGCCCCAATTTAATCTCAGAATATTGATCAGCGATGAGGCGAACATGAATAGTGAGTGCTTGACTAACACATGGACAATTATCATAAACATCACAGGCGCCGCTCATAAATGAAAGGGGGCCTTCAGAGTGCTGTATATGTCCTATAATTACCGCACAAGGCTGTGTTCAGACATGACGAAAAATCTACGTCTGCTGCTATGCCTGCAGGGCCCCGTTCCCCGTACCTGGCTAACTGAGTTAGCCGGATAATTTCCAGGATAGCCTGACTTAAGCCGGACCTTCCTGTTCCCCGACGCTCGATTGTCTAAATCACCATGACAACAGATCAAAAAGTTTGAGCCTGGTCGAGAGCAGGGTTAACTTCAGTTAGCCGGATGAACCATGGCCACGCCCCCGCAAATAAATGACAGCTCGCTTCCTGAAATGATTCTCACAGTCTAGAGATCCCATTTATACCATTCTGAATTATGTTTCTGTGCTTCGTTTTCCTAGAGGGGGCTTTTGAAATGTATAATAATAGAACTAAATGCTGATAATAAATCATATTGAGCCTATAGATTTACTTTGTCCTAAATAAAATAATGCACGTCATATACGGCGCTCGGAGTCGCGATACACGCTGCATGTGGTTATTTTAATAACGGCGCATTGCAAATGTGAATCCCGCGGGGATATTTTTAATGAATGAAACCTATCGGCCGTTTGGCTCTGATTAGTTTCATATATTCTCCGCTGTAGATTTGCTTAACGGAGCGCCCGGATTGTGTTTCATTCAAGCATAAAATTGAAGTGTCTATGCGTGGATTGTGGTTTTTGTGTGATATTGTAACTGGGATTAAAATGTCTGATGAGATGCGCTGTTTGACGGATTTGAGAAATTGAATGAGCCGTTGACGTCACATTAATGCATTTGAGAATAAAGAGATAAAACTTCATTCAAAAGAAAAATATTCTAAACACGGGTCTCTCGTCCATTAATGGATAAACAATGAATATATCCCGTCTGGCACAGTGGCGCAGCAGCTAGTGCTGAATCCTGGCAACCAGGCGACCAGAGTTCGAAACCCCACGTTTCCAATATAATTTTTTTGGAATATAATATTAATGATTATACGCAAAAGTAGCCTAGTTTTAAGTTAAAATATTATAAATCTACATGCATTGAGGATGTCATTCTTTATATAGCTCTCAACGTGCACCAAATTGAATTATTCCTACATTGCAAAAAGAAGAAAAAGACTAGGAGAAGTGGGATTCGAACCCGGGCCGTCTGCGTCAAAGTCAAAACCACAAACCGTCACACCACAGTGCAGATAAGTAAAAGATCCACCATACATCAATCAATGGGTAAGAGAGCCGTATCCTTATTCTGTATAACCGTTGAACTAATTATTTTCGCTAGCAAGATCTCATTTGATTATTCAATCCATAAACCTACTGCCAGCAGGCAAGTTTAAAGAAATATAATCTGATTGATTGGGGTAATGAGGGACTTAAAATTAGCCTATAGATTATGCATTTAACTTGTCGGCAAGGCTATTGAGCCGTACTGCAATCTGTTAATAAAGTTTTAAATCAATTAATCAATCAATGCCGTTAGAAAATCAGGATTTCTGCTATCGATACGTGCTGGCTTTTCAACTGAAGCGGCCGCGCGCACTTATCCTGGGTCTCAAGTCTGGTTCGAGTTAACGAGACTGAATCCACCTTCGAGGAACAGGAAAATCCCGGCTTCAAACATCGGGTTAATTGAATCTGGATAAGGGGACTCTTGATCGACTTAGTTGAACCAGGTACAGGGAATAGGGCCCAGATCTTCATAAATGGTCCTTTCATGATCGCGTCTCCTTGCCGACCGCAGATGAGAGGATCCACCCCGGACTGGGTCGTCACCACCATCTTGTGCCTTATAAAAACCTGAAAAAACAAATGGCAAATGAAGCAAGGCTATGCCCTTTCGGAGGATGTGAAGACGCTCTGTGGCGCGACGTATACTATTTAAAGCCTGTAATGTTTGATCGATGCGTTGATTGTTGCATTTAGAAAACAATGACTGAAAAAAAAAAAGCTAGGGCAGCAGAGAGGATAATTGGGTATTGACAGAATAGTGTGGAAATGAGCAGAGGTAGCTACAGGGCCTGTCTCCAATTTACTTTTGTCATCTGAAGGCTCTGATTATGCAGTTTTACAAACCAGATAACTGGGCCAATATTTGGCTAAAATGGGGCTCATATTATGCCAAGCATCTAATAGGCATGTTGCATAAAACTACCGAATTGTGCTGCTGCTGCATTTCAATTGCTTATACTTGGGTGGCTGCCTTTATGCCTCCATACAATCGGCTGTACAATGTATTAAAAGCATAGCGTTTTCATGCTTCTCTGAGTGTAAACCGATACTAGATGGCTCGTTAAGAGTTCATTAACAGATTTAGATCATCTTTGTTCCGAAGCAGCTGATGTGTTTTTAAGGAGAATAGTCAGTCTGAACCCCCTGTTAGCATGGAGAATGGAGAATGGTGAGAAACACAAGTACTGTATATGGGGTGTAAGTAAGGTACTATGATATATAGACGTGTTCGCTGTTTACAAACATACCGTGTTCAAGCCAATCAGCAATACCAACTGACTAATGGCCAGTTTTTGTTTCGTTTTCGGGGTCAGTTTCGCTTTTCAGAATGCAACGTAATGGCAGGCAAGTTAGACATTGTTTTTGCCTCCTGAGCACAGTGATGTATATACATGTAGTACAATGCCAAAGCAGTAGGTGGCAGTAGGTGGCGATGTAGTTCAAACATGAAGGCCATTTGCAACCAATCAGAAAAGTTGAATGTGCCAATACACTTCCTGCTCAAAATCAACAATCCACCATCTTTAAATGCAGCGTGAGCCATTTAGCCAACGTAGCATTTATTTTTCAGCAAAGAAAGTGCAATAAAAGTGCAATAAACAAAACGGATACATTCACTGTGTGTTCTGCCTCTCATTTGTTGATGAAACAAAACTAACATCAACACAATTGACCACCAAGAGCGGAGTTTAGTCTCACAAAAAGATCGTCGCCGATTTTGTTAGCTTATGTGCTAACGTGATTGGGATATGCCAGTATAACAGTATAGCATTGTGGCTAGCAGCGAAGTTTGTTAGCTTACGTGCTAACGTGATATGGATATGCCATTATAACAGTATAGCATTGTGGCTAGCAGCTTGGTAACGTTAATGGTAGCAGAATGAATGGATGTAAACTTTATTTAACAGATTGCAGAATGGGTACAATACAATACGGCTCAATACAAACAATTGTTAAGGGAATGCAGACTGTTGTAGCTTGGACTGGGCTCCTTATAAGAATAACTTGACAACACATTCCTTGGGACAGCTCTGCTGTAAACACTGGAAATAACCGTGCAGGTCTCTACTGCGCATGGGCGTTGAGCAACAATGGCTCCGTATCCGGCTCGCGCAGATTACATGGCATCATTGTCTGCGAGTTTTGGCGAGTATCCAAAACGGAAACGCAATTTCTGCGTTGCCAGTAGGACAACGCGTTATCCTGCCAAAACGGCGTTTCTTTTTAACTTGGACAGCAAACGTAATCATTCAGCAACAAAAACGTTGCTGTATTCACCAGTGTAACCATGGCCTAAGTTACCCACTACCTGTGCGAGCTGCTGCGCTAAAAGAAGTACAACGGGAGAAACCATGACACTCCCCTGACTAAAGATGTAATTTTGCCAAATCAGCATGGCTGTGAGTGTGAGTCTTTCACCTTTTACATATCTAGCATGGATTGATTGTTTAGATCGCTAGCATGGCTAACAAATGCCAATATATTGTAGTCTGCCCCATTGTTCTGACCAGGATTACGTTCCTTTCTGCCCCTGTGATGTGCGCGCACACTGAGTCTGACGTATACAGCGAACAGGTCTATGGCAGGAGCACTCATTCAAGGGTACTACGACTATGCTTGCACCTCATGGTACCAAAGCACCTCAAAGGCGCTAAAAACAAAATTACAAACATCTCAAAACAAACTGGTCAGACTACTGCTTGACCTTACTCCTAGAACCCACCTCACCCCTGCCCACTTTGACAACCTAGGATGGCTTAGAGTAGACGACAGAGTACAGCAACTTGCAATGGGCCTGGTCTACATGATACACTACACGACCAAGGTACCCATGTACATGTCAAAATACTTCCCAAAGGTCAGTGAATACCACAATCACAACACCAGAGGGAGCTCCACAAATCATGTTAAACCCAGATTCGGCTCAAACAAGGGACTAAACACGTATCGCAATTATGCCACATCAATGTGGAACGCCCTACCCAAAGCTGTAAAGGAATGTGAATCACTACCCACTTTCAAAAACACTCTCAAAGAACACCTACGGGAGACTGCAATTCGAAACTGGCCCCTGTAAATGTCCTAACACAACCCCCTCCAATGTACAGTAAATGACCAAGTATGGTTTTGTCAATATTCCAATGTACAGTTTTGCTTGTACAGTTGTACAGTGTCCCCCCCCACCCACCCCTCCTACCCAACCCCCCCCCCCCCCACCCAACCACCTCCAATGTACAGTCCCCCCCAACCCCACCCCACCTACCCAACCTCCTCCAATGTACAGTTTCTACGTCAAATGTATATACTCTCTTTTCTGGACTCTTTTCGTATCACAAACAGTACTGTATTTGCAAATCTGGTATGTCATAAATGTATAGATGTAGCAGTACTGTCTATCTGTATATCATGTATGTCATATATGTTATGATGAATTGAAAATGGGGGACCCTGATGTAAACAAGACGAAAGTCTTTCTCTGGTCTGCATCCCCTTAACTCGTTGAAAGCCACTCACGAGATTTCTCTGATTTTTTTTATTTATTTTTTTTAGCGATCTGAAATCATATTGCATCACGCGAGCCTACCCTAGTATACCCGAGTGCCGCCGGCGATCAGATGTGGAAAAAAGCGCCCCCTATCGTCTCCCAGATAACATAAGGGATTTTGGAATGGACTCAATGAAAATGGATGGGGAAAAAATCCTGTACTCCACATTTTCCAGTCCACCCATGCAGCCGGAGTACCAGGGTTCATTCAGGGGGCTCTCAGCCCTGCGGAATCATGTGTTACACTGTACACACATTGGATCTATACACTTATCGATTTTTTCGAATGGTGATCAGGAATTGGAATATACCAGTTGGATACCATCTGATGTCAGGTAAGGAATCTATGTTATCAGTGTTAGGATAATCAGACTCATTTTGATGAAGATATAGGCTGTTTTGTGAAATGGGCTCTATCGGTTTTACTGAAAAAATCCATGAGGAAATGAACACGGCTATTATCAGCGCGCGCCTCGAATGGGCGTGCGTGTATGTATAATATTGATCATCTAGCGTTTATTTGAAAACGATTCATAAATAGGCCGACAAATATCAACGTTCTGGAATATTCCAGTAAAAGACGATTTTCATAGAATGCCCCAGAATGGACTGTTTTTTACCTCAAAACGGGTGCTTTTCAAAATGCTCTCAAACGGAAATGAAGCAATAAAAAACCAATCTGCCTTGACAGCACTGACTGGAAAAGGATTCTTTGATAAGCAACGGGCAGATTAGACACATAGCCATAATTTAAAACATAGATTAGGCGATATTAACGATAACATTAAAGTGGATGGTGGCATTGAAGCGCTAACTCTGGCGCCACCTCGTGGCATAGAAAGTGTTAACAATTGTATGTATTGAGCTGTACTGTACTGTACCCATTCTGCAATCTGTTAATAAAGTTTTCAATCAATCAATCAATCAATCAACACCGAGCAAACAGGATGAGAAGGATCCATCTGCAGATCCGCAGAGCATGGCGCTCTCAGGCCCTGCGCGTTCAGGCCCGGCGGTCTGGGGCCCCGCTCAGCAGCGCCACCCACCCAATGGCTGAATTGGAGTATTGCACTGTGCGGGCACAGCTGTGAGATCTGCGCAAGGCCAGATATCTTGAATGAATGCGTTTATTTAAACTTTAATTAACAGATTGCAGAATGGGTACAGTACAGTACAGCTCAATACATACAATTGTTAAGGGGATGCAGACCAGAGAAAGACTTTCGTCTTGTCTACAATGTCGTGTATGTCATATATGTTATGATGAATTGAAAATGGGGGACCCTGATGTAAACAAGACGAAAGTCTTTCTCTGGTCTGCATCCCCTTAACAATTGTATGTATTGAGCTGTACTGTACTGTACCCATTCTGCAATCTGTTAATAACATTTTCAATCAATCAATCAATCAATCAATCAATCAAACACATCAGGGTCCCCCATTTTCAATTCATAATGACATCTTAGATAAGTCAGTTTTGGGAAAGTTATGTGAACACAGAGGGGCAGAGCTCGAGTTTTATATTAAGATATTATGTGAGCAAAAAAGAAAAGAGAAATCTATAAAGTATATATTTTACTCATACAGTATGTACATCCTCTGGCCTGTTTGTAGAACGTCCCTGTGTTGTTGACAAAGCTAAACCTTATTGATATGAAGTCTAAATAACATGAGAGGATGCCGTCATTATTGCACTACTGAGTTATTTGCTGCTATGTTTCAATATTATAAGAAGAATTCTAATAATACTTTTGAGTTTTACAATCAATAGTCAATAGTCAATACACACAATTGTTAAGGGGATGCAGACCAGAGAAAGACTTCCGTCTTGTTTACATCAGGGTCCCCCATTTTCAATTCATCATAAATGTACAGTTCCCTCCCCCTTGTATATATTTACTGTTAGGATCTCTGTTTAACAGTACTGTATATTTGCATATCTTGTATGTCACAAATGTAACAGTGTATGTCATAAATGTCATGATTAGTTTAGATTAGATGATTAGATTAGATTGTCATTATGAATTGAAAATGGGGGACCCTGATGTAAACAAGACGAAAGTCTTTCTCTGGTCTGCATCCCCTTAACAATTGTGTGTATTGAGCTGTACTGCTGTACCCATTCTGCAATCTGTTAATTAAATTCATTCAAGATATCTGGCCTCGCGTGGATCTCACAGCTGTGCCCGCACAGTGCAATACTCCAATTCAGCCATTGGGTGGGTGGCGCTGCTGAGCGGGACGCGCCCCAGACCACGGGGCCTGAGAGCGCCATGCTCTGCGGCTCTGCAGTTGGATACTATTGAACAGGATGACTATCTGCCAGGTGAATTATTAGAATGCAGAGAGTCCAACATTATTTAAATAGGCCGTGACGCGTGACCTCCATGCAGTAGCCTCTGACCCTGCATGAAAGAGTGCTGCATTGCACTCTACAAACGCCTCTTAGGATCTAGAATGAAAATATGGGTGGGTTCAGTTTGTGAAGAAAGATCAGCGATGAAGGTGCTCTTCGGTTATCAAAATAGACAAGGAAAAAATGGGTCCAAGGTACTCTTCATTATAGTCACGTTTAAAGCCCTTTAATCCATTGGCTTGTTAAATAAACCTCCACAGAGTGTTTTTATTGTTCATTGAACACGCTGGAGAATTAAAGGGCTTTTAACTTGACTCATGAAAAGTGCCTATAGTAGGACCCTTGTTTTCTTACCTCTCCGTATAGACTTGATTATTTTCTGAAGTCATGTGATGTGTACATACTTTGCAACCAACCCAAATTAACAAACAACGTAACATTACTTGAGACTTGTCATGGAAACCATAGATATATGGAAACAGCCCATGGCCTTCTCAGCCATCTGTACTGAAAACTCTATTCCTGAGCGCCATCTAGTGCTGAAAACATTACAGCTACTGTAGGGGGAGAATGGGGATCATTAGGATAGTTTTCAGTGCCTCAAAATGATTTTGTTTTTATATACAGTATGACAAAATAAGATACGGTCATTTTAAGACTTACATGAATATATGTTTAATTCTTTTTAAATTTTTAAATTTTTTTTTTTACTAATTACAGGCTCTGTAAAGATAAACAATTCCCCCTCGACCTTAATTGACCATGTACCTAGTCCAAACACTGCAGGAGTCTACTTAATGCTTAAAGGTCATCTATGCATCTATGAAAGAAATCTGCTCCTGGCTCAGTGACAATAAATTGTCTCTACATCTGGGAAAAACAGAGGCCATACTCTTTGGGTCAAACGCCAACCTAAAGAAATCCCAGGGTTTTAAAATTAGAGTAGGTGAAAACATTATTGAGGATAAAGAGGAGGTCACCTACCTGGGCTTTATTTTAAATAAAAATGGCACAAAAAGTTATTACTAAGGTCAATCAAAAAACCAAATTTTTATTTAGAATTTCCTCGTTCATAAATAGGAACGCTCTGAGGACCCTAGCTGGAGCCCTCATCCAATGTCACTTTGACTATGCTTGCACTTCATGGTACAGCAACATATCAAAACAAATGAAGACAAAGCTCCAGACCTCCCAAAACAAACTAGTGAGACTCCTGCACAACCTTCACTTTAGGACTCACCTAACGCCAGCCCACTTTAGCAGGCTGGGATGGCTTAGGGTTGAAGAAAGAGTACACCAGCTTAAAATGCTACTGGTTTTTAAAGTACTAAAAGAAACGGTCCCCAAGTACCTAGTCAATTATTTTAATAAAGTAGGAGATGTCCACAAACACGCCACAAGAGGAAGCCCCACGGACCTGGTCCCGCCGAGAGTCAGGACATGCATGGGGAAAGATGCATTTTTTTACTCTGCTACGGTAATGTGGAATGCCCTGCCAACATTTTTAAAACTCCTGAACTCCCCTCTCGGATTTAAATCCGCCCTAAAAACATGGCTCAGCAGCAACTCAAATTGGTCTTAAAATGTTTTTTTTATCTCTTTTATCATAACTTGGCTTTTATTTCTTTTATCATGAGTTGCTTTTAAGGGTTTGCGGATTTTCTTTTAACATTAGTTAACTGTATGAGTTGTCAGGTTAGGTGTTTTTATAATTTTTTTTAGAATGTGTCCTGTCAGTGTACATGTCCATTTGTGTTTCTGTGCCTTTTTATGTTCCATGTATGGACCACAATGGAAACAAGCCTTGGCTTTATTGTGTTTTATCCATTTTTGACCTGCGTTATTGACACTGTTATTGTCTTGTCTTTTAAAATGTTTTTTTTGTCATACGATTTGTGTCAAAATAAAGTATTCAATATTCAATGCATTTTGCCCTATCATAACTGTTGCTTCCCTCAAAACAGTTGTGATTTAGCTTGAGATAGGTCAGCTGCATAGATGACCTTTAGGCATGACTAGAGGATAACTGCTGCTGTGTTTGGAGGTAAATGATCCTCATTGTAAAGTATGAGAAAATAGGTATTTCTCGCAAATGTAATTTAGTGTAGCTACTTTTTAAACCAAGCCTTATAGGATACTACTCGCAAAAGAAAGTCTTAACTTGACTTTGTCATTACCACTCATATGTCCTATGTGCCTTGTACCTGTATATATATATATACTGTATGAAAGCCAGTCGGTACACATTTTGGTTGGCATTTCCACTTGACTGGATTTAAGGTCTCTCTCTCTCTCTCTCTCTCTCTCTCTCTCTCTCTCTCTCTCTCTCTCTCTCTCTCTCTCTCTCTCTCTCTCTGTCAGTGCTCCTTTTTATTATTATTATTTTTATAACTCTGAGCCAACAGTGGCTCCACGGATGACTGGAGCACAACAGAGGCCATCTGTTGCCTATGTGTTTGCCTTGGAGCCCTGCCACAGAGCTCAGCCAGAGGACCCCAGGGGAGCCACACGTCCACCAGGCTGCACCAGGGGACTTACACACTGAAGCACCTTTCTAGTGGAATGGCTCCTCTGGGGGGGGGGGGCACAATAACTGCAGTATTTTAACCCTTTCACTACCACACTACAGAAGGTTAACCCTTTACTATCACACTACTAAAGGGTTAACCGTTTGGTAGTGCGGCAGTGAAAGGGATTACCTGCTGTCGTGTGGCAGTGAAAGGGTTAACCTTCTGTATGGTCACAGTGAAAAGGTTAACCGTTTGTTAGTGAAAGGGTTAAAGAGGGGCTCCGGGGCAACAAGATCATTACATAACCACACTGTGAATCTTAATTGGACTGGCTTGGTGGAGCACAGAAAGAAAAAAAACTCACTTTCACCAGTGAGAGAGTGCACTGTAGTTATTCCCCAGAGTCACGTACAGAAAAATGTAAAGCCGAAGCAAGTCTCTGTTAATTGGATTGCAGAATATAGTAATACTCCTGCTGCTGAAAGTTGAAATTAAGTTAGCAGGTTTAGGAGAAGGACATTTGTACATGAGGAGAATTCCCTGCGCTGCAGTCTCATAAACTGGATGTGGCTCTACACCTGCAGCCTGGGAGGAAACCAACTGTAACTAGCATGTCTGTTATAGTGTGGGAGGAAACCAGCTCTAACTAGCATCTGTTATAGTGTGGGAGGAAACCAACTGTAACTAGCATGTCTGTTATAGTGTGGGAGGAAACCAGCTCTAACTAGCATGTCTGTTATAGTGTGGGAGGAAACCAACTGTAACTAGCATGTCTGTTATAGTGTGGGAGGAAACCAACTGTAACTAGCATGTCTGTTATAGTGTGGGAGGAAACCAGCTCTAACTAGCATGTCTGTTATAGTGTGGGAGGAAACCAGCTCTAACTAGCATGTCTGTTATAGTGTGGGAGGAAACCAGCTCTAACTAGCATGTCTGTTATAGTGTGGGAGGAAACCAGCTCTAACTAGCATGTCTGTTATAGTGTGGGAGGAAACCAGCTCTAACTAGCATGTCTGTTATAGTGTGGGAGGAAACCAGCTCTAACTAGCATGTCTGTTATAGTGTGGGAGGAAACCAGCTCTAACTAGCATGTCTGTTATATTTCGTATGGCATCGCTCCCGCTCTGAGCCTTACGAGATACTCTATATCGCCTGTGATACCTAATGTATCTCCCACGAACAAAAACACATGCACCCCACCTGTATGGGGCCCCGCCCCTTATGGTGGCACCACCCATATAATCATGACTCTGGTCATGACACACCCTTCCTCTATTTTCGTCCCAGCGCACTGGATGCTTGCACCATGCGAGCTAGCGGAATGTAAAAGATTAAGGAAGATTAATAATGTTGGAAGCTTACCGGAGGTTGCTGGCCCCTGGCATCTTCGACGCATGTTTTCGGCGACACGACGGGCCTGTGATGTTCCTCGGTTGATGACTGCACATCGAGGTTCAGCTGTACAAGGCTGGCTGTCGGGCCAGCTTGTACTCAGGTAGGCCCTGTGTCTTCAGGCATGGGTATTAGTGTTAGTAATGCTGGTTTGTGTTGTTACACAACCTTGTTGTGTGTTGGCGCCAGGGGCAAGATGGTTTGGTGAACGTTCTCTGCAGGGAACGGTTTCCAAGCTGTCTTGGGCGTGCTGCTAAAACATCTAAAGCTATGCTAACATGCTATCGCTACTGCCGCATGCTATCACTACTGCTAATTGCTATGCTGTTTTAATGTCTCCGCCGTGAGATGTTGTCACTCTCCCGCCTCTTGCCCGGTTCATCAATGAAGGTCAGTCGGTAGCTGTTGTGGGGTTTTGAGTTCTATTTACCTTTTTCGGGTAAATGGGTTGACAACGGGGTAGGTCGTGGCTAGGTTCTAGCCAGGTATTACCTTGTGTTCCGGCGGGGTTTGTTGAACGGTGTTCCCATCTGGGTTGGCGTCGGGTAGTGGGGCTATGGGTCCAGCCGACATGGTAAACATGTTGCGTGTCTGTGCACAGGCAATTGTTGTCTTGGGTTCCACATTGCCTGGCGTTAGGCTGCAGTAGTATAAGGGCAGGGCCGCTTGGGAGAAATGTGAGGCCCTGTGCGTTTTTAGACGCGAGGCCCCCCATCTCCTGGGGCGGCCCTGTGTAGGGGGCTATTGTTTCATTTTGTCACTCTGCTATGAGAAGGTCTGTCTTGCTACAGCTTTCTCTCCTCTCAAACCATTCATACTGACGGTCAATCGGTATACTGGGGGAGTAGTGCGGGGGGGGGGCTTTGTTTACCTTTTTTGGTAAATGGGCTAAACTAGGGCTGGTGTTCTGTTGTGAATATTTTGAATGAAGACGGGTCTGGTCCGTCTCCCCTTAAACTTTGTGTGTATGGGTTTGCTCATTCTACAGTTTTTGTGGTTTAGCTCTTTTTATTCATTTAACCTTTTCATGGTCCACACCACAGTGGAGGGTGCTGTTTGCAATCACCACTGGTGCTCCATGTTAACGTCAGTCCTTTGTTTTTGATATATTGAAACAATGCCCCGCCCGGCCGACACCATGGGTCGGCCTGGCGAGATGGTGTCTGGTGGAGGGGCCTTGAGGGCCGGCCGACGTCGACACATCGCGCACGGTGTTGGTAAACCACTCCGTCGAGGATGTTGACGTTATTAGCTTTGACCCAGCCGCAAGCTATAACCGCTCAGGGTTCCCCTCTCCGCAGGGGATTTTGGTCTTCTGCTGGAGCGCGGGCGGTATTGTCCTAGGCCCTACACCGCCTCACACCGCGCAGCCAGAAGAAGAGAGAGCACGGCCTCGTCAGCGGCGATGACGGGGCCCTCGACAGGCGGCCATGTTTCCCCCGCCAGTGGTGCCCTGGTTGGAGAATCGACAGGGTATCGCGAGGCCGACAGTCTTGGCGGCCGAGGGATCGGCCATTTTGGGTGATTTCGGTGTTGGTAAACCACTCCGTCGTCATTTTGCCGCGAGCAGCCCGCTCCCCGTTCAATCCTCTCTCTGGTATCCCCAGAGGCGGGGCTCTGAGCATTCTCCTTTGGCTGCGGGCCGCGAACCTTCATTGAAGCGTATGCGGCCCCATTCTTCGCTTCTCATGGAGACAGGGGCTGACACCCAGTTGATGGCTGAGCCTGGGTCTGTCCGTGAGAATGTTGTGCTGTCAAGCGGCTCCCACACCTTGAACTGTGTTGGTTGAGCCTGGTGTTACGTCTGTCAACTTAAGTGTTGTCAGCAGGGGGGCTCGAAACCTTTTGAGGCACACAGTGCGGGCTTCCCCGGCCTCGCCTTCGCCAGGCCAGGTATCATGTTGGTGCTCCCACTCCTGGAATATTGGCAAGTGGTCGCAGCTCACATGGTTTGGGGTGGTAGTGATATCACTGCAGGGCTACGGTGTGTAGGAACCCATGGGGGCCTTACACCTTGCATGTCCGGCTGCGGAACAACTCCTTCAGCATGTTCTGGAGGGGTGTTCAGTGGGGGGGCTTTTTTGATCGGAAGCCCCCCGTATCAGACAGGCCCTTTTCTGTCGGGGTTCCCCCTTGGGTGCGATTGCCTCGTGGGTGGTGTCAGGGTCAGGTGTTCCGACACGGAACGCGCTCCTCGCACGATTCCAGGGTTGTCTTCGCACAGCGGGGGGGACCGGGCCAACTATCTACAGTTCCTGGCGGACCTGCGCCACGTGACGGCGGGTGCGTTGGGAGTGTCGTCACATATGACTACGGCAGTACCATATGTCGAGGTAGATGGAGAGAATGGTGAGGCGGGGACTTGTGTTTACACAACCCCACCCGTTTTCAGGTTTGGTACAGACCCTGTTGTCGGGGTCTCCAGCAGGGACAGCTCTGGTCGACGAGATCCAATCTCTGTGGACGAAGCAAGCCATCGTCGTGGCGTTCTCCTCCCGGTGTTCTCTGCCCGAGAAGTCGGGAGGGAGGGGTGTAAGACCCAGGCTGGACCTGTCCCATGGGAAGGTTCAGCATTTTTTGGATCGTCTCCTACCTGTTGAACACTGTCAGGTGGGGGTCTGGTTCTCCTCCATAGACCTGTAGGATGCGTATGCGCATCCCCGATCTTCCATCCTAGGGCTTACCTACGCTTCCTTTGCAGGGTTAGCGTATGAGTACCAGAGGCTGCCGTTCGGTTTTCTCTGGCTCCCCGCATCTTCACCAAGTGCGTGGAGGCCGCACTGGGGCCTCTGCGTCATCCGGGGTTACGGAGTGTTCTGCCCTGATGACGTTCTGGTCCTTCGCGGTCAAGGTGGATCGTCAGGTCTCGTACCAGGCAGGTCTCTACCAGCCTGGGGTTGCTGTAGACTGGATGTAGAGTATTCCTCTTCCCAGTCAACGGTTGGAGGGCTATGGGCATCCATCTCGGAGCGTGTTGTCAACACGCTCGGGAGGTTCCGTCCTAGGACGGTTACGGCGCTGTCTCACGTCGCGTTTTCACCGACGCCTCCCTCGCTGGTGATGCGTCGGGCCAACGCAGTAGGGGGCAGCTGGCAAACCATGCTGCCCGATCTGCGCTACGTTCAATGTGTTGGTGTTGAAAGCGGTCCTTCTGGTCCACAAATGGTGTTGATCAGGACGGACGATACGACGTCAGTGTCGTGTATCGACAGACAGGGAGGAGTACGCTCCCCCTGTCTGCACCAGGCGGCGGGCGGCTGGCTATGGGCGTCCTCCATCTGCGCGGCCTAAGGGCTCCCCACATCCCCGGCAGGGAGAATGTGGGTGCAGGTGTACTGTCGCGGGGCGGCCCTCATCCTGACGGGTGAGGATTGCGTCTGGACATGGCCAGGCAGGTCTGGGACCGATGCCGTGCCGCCAGGGATTCTTCCCCATACATCTGTTAGGTCAGTTGTTGGGACGGGTACGTTGAGGGGTGCAGGTTCTTGATCCTGATGGTGTTACCATCTGGAATGCGCATGCTCCCTCCACTGTCGCGCTTACGGCGTTAAGCCGGTGCAACGCTCCTTGGCTCCGACTTGGGATCTTCAATTGGTCCTCGGTCGGTTGTCCTTGGCCCCGTTTGAGCCGCTCGAGCGGGCGCCGTTGGGACAGCTGTCCTTCAGGACCGCGTTCCTTCTGGCTGTCACTTCCGCTAAACGCGTAGGTGAGCTCTGTGCTCTCTCGGTACGTCCAGAGTGCCTGTCTTTTCGGACCGATTGCGGTGTCACTCTGCGACCTAATCCTGCTTTCGTGCCTGAGAATATCCGGAGTTCCTTCCGCTCCCGGGATATTGTGGTTCAGGCGTTTCGTCCTCCTCCTCACACTGGTGAGTTAGATGCGGGCCTTCACCTGTCATGTCCAGTCCGTGCTTGGGGATTTACCTCAGCCGTACTCAGGATTTCAGGGTTACCGACCAGCTTTTTGTCTGTTACGGTGGGGCTCGTGCTGGTAAGGCACTGTCGGAGCAGCGCCTGTCCCATTGGTTGTGCGAGGGTGTTACCCTCTGCTACACGCTGGCTGGGCAGGATCCCCCTGGGGGCGTCAGGGCGCACTCCACTCGTGGGGTGGCTGCCTCTGCCGCTCTCCTGGGTGGGGCCTCGGTGGAGGACATCTGTGCTGCAGCTTCATGGTCCTCCCCGGGCTCCTTTGTAAGGTTTTACCTCATGGACATGACCGGGGGTTCTGTCTCCCAGGCGGTTCTGGGGTCTGTGGCCTTTCCTGCTTCCCGTCCTTTGGTCGGGTAGCGGGAGTGTATGGGTATGGGCCGCAGTGTGTTGAGTCACACGTGGTTCCGCCTGTACGGTGTGTTCAAGGGGTTCTGGCTCCCTCTTGTTCGCATTCAGGTGGAGTTGACTGCGCCCCCCCTTCGTTAGGAAGGATGGGGTGACAGGGCTCCCCGCACCCCTTGATGTGGGCTTACGGGTCCTCAGGGGGTACATCTGTCGGGTCTCGCACCCGCTCTTCCCCATTATCTCGTAAGGCTCAGAGCGGGAGCGATGCCATACGAAATATAACGATAGGTTATGTAGATAACCTAGTTATATTAGTATAGGCTAAGCTCCCGCTCTGCGCGCCCTGAGTTCCCTCTTGAGGGATCTTTTCCTGGGACGGGTTTTTGGCGAGGAAGGGTGTGTCATGACCAGAGTCATGATTATATGGGTGGTGCCACCATAAGGGGCGGGGCCCCATACAGGTGGGGTGCATGTGTTTTTGTTCGTGGGAGATACATTAGGTATCACAGGCGATATAGAGTATCTCGTAAGGCTCAGAGCGGGAGCTTAGCCTATACTAATATAACTAGGTTATCTACATAACCTATCGTTATAGTGTGGGAGGAAACCAGCTCTAACTAGCATGTCTGTTATAGTGTGGGAGGAAACCAGCTCTAACTAGCATGTCTGTTATAGTGTGGGAGGAAACCAACTGTAACTAGCATGTCTGTTTTAGTGTGGGGTGGAGGTGGTTCACCTACTACACCTACTCGTAGAAAACAGCCTTGGACTGTGCAAGCTTAGGGGCCCACATTGCTGGTTCCGGGTCCATCTTGGGTTCCTCCCTTGTCTTCTTTCCCTTCACCTCTCTCTCTCTCTCCCTTGACCTCTTTCCCCCTGCTTACTGATACCTTGACGCGGTCAGGGGGCTTGAGTGCTCCGATGAACCCAATAATTAAGGGGGAGGAGCCAGACTAAAATCAGTTCTTTACTTCCTTCATCCTGACAATCCTTGTCTCAGGTTCCCAAGAGGTTGACTGCAGCAACTCATACCACCCCCGAATCAGAATCAGAATTTGACAGTTAGATTTTACATTTGGGCATTATGACATAAACAGAACAAAACAAACAAAACAACTCAAACACACCATGCCATCTTGGGTTCCTTTTTCTTCTCTCTCTCCCCCTCCATCTATCTCTCTACCTCCCCCTATATCTCTCTCTCTCCCTCCCTCCCCCTCCTATCTCTCTCTCTCCCTCCCACTCTATCCTTCTCTCAGGTTCCCAAGAGGTTGGCTGCAGGCAACTCATACCATGGTCCAGTGATGGAAGCCCTTCTATTCAGCCTGCAACGTTCAAGGATGTGAGTAGCACAGTAGGTGTGTGTGGGGGGGCCGGTTCCTCTCTGCACTTGTAGTAGTAGCTCCGGTATAAAGCCCGGCCATGCCACTGAGGTGCCCATTTTGGGGTTTGGTGGAGGGAGCTGGCTAAACCGCCGGGTCCCGACAAACCACGCATCTCTGTGGGACACAGAGCGCTTTGCGGTGTGGGGTGGAGGTGGTTCTTCACCTACTAATATAATATAATAATGCAGGACCTCTTTAGAAGTTTAGAGAGAGGTCTTTATTCGGCATGCAACGACACAACGACATGCAATGGGCGGCACACACACACAGAGGAATACACACACACACACACACACACACACACACACACACACACACACACACACACACACACACACACACACACACACACACACACACACACACACACACACACACACACACACACACACATGCAATTGTCTCTCAGGGTCGCCGATGCGATTGAGCTCTGCTCTTAACCCATCCCGTCGTCCTTCCCCCCCAGGGCGTCGGCGAGGGACGCGCCCGGGGACCAATCCAAGTGCTCCTGCCCGTCTTTGTCAGCGATCTGTTGTGCAGTTCTGTATCGTTAGGGCTCAGCTTGGCTTCGCCTTCTGCACTATCTCGCGTACGTGCACGCGTACTGAATAAACCACAAATGTACCTCTAATACCAGTATTAGTCTGACCACACCCCTCATCAGCTTACCTTCATAAGCAGGTGTGTGGTCACCTGCTCTCCTCCTTCTCGCTTTCACCACAAGGAAGTGCCTCGGTAGTACCCCACTTGACGTGTCGTTGATAAGTTGAAAAGAGTTGTGACTAGGTTTACATTGTGCCTAACCTTTTTCTTCTCTCACTTGTTTATATAAGAAAAAGGTTTGGGTCATAATGTATTCCGCGGAGAGTAGACCCGCTAGACCTACTCTTCACCACCGATTCTCCATTCCCGCCTCCGTCGTGCGTTCCGGTGCTGGGCTGTTGCCACTCTCGTGGTTGCCGACCCAGCCCGGGAGACTGCCGGTGGATAGTTTTCCTCACCGACGAGCCGAGGGTTCGGAGCCGTCGCTCCGGCGATGGCCTGATCTCGACTCTGGTTCCTCTGTTTCTGGGGAATCGCCCGTTGATGAACGGGGGATTGTCTTAGAGCCAGGGGATTTGCGACGAAAACTTTTTGCGTCTGCTCGCTCACGTCGTCACATGGTGGCGTGCAGACGCGAACGGCCTGGGTTTGGGGAATTGCTGGAGACCAGCGAGGCCGCGTCCGACTCTGGATTTCTGATGGAAACTGAAGACTTCATGGAGGAGGCGGACGGGTTCTTGTATGATGGTCCCGTGGAGGAGAGTATCCCTCCTCCGGAGACCCCGGGGTGGGGGGAAATGGCTCCACGGGGCGCCTTGTTCGAGGATGTCGGGGAACCACCTTGGCCTCATCAACAGGATGCCCTACTGTCGGCCGCATCGGATTGTGGCTCCTTGACCAGTCGCAGCCTGCTGTATGCGAGGGATGCGGGGTCGGTGGAGGAGGGTCCGCAGGGGGAACTGCGGGCCTTGTTTCCCGAGCTCATGGCGGTAGCCGCCGCTGCAAACGGTGTGCCGCTGCCGCAGCCATTGCCTGCTCCTGTCCCTGATGACCTCATAGGCCATCCCTGGCAGCGTCCCCCGGTGAGAGGGGTGGACGTTGTCTACCCATTTTTCCCATCGATGGGGGCCTATGTTCGTCGGGGCCAGGCGGTCTCCAACATCATGGGACTGACTCCCGCCTACGTACCAGTTACGCGGGTGTCGGGGTTGGTCAAAGGTATGGGGGAGGGCGTACCTCGGCTTGACAATCCGATGGCCGCGCTCCTCTGTCCGGATATGGTGTGGGAGCCCCTATGCAAGCCGGTCCTCCAGGGGAGGTCGGCTAGGCGATTGGCTTATTGGGGTGACCAGTCATTTATCGCCGGTACACAGTCGCTGGCTGCGGCTTCTAACATCGCCCACCTGGCTAGATTTGTATCGGGGATAATGACGGGCGGCGCGGATCTGAACGAGGTGAGGTGCGATCAGATCACCCAGGCTGCGGGAGCTGTGCTGCACCTCTCCCAGGTGCTAGCCATAGCCATGGGTAAAGTGCGCGCCCTGGCCACCCTGGGCCAGCGTCACCTTTGGCTGGAGCAGGCTCGTGTACCTGAGAAGAAGAGAGCCCCTCTTCTGACGGCCGACCTCTCCGACGCTGGCCTGTTCGGGAAGGCCCTGCTATTGATGACCTCAACATGCAGAGAGATGGCAGAGGAGAGATCCATCCTCCAACCCCATTTTCCGCCTCCCGTCCTTGCCGGTGGGGGCAGAAGGCTTCCGCGACGTCGAGCTGTCTCCGTCGCCGCTACCACTGCTCCCGCCGCCGCTGCTGGCCCTGCCAAGAGGGCTAGGAGACGAGGCGACGCTTCAGCCACCGCCGGCCCATCCCAGACCGGAGGAGACGGTAGGGAACGTCGTGTCCAGCAGACTGTAAACTACCGTCCCTCCGGGGCTCCCCGGGGTGGCCAGACTCGAGCGGCGCGAGGTGGCAGGCGCCGCTGAGTGACTTTTCCCCCTCTGTGTCCCCTCCTCTACACCCTCCCCGGCCCCCCTATGATTTTGTGCCTTGATCACATATTATTTATTTAATAAAAAAGTTCCCTGATATAAGGGGGACTGTGGTTGGCCGAACAAACTGTGTGTTTCTTCAATACAAATCATGTGGTGGGGTTGTGTTTTATGAATCTACCCTGTTACGTTGGGGGAATGAGTTGTGTTGTGTTACGAGTTTTTAAGCAAGGTCTGCAACTTACACTCGGTAATAGGTTCTATTAGCTTGATGCTCCACATGCAATTAGAACTGGTGATATTCCATTGCTTTAACTAAGTATGTGTTCACAACGCTGTGTTGTTAGTTGCAGTAATGCTCGTACACACTTTTCATGGCTAGCCATTACTCTCGTTCAACGTCTTCCTATAGCTTAGGCTGCGGGTATGGGATTCACGCACAGGCGACTTGTGTTTTTTGTTGTAAACCCTTTTACACTTTGTGGGTAGCTAACATTGTATTAGCTTATGCTATATGTGTTTTGTTCTACCAGAGGTTTTCAAAATGGCTACGGTTGTTTTCTGTGTGTAGGGATAGAAGGTGTGTTTTTCGGGAGGGGGTGTCGGATAAACCCCTCCTTTACCCACTTGATTGGTTTAGAGGTTGTTGACCCTCCTGCTGAGCCAGTCAGGGCCAAGCCAGTGCTTGGCGGGGGAGGGGGGGGGGGGGAGGGGTATTCTACCGACTCCTGTTATGACAGGATCCGGTGGGTTTTCCCCGCCCGTTATAGCGTTGTTGCTATGGCGACGCCTTCCATGAGCTGGTGTCGTAAAGATGTCGAGGGTAGAGCGCAGGACTTAACCTGCTGCGCTCGTTTTTGTGTCAAACTTGAGTCTGTTGGTCACGTGTCTCACAGTTTACATATCTTTTTCTTGACCGTGGTCTCATGTGGGAAGGTGTTTCTGGGGGAATCTGGTCTTACACTCTGATTAAGAGGAGTGACTGGATTAAAATCATGTGAAAACACAGGGTTTTTTACTCCCAGCTGTGCAGTTAGGTCATACATGTGATGCCTTTTCTTTATTTTATAAAGAGTTGAATGTTCATTCATGGAGTTGATTGCATCTCGCCCCTCTTGTCGTTTCCCTGGGCGTCTTGGGGATTCAATATGGTGGTCTAGCCGGCCTATTGTTGATGTGGGTATGTCCAAACGCACACATAGTGCTGGCTCAGGATGTGCTTTGGCCGTTGCTGACTGGCGCGCCTCGTTTGCTTTGGTGAAACAGCGTTTTTATGGAGCAATTGGGATGGGGGTTTTTCCTCTTCCGACATCCTGTGTGTTGTCGATGGGTTCCCGTTCATGTCAGGGGATGATGACGGAATGGGTCTGGGCATATGGGAAGGGTCTCACGCCCTAGGGGTGGGCCGCCGGACGCGGTTCATACCGACACGTCTGGGTGGCGCCTTCTTTTTATGTTGGGATCAGACGCGCATATCTGCCCCTTCTCCTGGGGTTGGCAGGTCGGCGTGGTTAGGGCACGGGACTGGTTCTGGTCGCGCTGGTCCAGATCAGTGCACCCGTTGTCCGCTGGGGATGCAGATCTGCTGTTCTGGTACCCTGAGGGACTTAGGGTTTTTTCGGGGGGAAAAATGCTAGGTCGATCCGGGTGTCACAGGGTTGTGCGTTATGGGACCCCTTGTTGGTACCGAGTGCGGGGTGCTGGGGGCTGGTCTTCCATATTACGCTCTTCTCTTGCGTTTTGGCGCTGAGGAGCCTGTTGGGTGGGGTTAACCTCCTTTGGGATCCTGTGCTCCCCGTATCGCCGGGCCCGGTCCGGGGTGATGCCCGTTGACCTGTAGGCCCGGGATGGCCCTGTTGGGAACCGGAACGCGGGCTGCGGTGGTACCGCCGGTGCGTTTCGGGGTTTTCCTGAGGGGTTATGGGACCAACCGTTGCATGGGGTGATGCCTGGGTGGTTGGTTCTCTGGTGTGTTGCTGCAGTGTCAACTCCCGGTTCTCCGGTTGAGGGTGCCCCTGCACGTTCATGACGTCTGCCGATCGTATGGGCTTTTCTGTGGGCAGCTGTCAGGGGCCGTGTGGTCTACGGATCCCGCTCCTGACGTGCTGTTGAAAGCTTGGTTATGCGACAACGCCAGCATACGCCCCTTCCGCCGGGGCGGCTGTTCGGCTGTCCTTTCTGGCGCCTGCCTCGTCCGCAGTTGTTCCAGGCTTGGGTTGACAGCCTGTTGCCTGGTCTTCCCCGGTGCACTGCCTGTTCCGTTGGTTAACTCTTGTGTGTTATGACCATGCTGTCTGCCTGTTGCAGGGCTTGTGTTCCAGGCGGTGTGCTGTTGAGGGGGACAGGGCCCGCTCGGCTGAGGGGCCTTTGTCCGAATACGCTGGCGATGTGAGGGGCGGGGTCACTAGGTGCCCCCCTGGTGGGGTCTTGATGCTGGCATCATGGACTTCTCCGGGCCCCCATTCCGGGGGTCCAGTCCCTTTGGTGGGTCTGGGTCTTCCTTCGCGCTCCGCTGCTACGGCCTTGCCGCGGGGTTGGGTTTGCCCTTGACCCCGTGATTCTGGGGGCAGTAACGAGGTTGTTCCTCCGTTCGTTCCCGGGTGGCATGCGGGTTGTGCGTGTGTGTAGTCGTGGGGTCAAGCCACGGTCTGCTCACCCTGTGCGTTAAGTTGCTTGAGAGCTCTTCGCACGGTCGGGTCCGTCGCCTTCCCGTGAAGCCTCTAATAGGGGGGATACCCTCCATTAGGGGGGGTCGGGGGGGCTCGGCCCTCCCTGTTCTGATGGTTTTGGGGGGCTGTCAGCGGGGTGTATTTGTCAGCCAAGTGGCTCCGCTTGGCCTCCCTTGTGCAGAAGGCGAAGCCAAGCTGAGCCCTAACGATACAGAACGTTAGGTTATGACTATAACCAAGTTCTGTTAGTTAGGGCGATGCTTGGCTTCGGACGGCCGCTGCAGCCCTTGACCTCACCTTGTGGTGAAAGCTTGGGAAGGAGGAGAGCAGGTGACCACACACCTGCTTATGAAGGTAAGCTGATGAGGGGTGTGGTCAGACTAATACTGGTATTAGAGGTACATTTGTGGTTTATTCAGTACGCGTGCACGTACGCGAGATAGTGCAGAAGGCGAAGCCAAGCATCGCCCTAACTAACAGAACTTGGTTATAGTCATAACCTAACGATCTGGACTACACCTGGATTACACCTACTGGTAGAAAACAGCCTTGGACTGTGCAAGCTTAGGGGCCCACATTGCTGGTTCCGGGTCCATGGTAAATGGTAAATGGCTGCTTTTTTATATAGCGCTTTTATCCAAAGCGCTTTACAATTTGTTACTCACATTTTACCCATTCACTCACACATTCATTCACACCCAGCCGCCCTGCGATTAAAAAAAAGTATCTAATTAATTACAGGATTTGTAATTAATTAATCTAATTAATTGCATTTTAATCGCATAACCATTTTAGGCCTGATATTCTATATTCTATAATCATATTTCAAATTGCATGTGACAGGATGGCAGAATTCAGTACTGTATCTACAAAACCTTATGTTTAATCATCTTCCATTTATTCATTTGCTTAGATTTTTCAGGTCTGGTCAATTTTAGCATGGTGTTATTCACAGTCAAAGATAAAAACAAATGTAATTGATATTCTCATTTGGTTCATTACAATTTACTCAAGCCTAGTAACAGACACAGTATTTCTGACACTGGGAATACATTCCCTGAGATCCATAGATGTCCCTAGAATCAGATACCAAGAACATGCAAATGGATGGACCATATTAAAAAAAAGTCTGTAAATGTGTATTCTACGTTCTTATGGAATGAATGAGATAAAAGAAATATATTTATAAAAAAATAATAATAATAATTTTGAGTTAATTTTCATAACGTGATAATTTGCTGTCACTGTGTAATTAATTAATCTAATTAACGCGATAAACTGACAGCCCTATTTAAAACCAAACACATAAAACCCCTCCCGACCCTGGCTAAATGAATCCATGCGTGCTCTTAGATGTGCATGTAGACGTGCTGAGAGGAAGTGGAAGAAGGACAGGTTGCATGTCTCCCTCCAAATTCTACACAGCGCTCTGTCCATCTACCAAATGGCTGTCAAAATTGCAAAAACAACCTACATTTCCCAAACCCCAGGCCTTGTTCAAAGTCCTAAACTCATCAACCCCTGTGCCACTCCCTCTGTCGTACCCTCATTAGCTCTATGTGAAGGCTTCCAACATTTCTTCATCAGCAAAGTCTCTGCCCTCAGATCTCTCTCCCCCTTGCCCCCCTGCCCCCTCTTCTTCCCTCCCACCCACTGCCTGCTGTTTTTGACCAGTTTGCCCCGTTCTCCCTCTCCTCCCTTTCCGATGCCATTAAACACCGGCGACCAACAAATTGCCCCTCTGATGCACTCCCCTCGTGCATTCTAAAGGAAGTACCTGACTCTGTCGTCCCCGTATTATTGCCACTATTAAATGCCTGCCTCAGCACTGGATGTGTCCCGGTTGCCTTCAAGCATGCTGTGGTCCAGCCCCGGATAAAGAAGCCCAACCTCGATCCCTCTGTCTTTGCAAATTTTAGACCCATCTCACAATTGCCATTTTTATCAAGAATCCTGGAGCGCATAGTCTACACACAGCTACAATCATTCCTTGAACACAACAACATACATGATAAATTCAAATCTGGCTTTAAACCACGGCACAGCACTGAAACGGCCCTCCTCCATGTCTTAAATGACTTGATTTCAGCTGCTGATGCAGGCAACCCATCCCTACTACTACTCCTTGACCTCACAGCCGCCTTTGACACGGTAGATCACAACATCCTTTTAGCTCGCCTCGAGCATCACATAGGCCTTAGAGGCCCCGCCTTAGACTGGTTCCGGTCCTATTTAAGCAACCGGACCTTCTCTGTCCAACTTGGTGACTTCACCTCCTCTGTGGCCCCCCTCACCTGTGGGGTGCCCCAAGGCTCGATATTGGGTCCCACCCGCTTCCTCTTATATATACTCCCCCTAGGCCAGATCTTGGCAAAACACAACATCTCTTTCCATTGCTTCGCCGATGACGTGCAGGTCTACCTCCCCCTAAAATCCACCCAAGGGAAAACATCCATACAGCCGCTACTTGATTGCCTGGCAGAGATCAAGTGCTGGATGTCTGAAAACTCCCTGACACTGAACGAAGGGAAAACAGAGGTCATTGTTTTTAATAGTGCCCCCCCGGCCCCCCTCATCGACGGACTTGGTCCCTTGGGTCCAAACTTCTCCACCTCTGTCAGGAACCTCGGAGTTATTTTTGACAGCAATTTAAAATTCGATAAACAGGTCAGCGCCGTAGTCAAAAATAGCTTTTACCACGTCAGACTCCTGGCGAAGACAAAGGCATACCTCTCTCAAAACAACCTAGAGACGGTGATACATGCCTTTGTCACCACCCACCTCGACTACTGCAATGCCCTCTACACAGGGATTGACAAATCCCTGCTCCTCACCAAAACAAACAAAAATAAGCACATCAGCCCAGTTCTGGCCTCGCTCCACTGGCTGCCTGTTCGTTTCAGGATAGATTTAAAATTAGCCCTAAATGTTTTTAAATCACTCAATGGGGCTCCTTCCTATTTATCCAAGCTCCTTGTTACGACCCTGGCTCAAAGGGACGCAACCTATGTGCAAACCGACACCAAAACCTGTGTTTAACCCAAAAGACTACTTTAACAATGAATTACTGGTACAAACTAAAGAACAAAAGAATGGGAGAACGTGACAAGTCTCAGTTTTCACACACTCCTCTAGCCACCGTCAGAGTGTATGTGTGTCTCAGAGACTGGTTTTAACCTGCCAGCAGGTATCCAATCAGCAGTAATTAGCTAATTAGCAGCCCTCACCTGCATGCCCAGTGACACAGGAGTGATCAAGCTCATGGTACATAACACCTCCCCCACCAAAATGGTTGCCCAAGAGGCAACCATCACACATCAAACCCATAAACAAAAAATATTGTGACCCATTAGTTGTCAGGGCCACTACCACAACAGCGATAACGGGCCGGCCCCTGTCGAACACGACCACCAACCGTGTTGCATGCTCCCCACTGTGTAAAACAAAAAACAACCCTGTCCTGACTCTCGGACAAGCTAGACCTCACAAAAGGTTCCGCCACTGCGGTATATGGCTGGAGTGGGGCAGGTGCCTCCTCCCCTGAGGCGTAAGACTTAGGACCCCATCGACAAACCAAGACCATATCATATATGAGCTCCATTTCAACAGGCCCCTCCACCGATACCGACCTGTCAAAAATAGACCACAGCGCCCATATCCATCCCACCTGGCACTGGCAGTTCAGGATACTGCAAACCGTGAACATCCAGAGTAGGATGTACCGCCTCAGGTACAGCCCCACCGTCCCTGGAACATGGCAATACATCAGTCACAAAAGCGTCTGGAACACCATCTAAAATGGCGTCACACAAAATAACATTGTCCTGATCAAAATGGCTGCCACTCCTCTGACCAGGTCGCGAAGGCGGCTCCTGCTCCACAGGACACAGGTAACTAGGTTGACTATCACACCTAGTGCATGGCAGAGAATCAGTGTGGACACGTGAATCAATGTCAGAATCATCAACTGACATACTGGGACCATCCCTGCCCACAAGTGAAACATCAGGGACAATAGAGCTACTGTGGGAAGGCTGGCAGCCTAAGTCAGGCCTTGTAGCCTCTTCAACTAGAACGGTGTCACATGAATCAACAGCATCTCTCATAGCATCCTTCCCACACTCATCCTTCAATTCGTTCGTGGCCTCAGCCACCGTACAGGCTGGGAAGACCTTGAGACACTGCGCTGCCAGATCATCTCCTGCCACATGCCTCTCCGGCACGCATGTCAACTCTGGTTTCACCACCGGGCCTGACACAAAGGCACAATCAAGAGAATCATTATGCAGAGGTACATCCACAGTGTGCTTTCCAAAATTCCCAACAGGTACACTTTTCAATTCAACAAAGAATGTGTCACTAAGTGTAATGTCCCAAGTCGAAGTATCAACAACATCACTTTTGTCCTTTGACATTGCCCGTGTCACAGCACACACAGGGAACACTCCTGGATGTTTCTGTGCCAGCTCATTAGGGACCTCAGAAACCACAGGAATGGGAGTTACAACTGGAGTAGCCAACACTTTGTCACCAGCCAAATCATTCCCTAGAATGAAGGACACCCCTCTTATGGGAATGTGAGAACATACCCCCACAACAACATTGCCTGATACTAAGGGCGAATTGAGTGTGACCTCATGCAAAGGTGCATCCACAAATCCACCTCCAAAGCCACGAACAATGACACTGGAATGCAAAGAAGACTTTTCTGAAAACGGCAAAATCCCCTCCAGAATGAGGGACTGAAAAGCACCGGTATCTCTCCAAATTGTTATAGCCTGTTTGGACTCTAGTGCATTAGTCAGGGAAACAAATCCATCCATCATAAATCTTGAGGAACCCTCGAGCTCTTTGTCCACACGTTTGATACTTTCCCCATCACCCTCTAAAGTTGGCATAGGTGTTCTGCATATGGTTTCTACCAGAGCCACCGTTCTGACAGTTTTCTGTTCAAGCACCGGGCACCCAGCAACGATATGACCAGGCTCTTTACAGTAGAAACATATAATCCCTTCTGGGAATGCACCAGCAGAACCACCCCGCCTAGGAGGTGAAGTTAACTGACCAGCAGACACAGGTTTTGGGAAACAGCCCCCCTGAACAGGACGCCTATCCCTGGACTCAACACGGTAGTCCTCCACAAAAACGGACTTGTGTGTCAACACAAACTCATCAGCGAAGACAGCAGCGTCGCCTATCTTCGATACCCTACGCTCGTTTAGATGAGTGGAAACGGTATCAGGAACACATCTTTTAAATTCCTCTAGGAGAATCAACTGTCTAAGCTGCTCTCTTGACTCTGCTTTCTGAGAGGTGCACCACCTGTCAAACAGGTTCTCCTTCTCTCTTCCAAATTCAAATTCAAATTCCGACCTGCGATAACCTCTAAAACGCTGACGATAGGCCTCAGGGACTAACTCATAAGCCCTCAATATGGAAGCTTTAACAAGCTCATAGTCAGCACTTTGTTCAAGGGACAGAGCAGTATAGGCTTCTTGCGCCCTACAAACAAGAACACACTGCAGCAGCAATGTCCAGGCTGTATCAGGCCACTTTAATGTGGTTGCCACCCGTTCAAAAAGGGGAAAATACCTTTCCACATCCTTCTCAAAAAAAGGAGGCACCATCCTAATATTCCTGCCTACATCAAAACCTGAATGCGATTCTGACTGCAGAGCCCCAGCCTGCAAGGCAGCATGCTTAAATTCAAGCTCCTTCTGCGCACGCTCGTGATCCAGCAACATGTGTTTCTCCTTAAGCTCACGCTCCTCTTTCCTCTCCTCTCTCCTCTCTGTAAGCTCACGCTCCTGTCTCCTCTCTCTCTCCTTAAGCTCACGCTCATGCTCACGCTCCTACCTCCTCTCCTTAAGCTCACGCTCTTCTCTCCTCTCCTCACGCTCTTGTAGCAGCTGTCTTTCCTTAAACTCCAACTCTCTAAGCCTCCACTCACCCTCCGCACCAGATAGTAGCGGAGACTCGTCAGACAAAGTAGGCTCCTCCACCCTCGCCGCAAGCACCTGCTCCCTAACGAGCAAAACCCTCAAAGCACTCAAGGCAGTTGGTTTCAAACGTTTCTCACTGGCAGAAAGCTCTACCTTGTAGTGCACAGCAAGCTCCAGAAGCTGTTCTTTGGAAAACCTCTCCAACATGTCATGAGAAGGGCGATCAACAAAATCCTTAATGGAAGCCATCTTCACTGCACCAGCGCCACAACCTGCTCACTTTAGAGTCACCAAAAACACCCTAGCATACACACAAATTACCTGAGATCCACTGAAGAACCACGAAGAACCACTGAAGAACCACCAAAGAGCCACTAACGAACCACTGAAGAACCACCAAAGAACCGCTGAAGAAACACTAAAGAACCACTGAAGAACCACTGAAGAACCATAAAGAATGCTAATGCCAATACCAATAACCATAAGGAGACGCGGTGGAAATGTGTGCTCTACTGAGTGCACCTTTCTAGTTTGAAAAAATAAATAAAAAAAACAACCACCCTGAAATAAATAGATGTGTCATACGCGCAGGAGGTCAGGTGCTAACAGGTAGGCTATCCAAACACTCAAAACAAACAAAATAAATACAACAAACAAATTCAAGGTGCCCCTTATAACCTGATATGACTACTTACGCTTCTACATCTAAACTGCAGTCAAAACGGCCCACCACATGTCTACCCTAAAAAACACTAAACCAGGCCCTACCACACTACCTGTGTTTTCTGGCCCCCTATCCTACCTACCCTTAAGCTAATGCCCTGTAGACCTAACCCTCTTCAACCACACCTGCTACCAGCCAAAGATCATATTGACCATCCACCCGTCAAGTATATGGTATGGTACAAGACAAGTAGATGGTGCTAATCATTTCTCTGACTGCCTCAGGAGTATGTGGTGCACAGGAAGCTAACTAACAACCAGAAAATAATGTCCCTACCTACATGTGGTGTGCACTAAACTATATATTTTAACAGAATTAATAGTCACATCAAATTACAAATACGGCATACTCACCTGTTTGATGATCGGCTCAAGCCCCCACATTACACAACATGTAACGAACACCACCCACACTATAGCACCACGACACACCATGCAAAACAAACAAAAAAAAACACCAAACAAATTCTAGGGGTATTTGTTTCCAAATTCATCCCGGACGAGCGCCCAACTGTTACGACCCTGGCTCAAAGGGACGCAACCTATGTGCAAACCGACACCAAAACCCGTGTTTAACCCAAAAGACTACTTTAACAATGAATTACTGGTACAAACTAAAGAACAAAAGAATGGGAGAACGTGACAAGTCTCAGTTTTCACACACTCTAGCCACCGTCAGAGTGCATGTGTGTCTCAGAGACTGGTTTTAACCTGCCAGCAGGTATCCAATCAGCAGTAATTAGCTAATTAGCAGCCCTCACCTGCATGCCCAGTGACACATGAGTGATCAAGCTCATGGTACATAACACTCCTGCACCGCCACACCCCCCACAGATCCCTTAGATCAGCTGACCAGCTGCTATTGGTGGTGCCTAGAACTAGGCTCAAGACTAGGGGAGATAGAGCCTTCTCAGCCGCAGCGCCTAGACTGTGGAACAGGTTTATTTTTTTATTTATTTTACTTAAATACTTTTTTCAAAGAAAAAATCAAAAGACAATACAGTTACTGACAAAATTATACAAAAATAATATCAAAAAACAAATAAAAGGGGGACACAAATAAATAAAAATTAGTGACATGGGTTCATCAGTCCATACATTGTTTATTTACATTTCAATTTCTTTTCTTGTTTCTTTTTCATTCTTCTGTGATGTTATTTCCTTTCTTCCTATATTCCTCCCACTTTTCCCATTTTGACTCCAATTTCTCCTCTTGTAGCCTCAGCATATGTGTGATTCTCTCCATTTCCTGTATCCCCTCTATTATCTCTATCCATTGTTCCTTCGTCGGTGCTTCTACCCTGTAGCACAGTTTAGTCAAAGCTTTCTTGGCTGCTACTAATAGTATCTTAATCATTGATTGATTGATTGAAAACTTTATTAACAGATTGCAGAATGGGTACAATACAGTACAGCTCAATACACACAATTGTTAAGGGATGCAGACCAGAGAAAGACTTTCGTCTTGTTTACATCAGGGTCCCCCATTTTCAATTCATCAGGACATATATGACATACATGACATACAGATATTCAGTACTGCTACATCTATACATTTATGACATACCAGATTTGCAAATACAGTACTGTTTGTGATACAGAAGGAGTCAAGAAAAGGGAGTATATACATTTGACGTAGAAACTGTACATTGGAGGAGGTTGGGTGGGGTTGTGTGGGGGGGGGGTTGGGTACATTGGGATATTCTCAACCATACTGGGTAATTTACATTGGAGGTGGTTGGGGGGGGGGGGGCAGAAACACTGTAGAAACAAGCAAAACTGTACATTGAGGGGGGGGGGGGAGACACTGTACAAACAAGCAAAATTGTACATTGGACTATTGACAAAACCATACTAGGTAAATGACTGTACATTGGAGGGGGTTGGGTTAGGACATTTACAGGGGCCAGTTTTGAATTGCAGTCTCCCGTAGGTGTCCCTTGAGAGTGGTTTTGAAAGTGGGTAGTGATCCACATTCCTTTACAGCTTTGGGTAGGGCGTTCCACATTGATGTGGCATAATTGCGAAACGTGTTTAGTCCCTTATTTGAGCCGAATCTGGGTTTAACATGATTTGTGGCGCTCCCTCTGGTGTTGTGATCGTGGTATTCACTGACCTTTGGGAAGTATTTTGACATGTACATGGGTACCTTGGTCGTGTAGTCAGATAGTCAGTCCCTCCCCCTTCTCTCTGAGTACCCGTCTCCTGGCGCTGACCAAGGTGATGGATGCCTCGGGGTCTTGGCCAAGCTTGTAGTGACTGCTCTACATGCACCTCCGAGGCATTGGATCAGTTATTCACCGCCGTCTGTCCGTGGTCCTGTCAACTGATTAACAGACTGTTAACAGATTAACAGTCAACGCGGTTTCATTGCTGGGTTAAGTACTTCTATTCTATTCACATAATACGCTTACTTCATATATCTACTCCATTCACATATATGCCTACCACTTGTATCTATTGCTATGTCCGCCTACTACAATCTCATGAGCTGTCTAACGCCTGTCCCGTCTCCCTGTCTTCCTATGACTTGCTGTCCTGGAGTGTTGACCGGAGTGTTGGACGTCCCGTGACGAAGGCCGGGAGATTGCGACCCCCTCTGCGTGCCCCCCTGTCTTCGGAGGTCTCGTAGTGGTGACCGGAGTGCCGGATGTCCCGCGATGATGTCGGGGAGTTCGCGACCCTCTCTGCGCCACCCCCCTTCCCCCTGTCTCCGGCTGTCCCTGAGCAACGACCGGAGTGTTGAATGTCCCGTGACTAAGACAGGGAGGACGTGACCCTCTTGCGCCGCCCCTGTGCCTCAAATAGATCCGCTATCAACTCTATCTTTAATCTTTCAAAATGTTCAGTTGCTATCGCTACTAGCTCTATCTTTAATTTTTCAAAATGTACAGTTGCTATTGCATGCACTCATCTGTGTTTCACCACACACATGAGTGCATGCTTACCAACTGTCCGTCTGCAACACTACTATCACCGACATCTAAGAAGGGAGATCCCCCCTTGAACGGCCCTTCTAAGGTTTCTCTCCTCCACATTGCCTGTGGAGCTTTTTTCCCCTATTGTTAGGTTTTAGTGAGTTTTTCCTTACCTTCGCGTGGGGTATGTCTGGGAGTGCTTGCATTCTTTCATTTATTTGCATTCATCTAAAAAATGTTTGGACCCTATGGTGTTCTTGTTCTGTTCTTGACTTATTGTTATGTTGTCTTCTTGACTTGTTTAAAGAAGACCTGTACGGCCCATGGGGACATTAACGTGTGTTGTCGGGCCCTATAAATAAATTTGATTTGATTTGATTTGATTTGATATAATATAATATAAATATAAATATAATCAGATATTTGTCTTCTCCCTGAATTTCTTTCTGTGTTAAGTTCCCTAGGTATAGTACTTGACCTGTCTGGGGTATTTCATATCCTATTATTTCATTTATTATCCCTCCTATCTCCTCCCAGTAGTTTCTTATTTTCTGACATTCCCAGAATATGTGTGTGTGGTTCGCTACTTCTTGCCCACATTTTCTCCAACATGGCTTTTGTGTTGGCATGTAATTGCCCTGTATTTCTGGTGTTATAAATAATCGAATTATGATTTTCCACCCAAACTCCCTCCATATCCTTGATCCTGTGGTTGATTGTTGTATCTTACATGTGTTATACCATTCCTCCTCTGTTATCTCTATTTCTAATTCTTTCTCCCACTTTTCTTTTATATACAAGGTTGTAATTTCCTTACTGTCCATTATTGCCTGATATAGTGCTGATATAACCCTCCCCTTCCTTCCTTCATATGATTTTACCATTATCTTAATTATCCCATTCTGTTCTTTGTCTCTGTCTTGTTTTATTTCTTTGTTATAGTAATCTCTAATCTGTATCTAAAGTGGTCTCTATTCTCTAGTCCGAATCTTTCTTTAAATTTTTGTAGAGTCTGTATCTCCCCTCCTTCTATCATTGTACATATTGCTGTTATACCCCCCCGTTCCCATCTTTTGAACCCATGGTCATCTATCCCTGGTTTGAATTTGTTGTCGTGTGTTATCCATCTCAGTATCTTGGATTCTTTTTTTGGCTTGTATTTCTTTACTATTGTGTTGCATACGTTTATAGTGAATTTGGTAATTGGGTCTAGTAGTTGTTCCTGTCTTCTGAACAGCTCCCTATCTCCTATTAGTGCCGGCACTTTGAATCCCTCTCTTTTGGTTTCTATGTCTTTCCATTTGGCTTCATAATTCACATTGCACCAGCATGCTACTGTTCTAAGCTGTGCTGCATAGTAATAGTCTTCTAAACTGGGTACTGCCATTCCTCCTTTCTCCTTTGGTAGTTGTAGAGTCACATATCTGATCCTTGGCCTTTTCCTCCCCCAAATGAATCTTGATATCTGTCTATCCCATTCTCTGAATTGTTTTTGTGGTATTAATATAGGTAAAGACTGAAATAGGTATAATAACCTTGGTAATATGTTCATCTTAATGATTTTCGATCCTTGAGCTGAAATCTAGGGGCATTACTGTCCATCTTTCTAGGTCTCTCTTGATTTTCTGATTAATCTGTGTATAGTTTGCATCGTATAACCCCTCCACCCCTCTTGTAATGTTCACCCCTAGGTACTTGATCCTGTCCATGTCCCATTTAATTTTGTATTTTTCTTTGATCTCTATCGTTGGAGTGTAGTTCAGTGTTAAAGTCTGTGTCTTCGTCATGTTGAGTATATACCCTGAGTAATGTCCATATTCTGTCAGTAAATCCATCAGTATCGGAAAGCTTGTGTCTGGTTGTCTCATATATACTATCACGTCGTCTGCGAACAGTCCCAATTTATGTTCTGTTCCTCTTATCTCCACCCCTTTGATGTCTTTGGTCTGTCTAATTAGTTGAGCCAGTGGTTCGATGAATACATCGAAGAGCGTCGGCGAAAGACAACAACCCTGTCTGGTAGCTCTCTCTAGTTTAATCCGGTCCGTCAGACTACCATTTACCTTAATCCTTGCCGTCGGTTCTTGATATAATGCCCTAATTGTTTTCATAGCGTTTTTGTCTAATCCAAATTTCTCCAATACTTATAGAAATATCCAGCTTACACTGTCGAATGCTTTTTCTGCATCTAGGCTAACTAATACTGCACTTCCTCCTTCCTTTTGTATCTCCTCTACTATCGTCTATAATATCTGTCATAAATGTCTCAAATCTTTTGGATATTATTGATGTATACATCTTGTAATCTACATTAAGTATGGACACTGGTCTGAAACTGCTACATAGTTCTCTATATTTCCTTTCTTTTGGAATTGTAGTAATTATGGCTTCTTTTCATGAAGGTGGCATTGTGCCTTCTTTCATCGTGTGTCTGAAATGCTGCTTCTAATATGGGGCTCAGTTCCTGTCTAAATGTTTTGTAGAATTCAGAGGGGAATCCGTCGCTACCCGGTGACTTACTGTTCTTTGCTTTACTGATCGCATTCCCCACTTCCTGTTCTGTAATCTCTGCGTTTAATATTTCGTTCTGTTCCTTCCCTATCGATGGTAGATAACATTTTTCAAAAGATTTCTCTATCTCCTCTTCTCCTGCCGCTATCGGTTGTGTGTATAGTTTCTTATAGTATTCTTCAAATGTCTTCTCTATTTCAGCTGGTTCTCTTAGTATTTTGTTTGTGTTCGTGTCCCTTATTGTGTGTATTGTGTTCAGTTTTTGTTGTGTCCTGATTCGTCTAGCTAAAAGTCTGGTTGCTCTCGGTCCTCCTTCATAGTATGTCTGTTTCATGTACCTAGCTTTCTTCTCTATTTCTGTCAGCAGTTCTTTGTTTATCTTTCCTCTAACTTCTAACGTGTATCTTCAATGATTCTATTTACTAAAGTCTCAGGATCGTATAGTGGATCGCTACCGTATCTCTGCTATTGTACTCACACGTTTTGTTCAAATGTCTTATAAATGATTTGGAGTCGGAGCCAGGCGCTACGGTACAAAGACAGTCTCGCCGTCGTTTATTGGAAGATCCAACAGCTTAAAGTTCTTGCCAATTTCTCTATGTCTAAAACAGCGTCTGCAGCACGTCTCGATTGGATAGTTTTCAGCGCAGGTTGGGGGTCGTCTCAAGATGATGTTCTCCGTGCCTCGACGTGGTCTCCTGGTCTCCGTGCGCGCTCTCCTTTTGTCTCATCTGTGGTACATTATATAGGACTCACAAGACCCCCCCCCCAGTAATCGAGTCTCCGGGATGTGATGTCACATGCCAGAGACTCCAGCATTTCTCTGATTGGTTTAACATGAAAGAACTGAACTCTGACCAAATAAGGAAATTACATGACTATTTCAAACGTTTCTTCCTTCTAATGAAAACGGACTAAACAGTTATTTGTTTGATCAAAATAAATGAATGAATACTTTGCTACCAGATTGCAGAATGGGTACAGCACAGTACAATACACACAACTCTTGCCAACGGGATATAAATTAGCAACCACCCTTTTGGATACGTTTATATCAGGCCCGCTCCTTTTCAATTTCCTAGTTTTAACCTTTTTCTTACTAAATGAACACACACTACTTTACTAAATGCTCTTTACTGTTACATTCCAGATTGTGCTAGACTATCTAAATCCTATAGTATAATTCAGATTTAGATCATTGCGGCCACAGTTTTCTTATAACAACCTGTATAATGTTTGATGCAAAACTCCATATCTCTTCTATTTCATAAGCAATGTGTTTAGGAGAAAAGGCCATACTGTTGTTTTACTTATTTTAAGTTCTAAATCCTGTTTTATTTAATTTAGTCTCTCGCTGGTAATGGTCTTTAACTACATTAACTAGAATCTTATTTCCTTGACAATGATATGTTTAATCCTATGTATGGCTTTTCCCTTTTATCAGCGAGTCTGGTTACTCCATTTCTCAGTGGTCAATCAGTCTACTTTTTAGTGTCATTGTGCTTGCTTTTTCTTGATGTGTCTCCTATAGTTATCTGTTGATTAATAACTTGCTTATTTAGAGTTTCAACTTTCTGCATTTGTAAGACATAATCTGTTTGGACCAGCTGCATGTTATTTCCTCCTCCTAAGAGTCTATCTCCTACTCAATCTGAACCACCAACTGTCTTACTGTCTTAAACTGTCACAGGGGGGTGGCATCTTCCGTTTTACCATTAGCATATAGTGGAGGGACCTATTTTATGACCTTTTAGCAAGAATGTCTGCCCCTCACCCTATTATTAACCCAGCTGCTAACATGCTGATTCCTATCCACTATAGAGATGCTGTCTTCTTAAATTTCATTACTTAGCACTATTGTACATTTTTGATTCAATAAATTTACGACAGTCCCTTCTCTGAGGGGTCTACCCTCATTATGTAACCAGTAAATTTCCAAAATCAAAAATGATATAATTACCATAAAATATAAACAATTTTTTTTAAATTCTCCAAAAACTTAAAAAATCCAAAATTTCACTTACCTCTTCTTCTTGCACAGTTTATACACATTTATCAGTTATTATTATGACATCCAGTCTAGGTCCGTCTCTCTATGCAAAGAGATGATCGTACCATTCTCAACTTCTTTTCGTTTAAGACTATATTTATCCATGTAATTACCACCTGTGTCTATTTGTGTAATGGACTCTGCAAGAAAAGATTTACCTCACACCAATATAAGACTAACAGTTCTAATAAAAAACGAAGGAGACTTAAACCATAAACATATAAACACTGAATTTCTCCTTCGCAAAAGACCTTCTGAGGTCTACTTCCTCTTAGCTGCAATTCTACCAGTTATCCTCACTGAAACCTCTGAGGTCTATTGATAACCCTTTTTGGCCGTGGCTCTTTCGTTGCAGTTGCGCTAATCGCTCTCTCCTCCAGCGTCCTTGGTTCCGCTGTTGGTACTCCGCCAAAATCTACAGAGGAAAAATCATAATTTTCCAATTCCAATTCATGATCTCCTCTGTCTGGCTCCTGCAAAAATCCTTCATTTCCCCTAGCGGGACCATCATGTTCGCCCCTGTCTGGTTCCCCATAATCGTCTTCATTTTCCCCTTCGTCGTGCATTTCCTCCTGTTCTTGATCAATGAACAGGGGTTCGGATTCCAATTCTTGCCCGTCTTGCAGGGCTTTTACGCAATGCGAAAGGTGAAACCACATTGAAGATACTTTTACCTGTAGCGCTCTTTCCGTAGCTCTTACGACCTCGTACGGTCCTTCCCGCCGCGCGCCATACCACTTGCGTCTGAACACTTTGACATAAACGTAGTCCCCTGGTACTATCTGGGGAGCATTCCGCCTATCCTCCTCCTCCTCTGTCTCTCGTTTACTAGAGACATAATCATAGATTGCCCCGTGGAGCTTTGACATGTACTTCACATACTCACGCATCTCGTGGTCTAGAATATCCAAACTCGGACCTTTTCCTGCTGCGCGCAATCCGGGCACAACCATACATCGGCCAAACAACATTTCGTGCGGAGTTAAACGCAGGCCCCGGATCTCGCTTGATCTACATGCCATCAGTGCCAACGGTAACGCGCTCAACCAACTTAGACCGGTGTGTTGACAGATCTTAACCAATTTGTTCTTAAGTACCCCGTTCATGCGTTCCACAGCCCCCTGGCTCTGAGGGTGGTAAACGGACCCGAAACGCTGTTTTATCCCCATCTGTTGGAGTACTAAACGTACAGTTTTGTCGACAAACTCTTTTCCATTGTCCGACGCGATTCTATCGGGAATTCCGTAACGGCTTACTATCTCACGGCATAAGAACTTAGCCACTGAGGCAGCATCCTTATGTTTAGTCGCGCAAGCCTCCACCCACTTTGAAAATCGACACACCACGACAAGAATGTACCTCTTTTGGTTAATCGGTTTTATCATGTCTACATAGTCAATCACAAGTTCTCTCATTGGGCCATTTGGGGTGGGGATGTGTCCCGGAGACACAACGATCCCTCTGCGTGCATTGTTCTTCAAGCAAATTGCACATCTACTTATTACACAATCAATCTGCCGTAGCAGGTTTGGCGCCCAAAACCCATACTCCTCTATTTTCCTACTCACCTCTCTCCGGTGTGCATGACAGAACTCATGCGCAGTTTGGATCAGCAGTCCGACCAGGCCCGTTGGTGCAACCACAAGTCCTTCATGGTTCCGCCACAAACCTGTCCCATCCCTACTAGCCCCCCTTGCTGACCAGAGATTTCTCTCCACCTGACTCGCCTCTTCCTGAAAGGTCAAAACATCTTTGTAAGTAATCTTATCTTCCAACTCCACCTCATGTGTGATAACCAATACCTTACCTGCTCTGTCCGCACCTGTCACTTGCTTGGCAGCAACATCCGCCATGTTGTTACCTCTGGTCACCTTAGACTCATCAGACTGATGGGCAGCACATTTGATAATCGCAATTTGTTTGGGTTTCATTATTGCTTGCAACAAATCGGTTATCTGACTACAGTGTCTTATGGCGGTACCATCTGCTCTCTTAAAACCTCGCCCTTTCCACACCGCTCCGTAGAGAAAACTGATATTCTGTGCGTAGCTACTGTCCGTATAGATATTACAGCTCTTGCCTTCTGCCATTTTGCACGCTTCAGTCAGAGCGACTAGTTCCGCCAGCTGAGCTGAACAGGGTTGTGTCAAGGCTTCGGCCTTTGCTACGACAAACCCATCACCTTGTGATTTTACTACAGAGTAACCTGCTTTTAGGTCCTCTCCAACTCTGTAACATGAGCCGTCTGTCCATAGTTCCAAATCAGGACTGCTAAACGGGAAAGCCTGCAAGTCAGCTCTAAGTCTGGAGTACCTCTCAGCTTCCTCCACACAGTCGTGAGGTTCTCCATCCTCAGGCTTAGGAAGGGTCTGCGCTGGGTTCACTATGGAACACCTAGTCAAAGTAACATCTTCCTGTTCCAAAATCCTGTAATAATTTTTCAGACGGGGTATCGTTAGTGCAGATTTACCAGATTCCAACAAATTTTGGATCGCATGTCCTACCATAATATTGACTGGATACCCCATCATGATACTTGCAGCTTTCTCGTACATCAGGAAGACTCCGGCGCAATCTCGGTAGCACGGAGGCATTCCCATTTCCACCTCTGAATAGGCGATGGAGTAGTATCCTATTGGTTGTGGATGGATCCCCACTCCGGTGTTTTGTGCCAGTACTGCGCATGCATACCTCTGATCTGAAGAGGAAGAGACATACAGTATGAACTGCTTGGTATAATCAGGCAAAGTCAAGGCCGGGGCAGCTAACATACGGGTCTTTATGGTCTCAAATGCCCTCAGGCCCTCCTCAGTCCAGGTTACTTTAGCACTCAACTTATCATTTCCGCAAACTTTTATCATAGCTCTTAAAGGCCCTACTAGTTCTGTATAATTCTCCACCCAAGTGGAACTATACCCGACGATTCCCCAAAACATCATCATCTGTCTTACAGTCACTGGCTTTGGAGCTTTCTTAATAGCCACCAAATGTTCCTCTGTAATAGCTCGATGGCCTTTTGAAATCGTTTGGCCTAGATATGCTACTTTAGGTTGACAGTACTGCAATTTTTTCAAAGACACCTTGTGTCCCTTCTCTGCTAGTAGTTGCAATAGTTCGATAGATTCCTTATGACATGTTGTCTGATCGTCGGCACACAAGATAATATCGTCCATATACTGAATGACTCTGGATTTTAATCTCAGGTCTAACCCGTCCAGATCCTCTCTCAAGATCTTGTTAAAGATGTGTGGGGAATGCTTTAATCCCTGTGGGAGCCTAGTGTACTCATAATGCTCATTCTTATAGGTAAAACCAAAAAAATGCTGGCACTCTTTGCTCAAAGGTACGCTAAAATAGGCGCTACACAAATCTATAACCGTAAAATACTCAGCTTGCGGCGGGATGAATGTCAGTAGTGTGTGGGGATCTGGGACATCGGCGGGATAGTCAATTAAAACCTCATTGACGGCCCTCAAGTCGTGTACCAGACGGTACGAGGTGTCAGGTTTCTCCACTGGCAGCAACGGCGTGTTGCTCTTGGGGCTCTTTGTCTTTCGTAGTACTCCGGCTTCTAGAAGTCCTTTGATTTGTGGCTCGATTCCGGCCACCGCTTTTTCCTTCAGTGGGTACTGACTTTTCCAGGGCAGGGTTGCTCCTGGTCTAAGCTCCACCCTCACTGGTTGAGCAGATTTGATCAGTCCAATGTCGGTGCTATGTTTTGACCACAGCACTTCTGGTATGGCCCCCATCATCTCCTCCTGGAGGCTCAATTTCTGGGGGTTTTCTTCTACTGTCTCCTGTGACAGCTGCACCGTCTGGGGACGTCCCATCCCTGTGCCTTGAATCATTATCTTGACGAACCGTTTGTCCGGGCTTATCCATATGAGTCGGTTCTCCGTCGTCTGTTCGAACTTTATTCCTTCTGCCTCTTTCATCATCCTTCCGATGTGTTGTTGGTCGCACGAGTCGGTCACTTTTAGTGTCACGTGGGGAACGCTGTCTGTGATCTCGTGTTCCTTTTGCAGATAGTTGCTCCGAGCAAGCCGTATTGCTGCTCCTTGGGGACCCATTACTATGCTGGTGGCGTTGAGCTGCACCTCCTCTGGTTGATTTCTCATCCACTCCTCGGCTTGTCTTTCATCCGCATCTTTATAGTACTGTAGGGTGTAATGGTATGGTGTCTCTGGGTTCTTTGCCGCTGGCATATTGGCGGTGATGAATGTCTCCCATTCCAACGCTGGTCCGAGCAATTCCTGGCTTAGGTTCCCCAACCAGTATACTTCCGGGGGTCGGGGGTCTGTTCTTTGCATCATTTCGTAGTATTGGTCTTCTGGGACGTCGATCACACAACCATCAGGCGTGCATAGAATGTTCATCCCCAACATACCAAGGCCGTCTCTGCCCAGTAAGCCAATGGGTGCGGTGTCGGAGACCAAGATGGAAACCGTCGCCTCTTTGCCTCTGTACTTCAGGGTGACAGGCTCTGTCACTGGAATCAGCTTCTTTATCCCTTCAAATCCAATGGTCCGTACATATCGACTGGACATGGGCAGGTGTGTCGCATCTTTAGGTTGGACCACAGTGTACGCCGCCCCGGTGTCTGCCATCATCCTGACAGATTTATTATTCACCGCTACGTGCACTATCGGTTCCTCCCTTAAGTGTGACAATGACAGCTGGCACCCCCCCATTGAACTCTCTGGGCCTCGTCAGAACTCCTGTTCCGGCCCTCTGGACGGATTCACTGGGCCCCTGTTCTGTTGCTGGTTCTGGTCTTGCATCTGGTCTTGGTCTTGGTTCTGGTATTGGTTGGGTCCGTACCACTGCTCCTGGGATCGGCCATAACCTCTTCGGCCACCTCCTCTGTTATTTCCTCGACCCCTGCTGCTGGGTCCTTGGCTTCGCCATCCTTTTTCACAGTTCCGGGCGAAATGTCCGATTTCTCCACAATGCCAACACTCCGCCGACGCTGGCCATTCCAGGGGTCCGCTTCTTGGCTGTCCATTTCCTCTTCGTGACTGCCCGTTTGATCCCCTCTGATTTTGTTGTTGAGTGGGTGCCGGTGCTTCCTGTTTGGTGGGCTGTGCTGTTTCCTGGTTGTTCAGTTGTCCACTATTCCCTGTCTCGGCTCTGGGTGGTGTGGCTTGTACCAGGGCTTGGAGGTACTCTACCATCTTGATTGCCTCGACCGGCTGTTGGTACATGAGCTTTCGCTGACTTGCCGTTTCTTTGTCTTTGGCCTGTTGTTCCTTCTTCCTGTGCAGCTCCACTTGATGGCTCACGTTCTCCAGGTATGCATCTAAAGGAAGGCTTCCCAGGCACACCACTTCGTTCAGTTTTTGTCTCACCTCATTGGGGAGGCCCTTCTGTATTTTCTCTCTTAGCATCGCCTCTCCCATTGGATTTTGTGCAGGGTCTTGGCCGGTCATGTCTCTCCAGGTGGCGTAGGCTTGTGCCACATACTCTCTGGGGGGGGTATCAGGTCCCAACGCACCAATGTGGATCTTATCTGGATGCATCAGGGTGTGATAGGTCTCCCGCAGGACCCGCCACAGTGCTCCTCGGTGAGCGGCGAAGAGGTCCTGGTCGTGGGCTCCAGACACTACATACCGCACCATGGCAGCCTTGGTTAGTAGTTCTTCCATGCCAGCGACTCCTACTTTGTGAGAGAGTAGTCGCTTGACATCGCCGATAGCCAGCTGTTGGCCTACCATTATTTCCTCCAGCTTGGCAATCCATGGAAAAGCCCCATTCTGGAGGGAGGGCAACTTCTCCGATATTTGGGACATGTCTGAAGCATTCCATGGCTGGTACTCCAATCCCTGATGTCTTATCATCAAGGGTTGTATGTTGACCGTAGGCTCTCGGGTACTGGATCTGGTCACTCTTTTTTCTTCCGACCTTTTCAACGCTTTGATTTCATCCTTTGCTTTCTTCATTTGTTCTTCCAATTCTTGTCGTGCTGTGGTGCCCCTTCTCCAGCGTTTGGCGCTTGCTTGGTATCCCGCGGACTCAGTGTCTTGGTCATCGTGGTAGGACTGTATCTGTGCTTCCATCTCTCGGTTTTCCTTACTCATTCCATGATGTCGTCGCTTTAATTCCTCCATGGTATCCGTCAGTTTCAGCAGCTGGTCTCTTTCTTCGAGGGTAGGTGCGGGCACGGAGAGTGGGGTAGTGAATTTTGGAGCAGGTAACCTCTTCGGCGTCACTCCTCTGAGGGGTCTCTCCCTTCTCTCCTCTTCCTCTCGTTCTCTGTCTTTCTCCTGGTACCTGTTCAGGGGCTCCCATGTCTGTTCCTCGTCCTCTGTGTCTTCCCAGTATTCGTGGGTTGCGGGGGGAGAGGGCCGGCGACGGCTGGGAGCTTGTCTTGACCTCTCCTGGGGATAGTCTCTTCTGTGGCTGAGACTCCTGTCGTATAGACTATCTATTTGGTCGTCTAACTCCCTAATGTCTTCGCTTCGGCGTCCCTCTCCTTCCGCCCAGAGAATTTCTTTCTTTGCGGCAGTGAGCGGTTCATGTATGCATCGATGTCTCTCTTCGTCTCGATATCTCTCCGCCGCCCTGGGATAAGGAATACTGTGGGACTGAACGTCTCGCTCCCTTCTTCTCTCCCCCTCTGTTTCGTCTGCTTCAGGCGTTAGGGTGATTGTTGTCACTGCCCGTCCCATCTCTGTTCTACGGCCACTATTGTTGGTTATCTTGTATTGGCTATCCATGTCTATCATAGGCAGGATAGGGTAGATTGGTTCCTTATTCCTGCTGGCATAAGGTGGAGGTGCTATATTTACCTCAGTTGCTCTTTGGGAGGTGACTATTGTCCTTTTAGGGGCCTGGGGAGTGATCAGGATGGGAGCTAGCTCCTCTGTCGGCAGGGCCTCCTTATTGACAGTCGAACTGTCCTCAACCATACTCTTCCTTCTCTCAGCTTCCCGAGCGAATTTTGATAAGGCGTCCATTTCTTGCATGCGTTTTTTCCCTCTAATTGTCATCTTTCCCACTTTTTCCTCCCCCGTTCTATATGTCCTAATTAGAGCATGCAGATCTGATATTATTTCTAAATCAAAAGAGCCCTCAATAGGCCAGGGTTTTGTGATTTTTGGCCATCTTTTATTCCATTTGGTTGATAATTCAATAAGTCTTTCCACATAGTAAGGATTGTCCTCTGTGTAAGGATTATTTTTAGCAAGCACTTGTATCGGGTTATCCTCCATCCATCCAATTGGTGTACTCACATCTTTATTCGCCTCTTTTGTCATTTTTCTATATGCGTTTCTTCTTCTCATGTACTAGAGGTTTTTAATTCCTCTTTCTGTGTCCTATTTTATTTTTAAAAATGGCAGCAGGCAAGAGTGATCTTTGTATTCCCTGTCTAAGTGTAGGTGTCTATGCTTTTGTGACTATCTCCTACTCGAACAACCGCTAACGGTACTTGTAGCCCTGTCTATTCTCTTCTTTCCCTTTTCACTGGTGATCTGTAGTCTTACCTGACTTGCGGTGCCCTTGTTGCCTGGCAGAACTGCTGAAAAAATAGAGCACAAAATACAACAGTTCTTTTAAATTTTTCAACTGGAATTTCACTTTACTCCGTTTTTTCAGTATGAATATATCTTCTATCTAATATTCATACCACATCTAATTTTTGAGAGATTTTTTATCAACAGTATGAATAATCCTTTACTTAATTCATACAATTTTTTCAAATTTTTGAGAGATGTTGTGATTGACAGTGGTGTTTGCATTTCCGGTGTCTACTCCCTTATTTCCGCTTCTATGTTGATCCCTCCTTCGTTGAATTTCCGCTTTCCGATGTTTTCCCCGTGGTCCCGCTCCAATATTCTGTTTCACCTCGAAAATCACAAATTTTTTGATTAGTGTCTCAGCCCTTATTACACATTTCATTCAATCATCATGTTTCCATTTTTCAATACTACTTCCCCCCAGTGGACATTTGTCCTCCTCAGACACGTGTCCACTAACATTTGTTTTTACGCACCTTCCGACATCACTCCCTGCACGCCGCGAGGCCCCACCCTCTGTTTTCCGAAGCGTCCATTACAGACTCCCCACAGAGGACAGGATAACCTCACCACAGGTACAAGGTAGTTAACGCCCAGGCACCCCACCTTGTCACTAACCCCAGGAAGCCCAGCGCCCTGCCACACGGTCATGCATAACCGTACAGACTCAGCACCAGACCCCAGGGACCTAACAACTCAACACATTCCTCCTCCGTGTACCTACTTATGGAAACAAAACTCATTCACAAAAACAACATTACTTTTACAATATCCCCAGGCACGTCCCCCAATACCATACCCCTCTGCACACCCCATCCCCCACCCATCGACCCAGACTGTCCAGCAGTCCAGATCAAAAAATGACAGACAGGGCGTACTCATGGTACCTTGGCACCAACGGAACGCCCACCTCCGCTCGGCCCCCTTTCTCACCCTCCTCTACCGCCATCATCTTAGTCATAACAGGTGCAGCCGAGCGGAGTGACTTCTCCACCGCCGGACCGGCTGCGCAGAGAGTCCTAATCAGATACCCAAAGCATGCTCTAATCACCGACACACACACGACCAATACCACAAATATCACCACTGCATAGAGAACGTACTTAACTATCACCCAACCTATATACCCCATCCAACCTTGACCCCAGCCCTCCCACGAGTCCTCCCGCGCGGGCTGCATCTCCCTAGTAATATTCTTCAAATGCTCTATAACCTCTGGCATCCCTACTTCGTCATTTTCGGGCACATACGTGCAGCACTCCTGACCTATTAACGCACACGTACCCCCTGAAGCTGCCAACAAAAAATCCGTAGCCGCCCTTGTCTGCATCTCCATTAACCTTAATGACCGCATTTCCTCATTTTCTAGGCTAAATCCCTTTGTCGTTGTGATCGTCATCTCCTCAAACAATGCAGCTAAATGATCAATCTCCTGTCCATTAGCATATGTCCCATACGCAGGATATGCCACCTTAAAAAAAATATCTGCACTCACAGCTCGCGCCTTCCTAGCCCCAGGGTGCGTCGGCAAAACATCAGTTATTCTCATCGCCGGTACCAGATATCCCAACGCACACCTTCCTTTCCAACCCGCCGGTAACGCCGCATACGCATTTTCACCACAAATCCAATACGTACCTGGGGGAGCCCGTGCAGCCACCTTTGCAGCCCCCAGGCTCACCCCCCCTACACAATTCCCTAGCGTGCCCACATATTTACCATTTTCGCCGTCCTCACATCTCGTAAACTCCTCTGGCCTAACCGCCACCGGAATAGGCGTAACATCCAACTTAGCCTGCTCCGCCACCGCCCCTAGCAATCCCTTTGTTTTATGATACACCTCTAACCTCTCCTCACTCACTCCCTTACATAGGAAGGGCAGATTAAAACCCTTCAACACAGAGTTATGACACTCAGTGACTGGGTGGGCCATAAGCGGTAAACCGGCTGCAGAAGACTCTGGCGCTAGGCCGCACACATAACAATCAGACTTATTCGCACTTTTCGCCACTTCCCTTGCTATTTTTATAAACATATTCGTGTGAGGCTCACGCAATTCCCGCTTGTCCACATCTATATTTATAAGCTCCGGCCCCTGGGGCCAAAAATAAAACAAAACTCCTGCCGTAAATAACACGAACACCGTCACCAGAGTGCCCAACACCAACACGCACTCCGCACGCCTAGACAAACCAACCATCCTTTTACCGGCCTGCTCTCCTCCGCGTTATCCCTGCTTCCCTCCTCCTGCTGCGCGTTTTCCCACTCTCCCTGCAACGCCCCACAGACAACAACCAACAACATCCCTCATTACAAACTGTTCACCATACAACATATAACCCCTTCCCATTCTCCCCCTAACCAACCCTCCAATATATCCCTAATAGGAGAGTGGAAAAGAGGGGGTGGGAAGGCGCCCCCGGGCCGGGGAGGGGGACACACACTGGGAAAGGCCCGGGAGGGAGGGAGCACACCCAACTCCCCCAGAGGAGAGGAGACCCGGCAAGACCAGAGTACGTCATGCTAGACAGGAAGGGAGGGAACGTCCCGTGAGGGAGTATACCACTAGGGAGGGAGTGACGTACCTAGGAAAGGAGCTAGGACAGGAGGGGAGGGAGAAAAAATACTCGACGAGGGGGGGCGAAACAACAATACCACCACATACCACAACACTACAACACAACCTATCCCTAACTGGAGGTCGGCGGTGCCTCCTAACCTTCCGATTTCGGTGGAGACCGCCAGCCAAATCTATCATGGGTCTTCACCAGTGTTTTAAAGGCTGCCTCCGCCTCTTTTTGACTCAAAGACACCCCCTCTGCTCCCTCTCCCCCCTTAACCATGCGACTCCGACCCATCACCAGACTAGTAGCAAACTGCCTCACGACAGCCTCCATGGTGTAAGCGCTAGACCAACCACTTGGTGTCAACAATTCCATACATATGACCCCACCCTTACTCACATAACCATGTTCTAATGGCGGAGAGAGCACCCGCATGAACGGCGGAGAGAACGGGAAATCCTGAGGGAAAGAGACACCCAGCAATATAAACTCCGTCTTAGTCTCCTTCATATCCTGCCACAACAAGGAGTCCACATCCAACTGAAACAACCTAACCTCCCAGCTGAACAGATTATCCTCAACCAACTCCACTGTAATAAAACCGCCGCCCTGTCGTCTGATCTCCTGAAGTTCCCTCATAAGCCTCTTTGACCGGACCAGGGCACCCCGAGTCATTGGTGATGATGTAGACGGCGTACTGGTTCCCCTCATTCTTGCGATCGTCCTTGCGAACCAGCCCTGTGGTGCAGACCGCCGTTCCACCGTCTGGCCTTTCACCATCTTTCACTAGTCAGATTAGTCAAGCATTAGTCAACCTCAATTGCTCAATTAATCCCCACATACAACACCCATACCTGTTAGTACCCTAGACCCTGCCTACAATGTCTCAGACCCCAGACCGGATCCCCCAAAAGGGACCCAGAAATAAGGAAGGAAAGCCAGGGCAGAAAACAGCGCGTGGGGGGGGGGGGGGGGGGCAAAAAGCGCACTATTACCGCACGGGGGCACACACCACTCCATGGAGAGAACTGATATCTCAATCCTACAGCGGGGCGGGGGGGCATATACCATAGTATAAACGGGAATGAGGGAACGAGACACTAGGAAGGGAGGGGAGGGAGGCACCTAGGGAAAGAGGGGAGGGTGCATCAATGTAGGGAGGGGGGGAGTACTCCTAGGGAAAGAGCCACGTAGGGAGGGGAGGGGGGGGTTCACACTAAACTTCCAGTATCACCACACCTCTGCTGCTGTGCACACTGCACCACATAGGGAGGGAAAGAGACGTGAGTGAGATTTGGAAGGGAGAGAGAGAGAGACGGAGGAAGGGAGAGAGAAGTGAGGGAGACAGGGAGGGAATGGAAAGGAGAAAGGGAGAGGAAGGGAGGGAGGGGAGAGGAGAGGAGAGGAGAGGAGAGGAGAGGAGAGGAGAGGAGAGGAGAGGAGAGGAAAGGAGAGGAAAGGGGAGAGGGAGGGAGGAGAGGGAAGGAGGGAGGGAGGGAGGAGGGGGGAGGGAGGGAGGGAGGGAGGGAGGAGAGGAAAGGAGGGAGGGAGGGAGGAGAGGAGAGGAGAGGAGAGGAAGGGAGAGGGGGGGGGAGGGAGGAGAGGGAAGGAGGGAGGGAGGGAGGAGGGGGGGGGAGGGAGGGGGGGGGGGAGGGAGGGAGGGAGGAGAGGGAAGGAGGGAGGGAGGGAGGAGGGAGGGAGGGAGGAGAGGGAAGGAGGGAGGGAGGGAGGAGAGGAAAGGAAGGAAGGGAGGGAGGGAGGGAAGGAAAGGGAGGGAGGGAGGGAGGGAGGGAGGGAGAGGAGAGGAGAGGAGAGGGAGAGGAGAGGAGAGGAGAGGAAAGGAGAGGGAGAGGGAAGGAGGGAGGGAGGGAAGAGGAGAGGAGAGGAGAGGAGAGGAGAGGGGGGGGAGAGGGAAGGAGGGAGGGAGAGGAGAGGAGAGGAGAGGAGAGGAAAGGAGAGGAGGAGAGGAGAGGAAAGGAAGGGAGAGAAGGGAAGAGAATGAGGGAGGGAGAGAGGACGCAGGGGCGAGAGATTGACAGCACCTCGCACATTATACCAGGGGGACCGTGGAAACAATAGGCTATAATAATTTCTTAAGACAATATCGCCCCCTGCTGCCCTTTTTCGCACATCACCCCTATTGCACCACAGTACCCCCAACATCCTGCAGGAGGCGCCCCCATCCTTCTAACAATACGTGCGTCATCACGCAGCCACACCTCCACAACGCCAGCCCACGTGCCCACTCAATTTTAACCCCAACCCCCAGAATCCCCTGCACCGAATTGTAGTTCGTCTTGTAGGCCGGCCTCCTACAACGTCGTCACCGGAATCACGTCACGTCCCCAATCCTGAGATCTCGTTGACCACCAGAATAGCACCACGCGAGGCTTTGTCACGGGACTTTTCATTTGTTTACAAAAATATCTGTTTCTCATTCATTCCTAACCTTCTAATTCAACTCATCCCCATTCCATTTCATACAACGCCACAATCACACACATACTCTCATCCAGCATCATAATAATCTTAAGCCCTGGGCAGCTTAATACAGTATGTAGCACTTCACATTAGCCCCCGGGTTCCAAATGGCAACCTCAGCAGTCCCCGCCGTAGCAACCCGCGGCGCCCATGTTACGCCGGCATTACATACTGAATTAATACATAGTCAATTTACATCCCTAAACCACATAGTTATATATCCCTACACAGGTCCTTATTAGCCTCGCTACTAAACAGTGCTTTATATACTAACCCCAAACGCTTCTAAGTGCCTTTCTTTTAATTCTATTATAAGCGCAGTTATCCCACAAGTGCCTTATTTCAAGGGTCACTTTCCCCCCCCCCATCACTCCTCTTCTCAAACCTCTCAATCTTCATATTTAGCGCCGTTTGGGGAGCTTTATCTGTCTCTCCCCCAATCGACCAAATACCTCCTTAATAATTCGTACTAAAGGCGAATTCTTTAAGCAGATTGCGTCGGGTCACAATACAACAGATCCGTATGAAAACGTCTTTCTAAACTCGTCTGTTATACGTGCCGATTCTAAGAGTGAAGTCCGCGAATGATGGCGCGGAAAAAAAAGCAACAACCTCTTGGACGACGCGGCCCGAACGAACACAATCTAGTCTATTACATTTATGATTGCGTCCGTTTCCAACTGACCGCGACCTCACCTCCTTTTTCCAGCGCTTAATTCTTCATCACAACGGCCGACACCAGCCCAATCTTGTGAGAATTGGAACCAAATCTCGGCCGCTTTGATGTCATTAGTCGCTCCGTTTCAACCCTCGATTCACCGCTGCCCAAATTCCACCCTCCTAAATCCATCTCCCTTGCTGCAACTTACCGTTACTCTCCGCCGTCGTTGGATGTCCGTAGAGTGTATACAGTCGTTGAAAACATCGTTGCTCTGCTCACTGAGAGATCTTGATCTTCGAAGGATGGTATAGTGGATTTTTCAGCCCAGGAAAAAGTCTCAGGATCGTATAGTGGATCGCTACCGTATCTCTGCTATTGTACTCACACGTTTTGTTCAAATGTCTTATAAATGATTTGGAGTCGGAGCCAGGCGCTACGGTACAAAGACAGTCTCGCCGTCGTTTATTGGAAGATCCAACAGCTTAAAGTTCTTGCCAATTTCTCTATGTCTAAAACAGCGTCTGCAGCACGTCTCGATTGGATAGTTTTCAGCGCAGGTTGGGGGTCGTCTCAAGATGATGTTCTCCGTGCCTCGACGTGGTCTCCTGGTCTCCGTGCGCGCTCTCCTTTTGTCTCATCTGTGGTACATTATATAGGACTCACAAGACCCCCCCCCCCCAGTAATCGAGTCTCCGGGATGTGATGTCACATGCCAGAGACTCCAGCATTTCTCTGATTGGTTTAACATGAAAGAACTGAACTCTGACCAAATAAGGAAATTACATGACTATTTCAAACGTTTCTTCCTTCTAATGAAAACGGACTAAACAGTTATTTGTTTGATCAAAATAAATGAATGAATACTTTGCTACCAGATTGCAGAATGGGTACAGCACAGTACAATACACACAACTCTTGCCAACGGGATATAAATTAGCAACCACCCTTTTGGATAAGTTTATATCAGGCCCGCTCCTTTTCAATTTCCTAGTTTTAACCTTTTTCTTACTAAATGAACACACACTACTTTACTAAATGCTCTTTACTGTTACATTCCAGATTGTGCTAGACTATCTAAATCCTATAGTATAATTCAGATTTAGATCATTGCGGCCACAGTTTTCTTATAACAACCTGTATAATGTTTGATGCAAAACTCCATATCTCTTTTATTTCATAAGCAATGTGTTTAGGAGAAAAGGCCATACTGTTGTTTTACTTATTTTAAGTTCTAAATCCTGTTTTATTTAATTTAGTCTCTCGCTGGTAATGGTCTTTAACTACATTAACTAGAATCTTATTTCCTTGACAATGATATGTTTAATCCTATGTATGGCTTTTCCCTTTTATCAGCGAGTCTGGTTACTCCATTTCTCAGTGGTCAATCAGTCTACTTTTTAGTGTCATTGTGCTTGCTTTTTCTTGATGTGTCTCCTATAGTTATCTGTTGATTAATAACTTGCTTATTTAGAGTTTCAACTTTCTGCATTTGTAAGACATAATCTGTTTGGACCAGCTGCATGTTATTTCCTCCTCCTAAGAGTCTATCTCCTACTCAATCTGAACCACCAACTGTCTTACTGTCTTAAACTGTCACAGGGGGGTGGCATCTTCCGTTTTACCATTAGCATATAGTGGAGGGACCTATTTTATGACCTTTTAGCAAGAATGTCTGCCCCTCACCCTATTATTAACCCAGCTGCTAACATGCTGATTCCTATCCACTATAGAGATGCTGTCTTCTTAAATTTCATTACTTAGCACTATTGTACATTTTTGATTCAATTAATTTACGACACTTCCTTTACCTCTCTAAGTGTCTTTTGGTTCTTTGAGCTTTAGTGTTATTTCTCTAATTCTTTCAGTTTCTTTATCAAGTTCTGGTATGTCTCTATTCTGGCCTTCTTGAGTAATGCCGTCTTTGCTATCAATTTTCCACGTATTACTACCTTTAGTGCATCCCATAACATTTTTGGGTCTACCTCTCCATTATTATTTTCTTCTCTGTATCTAATTATGTCTCCTTTTTCTTCATTAACCAAACATTTAATAGTCCTACGTTCAGTCTCCAAACTGTATTTCTCCGCCTACTTTTAAGATTCACTGTCAGATATATTGCGCTATGGTCTGATATGTCCATTACCCCTATCCTGCAGTCTTCTACCCTGTATCTGTCCCCCGTTGTCATGAGAAAATAGTCTATCCTTGAATATGTTGTGTGTGGATGTGAATAATGTGTGTATTCTCTGTCTAGTGTGTGCATTTCTCTCCATGATTCCTAATTCTGCCATTTGTATATTCATATATTTGCTAATGTTTGTTCTCCATTTCTTTGTGCTTGTCATGTCTATGTCATATTTCAGTACTACATTAAAATCACAGATTAGGACCCCTTCCCCTTCCATCGCTATGATATAGTTTCAAATAGATATTTCTCACTTTCTGGTGGCGCATACACATTCACTAGTGTTACCATTTGACCTTCCATTTTCCCCTTGACCATTACATACCTCCCCTCTTTATCCCTTATTTCCCTGAGCATTTCAAACGTCACTGTGTTCTTAATTAGTATAGCTACTCCTCTTCTAAGGTTCTGTTTAAAAGAACTATAAAACAAATTCTCATACCCGAATCTCTTCAGCTTTTCATGTTCTTGTGATATTAGATGTGTTTCTTGTAAGAAGATAACCTGCGCCTCTTCTTTCTTAAGTTTCATCATCACCTTACTCCTTTTGATCGGACTATTCATACCATTAACATTCAACGACATCATTTTGATACCCTTAACTTGTGTCATATTTCTTTTCCAAATGTTCTCCTGTTCTACCCATGTCACATAAAATAATATTTGTGGTTGTAGCCTCTGCTATCCCTGTCTGATTTACATACATATAACCATAATAAACATTAACATCAACATTAACGAGCTTCCGGTTTTGAGATGGGTGGATAGGAGACCATTGAAAGAGCTCCCGGTCAAATAATATCGAGAAAGGGAAGTAAAACCGTCTAAAACAAAATAAAAGGTGACAATTCAAAGATATAAGAGAAAAGGAAAGATGTCCACGAGAAAAAGTGAGAGAAATAAGACCCCAGAAGACGTACAAACACCGGAGGAAAGATCTAGACACGAGGAAATGACGGAAGAAATTGCTCAGGCGAGCGTGACGCAGGTAGGCAGGGACGGAGACCCCGTGGAGCCCGCCTGGGTAGCGAAGATACAAGCGATCATACTGGCTGGCCAGGAGCTACAAGCTAAGGTTAACCAAGAGCTACTAGCTAGTGTGCAAGCTAACGCAAAAGCTATCCAAGCTATGCGGGATAGCATACAAGCTAGCGCACAGGCTAACACGAGGAACATACAAGTTAGCGCAATGGCTAACCAGGCGAGCACGCAGAATATTCAAGACAGCATTGATGGATTAAGGGCCGGCATCCAAGCTGAAATGCAGAGCACGTTGGCTAGCCAACAGGCTAGCGCAGTAGCTAACCAGGAGCTACAAGCTAGCAAACAGGCTAACGCAATGGATATCCAAGCTAACACGCGGAACATCCAGGGCAACAGCGATGGACTCGGGGAGGAGTTGGAGAAGGGACAGGGAATACAACCTAACGTGGCGTTGGACCGCAGCGAGGCCTGGCCGGAGAAGGAGCTGCAAGCTAACATGGAAGTTATCACGGTGAAAATGAAGCAGCAAGGGATACAAGCTAACGGGACGTGGGGCCGCAGCAAGGCCTGGTGGGCGAGGGAGCTACAAGCTAACATGGCCAACACACGGACTGGACTCGATGCAGGGTGGGGTGTTCGGAGGAGCATGGAGGCTGGTTCGGGAGAGGCGAAACAGACGGCCCCCGGGAGAGGGACAGGGAGACGCTGGATACAAACGGACCAACCGGGACTCGGGCACCGAGGTCCGCCGGACCATCCGCACACGAAATACAGGCGCGGAGGTCGCCCGGGCCGGCCAAGATGTGAACACGGAGGCCACACACACCAACCGGGACCCGAGCACCGAGATCAACCGGACCAGCCAGAACTCGAATAACGAAGTCTCACACACCAAGCAGGACTCGAGCACTGAGGTCATACACACCGACCAAGATTCAATACCACATATGCATATAATTAGATAGTGAATGGAGGCAATGTTTCAAGACATACTGCAGACAACACACAGACCACTGGGAATACAGACAAGGTGAACACATTAGTTGAAAAAATGGAGACTTGACTCGGGACATATAATACAAATAATACGTACTAAACTATAGACACTAACACACAGGACACACAGCTAAGAGGACGGGGAACATGGGGAATCACATTCAGAGACCTGATCGGGAGCTCTGGAAATGTACTATCATGAAAGATAAAAATTCAAATAAAATGTTGGACAATAATAGAGACATTGGAGAACCCCCACAGGGGACATCTCCGTCGTTATAGGAGGGGCCCTCTCCAGGAGAGCCTTACCCCTCCAACCCGCCAACAGGGGTCAAACAGGGTTAAAAGGAATTACCTGGGAAGTGCCAATTGTCTTTAGTCTTCTTTTATATTATTTCTTCAGTTATGTTAGAATAGCAGTTGCTTTAAATGTGCACATGGACAAATATGAAGGACAAGAATTCAAAATGTTGGACATGAAGAGAGGCTTGGAGAGCCTCCTTCGGGGGGTAACTTCGTCTCTGGGGGGGGGGGCTTCTCCAGTGAGAGGGCTGATCCCCCTCCAAACCGCCAACCGGGGAAAGAGTGCGAACTATATAACCATTTATATCCATGTCATTTTTTCTTATTGTGTTGTTAGTTTTAATTTCATAAAGGTATGCGGGATGTCGGTGACATGGGAGGTACAGTGGGTTCAGTGGGAGGGGGGAGGGGCCATCGTTCCGGCGGTTCGACCTGGGGGAGGGGGGGCCTTGCGTGTTGTGGGATTGGTGTGGGGGGGGCGGGGTTTCCTGGGGTCATCGGCCGTCGTGGCCGGGCGGTCTGGTCTCCGGGCCGGGGGGGCACCGGGCTTGGGGTCGCGGGGGGTCGGGGGGCCATTGAGGCGTGGTGCTTGGGCCTTCTGCGCACCTGGGCTTGGGGCTCTCGTGGACCGGGGGCCTGGCGGTCGGGCGGGGGCGGGTGGGGGCTCTGGGTGCTCGGCTCCGTGCATGGTGGACCAGGATATGGGGGTGTTCGATCTCTCGGAGAGGAGGGCGCGAGGGAGGGGTTTCTCTCAGGGGGATCTGAGAGGCTGGGCCAAGGGACCCATATCTGTATGTTGTTATGTTATGGATGTCACTGTAAATGTTGTGTTGTATGTCTATAAATGTTAAATAAAAATGTAAGTAAAAAAAAAAAACATCAACATTAACACTTGGTACTTCCATGGTAGTAGAGGGTCTCAGTCGTATCCCTCTTTCCTCCGCTGGCGGGTGGGGAGTAGTGGCTCTCCTAGTGAGAGGGCTCCCCCTAGTTGCTAAAAGATGTGCACTATACATGTCCAACTTGTTCTGTGTGCGACCTCCGAGCTCCCGGTCAAAAGCTCTGCATTAGTCACTTTCATGTTCCAGTCTATTTGTATTATGTGTCACGTGTAATCCTGTGGTTCTTTCATGTCCGTCCCAATATATCTCTTGAATCTCCATGTCCTTTTTTATAACTTTTGGTAAAATTATCTCGTATGTACTTTACCATCTTCTCATTGCATAAGTCATTTTCATGTTTACATTTACTTGTATTGTGTGTGTCACATGTATAATGTGTATTGTACTTATCCTTCCTTGGATCACTGTGTCCCCTCTCGTCTCCTCTCTGCTCCCCTTCCCAGTGTCTTTTCGTCGTTCTTCTCAGTTGATCCGCTTTGAATCGGTCCAGATCTCCTTCACCTTCCCGTCCTCCTTTCCTCGTCCTCGTCCCTCGACCCTGGTCCATCTTCGTGCCTTCTCCAACCTCTGCATCAGCGTCGGTCTCTCTCCTTCTCCTCCCGGCACCCTCCATCCTCTCCGGTTCATGTCCCTCGTCGCTTCCCGCACGTCGTTGTACACCTTGATGCCTTCTTTCCAATGGACCTTCAGCGTGGTCATTGGTGATTGAAATCTGATTCCTTTCTCTTTCAAAGTCTTTTTTATCTGAACATAGCTCCGACGTTTTACAGCCACCTCTGTTGAATAGTCATGGTCGAAGGTTATCCTCTGCCCCTCCACCTCCATCTTCGTCTGCCAGGCTGCTCTGAGAATGTTTTCTTTGACTTCGAATTTCAAGAAATTAACTGCTCTCGTGGTCTGTTTATCTGTGGCTTCGGCACTGGGGCCCTGTGCGCCCTTTGAATCTCTATCTTGTCGAGGTCTGACATTTCTAATTCTTCTCGAATTAGGTTGTCTACATATTTGGTCATCGAGTCTCCTTCTATCCCTTCTCTCAGTCCCCATATTCGTATATTATTTCTCCTTGACCTCCCCTCCATGTCCGTTAGCTTTTCTCTCAACATGTTTTGTTGTTCGAGCGTCGCCATTAGAATTCCTTGTATTTCTGTATTCCATTCCTCCGTTTCAGCTGTCCTTTCTTCTAACATCCTTATGTCTTTCTCTTGTTCCTGTAGTTTTCCATCAATTGTCTCTAGTCTCTTATTTATTTCTTCTCTGAGCTTGTCCTGACCCTTCTTTAATTCTTCCCTGAGTCTGTCGATATTGTTCTGGATGTTCTGCGTGTTAGCTTGGATGCTAGTCTGTATGCTAGCTTGTAGCTCCTCTACCCAAGTGGGCACCTCTGCTCTGTCGCCTTGTGCCATGCTAGCTTGATTTTCCTGCGTCACCTCCTCGTGTCGATAACTTTCCTCCGGTGCTTGTATCTCTTCTGGGGTCGCTTTTCTTTCGCTTTTTCTCGTGTTCATCCTTCCTTTTCTCTTATATCATTGAATTGTCACCTTTTATTTTGTTTTAGATATTTTACCTTCCTTTTTCGTTGTTCTTTGACCGGGAGCTCTTTACAATGGCCGTCTACCCAAACATCTCAAACCGGAAGTCTCCCTTGCAGGTTTTTAAATCAGAGGGGGGCGTATATGTTTATTATTCCGAATAGATCTACACAGGCTTATAGCCTATAATACGTGACATTTGAAGCAGGTACCACTGCTGTTGTAATTGTCTGGTAATAGCTGTTTCGAGTGTTTATTATTGGGTTGTTGTCGCAATTTGCAGCTCGTTTGATTGATTGATTGAAAATTGTATTAACAGATTGCAGAATGGGTACAGTACGGCTCAATACACACAATTGTTAGGGGATGCAGACCAGAGAAATACTTTCGTCTTGTTTACATCAGGGTCCCCCATTTTCAATTCATCATAACATATGACATACACCTGGTCTACAAGATACACTACACGACCAAGGTACCCATGTACATGTCAAAATACTTCCCAAAGGTCAGTGAATACCACGATCACAACACCAGAGGGAGCTCCACAAATCATGTTAAACCCAGATTCGGCTCAAACAAGGGACTAAACACGTTTCGCAATTATGCCACATCAATGTGGAACGCCCTACCCAAAGCTGTAAAGGAATGTGAATCACTACCCACTTTCAAAAACACTCTCAAAAACACCTAAGGGAGACTGCAATTCGAAACTGGCCACTGTAAATGTCCGAACACAACCCCCTCCAATGTACCTGTTTATTGCACTGTTGTTTTTACTGGATTCTATTAATATGTTGTACCACTGTATTTTTATTGGATTCTATTATATGTTGTATCACTGTATTGCACATCGTCGCGGGCAAGACCAGCCGCATTTCATTGTATACCTGTATGCCGTGACAATTAAAACTCTTGACTTGACTTGACTTGACTAAATTACCAAGTATGGTCTTGTCAATATTCCAATGTACAGTTTTGTTTGTACAGTTGTAAAGTGTACCCCACTCCTACCCAACCTCACCCCCCAACCACCTCCAATGTACAGTCCCCCCCCCCCCCCCACCTACCCAATCCAATGTACAGTTTCTACGTCAAATGTATACTTTTTTTTCTGGACTTTTTTCTTCTTTTTTTTTTTTTTTGTATCACAAACAGTACTGTATTTGCAAATCTGGTATGTCATAAATGTATAAATGTAGCAGTACTGTCTATCTGTATGTCATGTATGTCATATATGTTACGATGAATTGAAAATGGGGGACCCTGATGTAAACAAGACGAAAGTCTTTCTCTGGTCTGCATCCCCTTAACAATTGTATGTATTGAGCTGTACTGTACTGTACCCATTCTGCAATCTGTTAATAAAGTTTTCAATCAATCAATCAATCAACACGACATACAGCTAGACAGTACTGCTACATCTATACATTTATGATATACCAGATTTGCAAATACAGTATTATTTGTGATACAAAAAGAGTCCAGAAAAGAGAGTATATACATTTGACGTAGAAACTGTACATTGGAGGAGGTTGGGTAGGTGTGGGGGGGGGGGGGACTGTACATTGGAGGTGGTTGGGGGGGGGGGGGGGGGGGGGGGGTCGGGTAGGAGGGGTGGGTGGGGGACACTGTACAACTGTACAAGCAAAACTGTACATTGGAATATTGACAAAACCATACTTGGTCATTTACTGTACATTGGAGGGGGTTGGGTTACAACACAGGAGCAGAGTATAAACAACAGTACAGGAATGAGAAACAGTCTAAATTGGTTTTAACATTTTAGTTTATTTCATGCGGATATGATCTGTAATACCTGATCGGTACAATATCTACTAACCTGATCAATACAAGCCCCCCCCCCCCCCTCTCGTCAGCGCAGACGTACTTGCTTTTGATTTTGACGTTCAATTAACGTCAGACGTACATCAGACGTACTTCGAGATACTTCCGTACTTTCCGCCAATCAGCGCATTGTCCTGTCACGGGAGAAATGTCTTGTGGCTGGGCGGAAGTTGCCCAATCTGGAACAATCTCCGAGGCTGCAGCTGGACCCTATTGGGTCTCTAGCATCTGAGTGTATCAAGAAGAAATAGAAATCTCCCACCAACACCCACTGGCTTAAAACGTTTTGCTAATCTGATTGGCCACTGCCGTTTCTGGTGCGATTTGATTGGCCACTGACGTTTCTGGTCATGTGACATGTGCGCCCAATCACGTGATGCGCCCATTTTCGCCTCGACCAGCAGCAAACTACCTAACGCCTAGTTTATCACTGGTTAAGCTTAGGCGACTCTTTCGAAGTTGGTTAAGGTTAGAGTTTGGAATCAGGGCTGGTGTTCTATCGCCCTGCTCTAAGACAAACTCTAACCTTAACCAACTTCGAAAGAGTTCCTACTGCCTAAGCTTAACCGGCGATTGGCGCAACCAGAAACATCAGTGGCCAGATATGTGGAAAAGAGTTTTGACATGCAAGAATGTAGAACCAGGGAAACACCATGTGATCAAAAGCTAGACTACCAAGAGGATGCTCAGAAATTGACAGATGTAAAAATGTACAGAGAAGCTATAGGTAGCCTCATTTAGGCAGCACGGTGGTGTAGTGGTTAACACTGTCGCCTCACAGCAAGAAGGTCCAGGGTTCGATTCCCGCTTGGGGACCAGGTTTCCATGATGCCAGGTACCCAGGTGGGGTATCTCCCAGGCCTTTCTGTGTGGAGTTTGCATGTTCTCCCCGTGCTCGCAAGGGTTTCCCGCCCGATAAGATAAACCCAATGGAAAAACATGCACAACAACAGATCGCTAACGCTGTGGCGTCCTTGACGAAGACGGACAGGAGCACTTGGATTGGTCCCCTGGCGCGGCTCACGTTGACGCCTGTCTGCTCCCGGCTGCCCTTGGGGGGGAAGGACGACGGGATGGGTAATCGCAGAGACGAATCGCATCGGCGATTCTAAAGAGACAATGCATGCGTGTGTGTTCCGGTGTGTGTGCTAAAAACTAACCGCTGTGTGTGTACCGCTAAAACATTGAGTGTCGTTGCATGCCGAATAAAGACCTCTGCAACAGGTCCTGCATTATTATTATTATTATTTGACAACATGTACTTGCCCTGACCTATGTTTTGTAGTGAGTAAATTATCACAGCATTTTGCTGATCCCAAAGAAGATTTGCAGAGGTCATGTTTGGTGTATAAAATATTGCCTGTTATGTAATATTGACTGCCATATTCTTTTGATGTTTTGAACTGTATTTTTTTCTTGAAAAAGTTGTTTTGGAAAAGTTGTACAGTATACACGTCATTCATAAGTGGGAGTGTTAAGTGTGTTATGACTGTATGTAACTGCACTTTACTGTTCCACAAGAGGGCGCTATAGGCGTAATGAGACGCAGCTATTGTGGCTGACGTCAGGTAGAAGGTATAAAAGGGAATGTTTCCTCCCCCTCTACCTCTTTCACTCTAACTCTCCAAGGAGAGTACAGTAGGTCTCGTGGTGCAGATGTGCATAATGAAAATAAACCATGCCGGTTAAGGCTAAAGAGGACCTTGTCGTCATGACCAAGTTATTGTTGCTCCCCAGGTGACTCTGTCAACATACATATTGGTAAAATACAGTTTACATGACAATTAGATATGTATTGCATTTATATGTATTCCCTTACATATTGTAATAGATTTAATAGAAATGAGTGATTCCACTTCCTGAATGTTGGTTCATGGGAATTGTAGTTCTCTTTTGTTTTTGTAAAAACCACAAACTAACAGGGTGGAACGCAATGTTGGGGACACACAGTAAATTCAATAAAAATTATAAATAACATTAATTTATCCATTTATATATATTTACAATTAGAGATTTTAACTTGAACTATATGATAATAAAGGCATATTTCAACTTATTTATAATTATATTGCAAATGTTTCTAATTGAAACTGAACATTTGCTTTGGGGACACTGTAAAAAGTGATGTATGTGCCTAAAAGGAGTATTTAAAAGAATGTATATATATATAGTACATGCATTTTTGTGTGTTCATGTTATAAAGAGGACCTCAATCTATAATAAAAGCCTTTCATTATAAACATGTGAATCATTTAAAGTAAGATATAAAGAGTTATATCCTCAGGACGGAAAAGTGACCAATAGTCAGGAATGACCCATATGGTGAAAGCATGCTTTTTCAAATCGAACAATATGGGGTGCCACAAATTATAAAATGTGTATGTTGTTAATCTGTTGTTATCCATAATTTGTCATGAAATTCAGCACATGTGCTCAAGAGCGTATTAGTGGAAAACTTTCATTTTGTTTAGATTTTTTTTATATCTGATACTTTCTGTCTACTTGTCCCATAGAAGGCATAATTCAGAAAACCTGCTACATATATCAGGATCTCTATTTTGAACATGTATACCACATTATTTTAATAAAATACAAAGGTTCTGGCATAGTTTTAACTTCCTTTCATAGTTCAGAACTGAGAGCCCATCCATACTATAAAACTTGAATTTAGATGTAAAGCTTCAGATAAACATTGTGGAAGGTCTAGAGGTCAGTCGACCATTTATCATTAATTAACCTCTTAAGCCCGACAGGACCGGTACGTCATAAATGTATAGATGTAGGTCTATCTGTATGTCATATATGTCCTGATGAATTGAAAATGGGGGACCCTGATGTAAACGCGTCCATACCAAAAGTAGCCGCATTTCTGGCAGACGTTTCTGGTCATGTGACATGTGCGCCCAATAGCGTGACGAGCTGTGTCTTTGCCCATTTCCACGTCAAACAGCCTGCAAACTACCTGGCGTTCTATCGCCATGCTCTAAGACAAACTCTAACCTTAACCAACTTCGAAAGAGTGCCTAAGCTTAACCGCCGAAAGAACTTGCCGTCACGCTCTAAGACAAACTCTAACCTTAACCAACTTCGAAGAGTGCCTAAGCTTAACCAGTGTAGAAACTGACGTCGGCCAATCAGAGAGCGTCTGCCAGAAATGTGGCTACCTTTGGTAATCACGCGATGTAAACAAGACGAAAGTCTTTCTCTGGTCTGCATCCCCTTAACAATTGTGTGTATTGAGATGTACTGTATTGTACCCATTCTGCAATCTGTCAATAAAGTTTTCAATCAATCAATCAATCAAACGCGTGAATACTTTCCCTAAGCCAGTTGTCCTTCCGCGTTCGGTTTGCGCGATCTGATTGGCCACTGACTGTGAATGAATGAATGAATGAAAACTTTATTAACAGATTGCAGAATGGGTACAGTGCAGTACAGCTCAATACATACAATTGTTAAGGGGATGCAGACCAGAGAAAGACTTTCGTCTTGTTTACACCAGGGTCCCCCATTTCCAATTCATCGTAACATATATGACATACATGACATACAGATAGACAGTACTGCTACATCTATACATTTATGACATACCAGATTTGCAATTACAGTACTGTATTTGTGATACAAAAAGAGTCCAGAAAGAAAAGAGTATATACATTAGGCGTAGAAACTGTACATTGGATTGGGTAGGTGGGGGTGGGACTGTACATTGGAGGTGGTTGGGGGGGGGGGGGGGGGGGGGGTAGGAGTGGGGTGGGGGGGGGGGGGGGGGGGGTTGGGTAGGAGTGGGGGGGGGGGGGGGGGGGGTAGGAGGGGTGGGTGGGGACTGTACATTGGAGGTGGTTGGGTGGGTGGGGGGGGGGGGGGGGGTGGGTAGGAGGGGTGGGTGGGGGACACTGTACAACTGTACAAACAACACTGTACATTGGATTATTGACAAGACCATACTTGGTAATTTACTGTACATTGGAGGGGGTTGTGTTCGGACATTTACAGGGGCCAGTTTCGAGTTGCAGTCTCCCTTAGGTGTTTTTTGAGAGTGTTTTTGAAAGTGGGTAGTGATTCACATTCCTTTACAGCTTTGGGTAGGGCGTTCCACATTGATGTGGCATAATTGCGAAACGTGTTTAGTCCCTTGTTTGAGCCGAATCTGGGTTTAACATGATTTGTGGAGCTCCCTCTGGTGTTGTGATCGTGGTATTCACTGACCTTTGGGAAGTATTTAGTCATGTACATGGGTACCTTGGTCGTGTAGTGTATCTTGTAGACCAGGCCCATTGCAAGTTGCTGTACTCTGTCGTCTACTCTAAGCCATCCTAGGTTGTCAAAGTGGGCAGGGGTGAGGTGGGTTCTAGGAGTAAGGTCAAGCAGTAGTCTGACCAGTTTGTTTTGAGATGTTTGTAATTTTGTTTTTAGCGCCTTTGAGGTGCTTTGGTACCATGAGGTGCAAGCATAGTCGTAGTACCCTTGAATGAGTGCTCCTGCTAGAGTCTTCAGGGTATTCTTGTTTACCAGTGAGGAGATCCGGTACAAGAAACGAGTTCGTTGGTTGACTTTTTTTATTACATTGGATGCCATTTTGTCACAGGAAAGATTTGCCTCTAGGATGGAACCCAGGTAGGTAATATCTTCTTTCCTTGTGACAATATTGTCACCCACTGTAACTGAGAAGCCGTCGGTCTTGCTGAGTTTGTTATTTGAACCGAAGAGAATGGACTCTGTTTTGCCCATGTGTAATGATAGTTTGTTATCAGCGAGCCATATGCAGATTTTGCTTAGTTCTGAGCTGAGGGTTTTTTCAACCTGTAATTTGTTCTTGTCAGAGACCAGCAGGGCTGAGTCGTCCGCAAACAGGAACAAGTTGCAGTCACAAGCTGACGACATGTCATTTGCATAAATTAGGAACAGTAGCGGACCTAGTATGCTTCCTTGTGGAACACCACAGTTTACTGTGAGGGGGGGGGATAGGGTACCGTTTACCTCCACCATCTGCTCTCTCCCCTCCAGGTAGGATTGCATCCAGCTCACTGATAGACTATCAAAACCAATTGCTTTTAGCTTGTCAATCAGAATGGTGTGATTGACAGTGTCGAAGGCCTTTTGTAGGTCCAGCATGACCATGCCGCAGTATTTGCCCGCGTCCACCTCTTGTTTGATGTGGTCGTTTAAATAGAGAAGGCATGTGTCAGTGGAGTGGGATGTTCTGAAGCCAGATTGGAATTCGTAGATTAGATTTTTTTCCGCAAGGTATTTTTCGACCTGTTCGTATACAATTTTTTCCATGACTTTCGAGATGGAGGTAAGGATAGAAACAGGGCGGTAGTTGCCTGGGTCTAATTTACTGCCTTTTTTGTGCAGAGGGGTCACTCTCGCAATTTTGAAGTCCTTGGGGACGTGTCCCTGTTTTATAGAGAGGTTTATTATGTGTGTGATGACTGGGGTGATGGCGGCTGCTGAGTCTCTGAGGAATTTGGAGGGGATGTTGTCATGGCCAGTGGCCTTGTTAGGTTGGAGGGCGCTCAGTTTTTTGAGTACCTCATCTGTTGTTACCATTTCCAGTTTGAAGTCATCTTTGTGGACCCCTAGGTTTTTGTAGTAAGCTACTATGTGTTCTACCCCATAATGCCCTGAGTGGGAGGGTAGTTTGTTTACCAGTGTTGTGGCTATGTTTGTGAAGAAACTATTTAAGTAATTGGCTACATCCAGCTTTTCTGTGATGAGCGTGTTGTCCGTCTTTATGTTTATGTTTGAGAATCTGGTTTTAAGTTTTTTACTGCAGCCTAGTTGGTTATTGAGTAATTTCCAAAGTTCACGCGGTTTGTTTTTGTTTTCCTCGGTTTTGTCATTGATGAATTTTTTTTTTGCTGTTTTGATCATGGAGTTTACATCATTTCTTAGTCTGTTTCTTTCCAGTTTGAGTTCCGTCACGTGGGCTTGGAGTTCACTGCTCGTGCTTATGTTAAGCTTTGACTGACTTTTACGAAACTCAGAGCATTTTTTGTCTCTGGTTTTCATAGCGGTCAGTATTTCAGCGTGCATCCACGGCTCAGCGCGATTTTTTACCCTGGTGGTTCTTAGGGGGGCCATGTTGTTTAGTATCGTTGAAAATTTGGTTTTGAAGCCAAGCCATGTTTCTTCAACCAGTGTACCATTGAGTTCATCTGACCAGTCCAGGCTCTTCAGTTCAAGGTTAAAGGCCTCGCTAGAGTAGGTTTTTAGGTCTCTAGATGTGACTGTTTTGTGACAGCCAGCCTTTTGTTTTAGCTTTTTGCGGGTACAGAATATCATATAATGATCACTTAACCCGCATGCTATAACCCCTTTATTGGCGATCTTGGACTTGTCAGAGGTCAGGATGAGGTCAATGGTAGTCTGAGTTGACTCACACACACGTGTGGGTTGTGTGATTAGTTGGCTGAGGCCGTGCAGATCACAAAACCTATTGTAGGATTTGAAGACGGGTGCATCTTTTTGTTGCATATCCGTGTTCCAATCCCCAATAAGAATCATTTCTGTATCCTCAACTCCAGCTAAGCACTCATCCAACACGTCATAAAAGCCATTTTGGTCTGGCGGTCTGTAAATTGTGCCGACTAGAACAGATTTAGCCCTTTCAAATAGAATTTCTACAAAAACAGTTTCAATAGCCTCATGATCTAGGTCTGTACGGTTAATAAATTTGGTGTCTTGATGGATGTACATACAGACACCTCCTCCATGCCTGTTCCTGTCATTGCGGACTAAAGAATAGTTCTCTAATTCAATTTCCGGGTCTGTTACTGATGGGTCCAGTTTGGTTTCTGAGAAACATAGTATGTTTACCTTTCCGCTACTGAAATGATTTCTTATTTCTGCCAGTTTGTGCCTGAGGCTATTTACATTAAGATGAAAGATATGTAGTCCGTTTTTATCTGCTGTGTCGTCAATATCATTGAGATAAAGGTAGGATTCTTCTTCTGTGGGAAGGGGGGGGGGCTCTGTGATGTCCGGAGGGGGGGTGGGGGATCCTAGTCCGTGTGGTTGATCTTGTGGCGGTAGGTGGGGAGGGGGGGATGGGGTCCTGTGTTCATTGATGTTAGGAGGGGGGGTGGGGATGATCCTTTGTCCTCTGCTGGTGTATTTGGTCGGTGTGAAAACCCGCGACGTGGGGGGGGGGGGCTGGTTGCTGTCCTCAGATGTCTCTGGAGGCCCTCCGTTGTGGGGGAGGGGGGGTGGGTCGGTTAGTCTAGCTGTCCTGGCGGGGCTAGCCGAGTCAACCGGCGGGTCCCTGGTGCTCACGTCCCGCGCTGATATGAGTCCCCTGATTGCAAGCTCTCTCCCTCTTGCATCTCGGCTCCTCTGCTTGGGCTTCGGTGAGGGGATGTCGCCGCCTGCTGGTCGGTTGGTGCATCCGCTGGCCGTTGTGTCCTGGGCCGGCGACGGTGTGGAGATGCATGCTATTGACGGTGTGAGGATGAGCCGTTGATTCTTCGCCTGTTGGCGCGTTAAAACAGGTCCTGGGTTCTGATGAATGTCTCCAGACAGGAGCAAATACAATAAAAACATCGTTTTTCTATCAAACTTGCCTGTCGGGGGTAGTCTCTTTCTTTCGGGATTCGCCGTCAACAGTCTGTGAATAGTTGCCGCTCCAATAGCCGGATGTTTACTCTCCGAGCCATTCAACAGGTAAAAGTCACAATGGGACTGTAGATTTGCGCGTTTGTTGCCTTCCACCGCCGTTTCCTGACGATTCTGTGCTGAATTCAGGCACACGTCTGTAATCCAAAGTATGGCGAGCAAGAAATGCATAAATATTCCTGTATATCTTCTTTTTGTTGATTTTTGTTGTTGGTTTCCATGGGAACAGCAAGAGCTGGATATTCTGCGACCGTTCATGTCGAGAGCCGGAAGAGCCGGCATGTCTGTCTGACATAATTATCGTTTTTCTTTTTCAAACTTATTCAAGAATAAACATCATAACCGTGTCACAACAGCAGTTATAATGTATATTATCATATTATATTATATCATCAATACGTTTGTTTACCAATAGGTTATTAGTTTTTGAAATGTGGTGTTGTGATCGCGAAAATCCGCCATTTTTTTTTTTTTTTTTTTTTATCTTTCTTCCCCTCCTTTTTCCCGATTTTTTTTCTCCCATCCCACCCTTCCTGGTTGTTGCGTACTTTCCCCTACTGTTGGTCCGGGAGATAGACTGTCACATGCTTTCCTCCGACGCATGTGCAGCCTGGGGCAGGCCAACCTGGCCGCGCAGGTTCTCACCGGGGAGAGTGTAGCGTGTGGGAGGCCACACTATCTCTCCTCAGATCCAACCCTCGCTGAGCAGGCGCCCCGACCGAACTGTAGGGGTCGCTGTCCACAACGCCCAGGACCCACCCTTCAGCTTCCCACCCCCTGATACAGCCAATTGTATCAGCGTGAGAGGACAGCCAAGCTGATAGCAACGCCGGGAGCTGGATTCGAACAGGCGAATCCTAGTGTCTCCCGGTGTTGGTGACGAACGTAATCTCCGTGCGCCACCTGCCCCCCCGAAAATCCGCCATTTTGAAAAAGCGACCGTGGGTGAATGTAGTCATTTTGAGTCATTTTGAGAAGAGGACATCCAGAGCTTTCAATGAGCATTGGCATTTTTTTAAACTACACTTCTCAAAGGCTTCTAGCTCCCTTCAAACAAATGACTCGCTGCGGCGGGTGGCGCAGCGGACATTGCACTCGTCATCAACGCAAGAGACCCCGGGTTCGACTCCGGCTGTCGGCATTGCCTCTGGCTTGGGCCAGTCGTCATACTAACTCATTTGGCAGAGTTAGCGGGTGGAAGTCGATGGGTGGTAATCTGGACGTTGTGGACAGCGACTCCTACAGGTCGGTTGGGGACGCCTGCACAGCAGAGACAGGAAATGGCGGGGGTAGTGTGAGCCTCCCACACGTTAGGCTACACCTCGCCAATGAGAGTCCGCCTTGGCAGGTGAAAAGATGTGACAGGCTGCCTCCTTGTGTATCGGAGGGGACACGTGATGCAAGGCTTCTATCCTCCCTACAACCGGCCAGTGGGGGGCATATGCGAGCAACGTTCAAGACAGGGGAGAATTGGCACAGCGGGTAATTGGGATGGGAGAAAAATAGAAAAAGAGGAGAAAAAGTGGATAAAATTTTTTATAAAATGACTTGTTTATTATTACTCTGGATTATATACCACAAAACTGAACGTTATTGGCATATATTGGAGCGCAGTTAGTTTGTCTCCCCTATTTTGAGCATTTAGCAACCGATTTGAAATCAGTTAAAAAATGGCTGAGCTGTTGCAAGAATACAAAACCTACGACAAAGAACAGAACAGTAGATTTCATTCTGTTCTTCATGCATGCCTGGTGATATTAAATCCAAATTGAACTCTGCCATTTGAAAGAGGAGATTTGGCCCGATCCATAGTGTGCAAGTTGGCTATGTATAAGGTCATTTATAGGCCTCATATTCTATAATAATATTTCAAATTGCATGGGTCCGGATGGAAGAATTCAGTATATCTACAAAACCTTCTGTTTAATCATCTTCCCTTTATTAATTTGCTTAGATTTGTTGTACACGTGATCTGAAGAAGGTACTGAACGAGCTTAGTGGCAGTTTTTCATGTCTGGTCATTTCTAGCATGGTGTTATTCACTGTCAAAGATGCAAAGAAAAATCATAATTCATATTCTCCTTTGTTTCATCACAATTTAAGCAAGCCTAGTAATAGACACAATATTTCTGACACTGACACTGGGAATACATTCACTGAGGTCCATAGATGTCCCTAGATACCAAGAACATGCAAATGGACCTTGTAGAAGTGGAGCAATATTCCATTTACTTTTTTAGGCGGATTTTCAGAAAATAGGGCTCCGAGATCATTAATTAATGGAACGGCTCAGCTGTATGTTGTAATAGAATGTGGGTTATCTGGTTTCTGAGCTTGCAGAGAGAGTTGTTCATGTTCATAATACTGATTGGACTATTTCAGAAGGAAAAACACGTCAGTTCTTCTTACATTGAGTGGTATTCCTTAACAAAAAGATTATAATAATAAAAAAGAACAAAAAACACCAACCACGTAAGCCACTTTAATTTGACAAAGAAATTAAAATTATACCGCATCTTGTGTCTCTGGTACAATTCATTTGTCGAGGTCTTGAAATTAAACTGTGAATGTCAACAGCTTTCATCGTCTGTTTAACACCACTTATTTGAAATGTGAAAGACTATTATGACAAGCGCCTGTCAATCATACATGTAAAAAAAGGTTTGTGGCAGTCTGGTTCGTGTCTTAGTTTGTGAGAGCATACTAAATCTTAAACCCCCCTGCGTTCATGAATTACTTAACGAAATTTAGACAGCAGTTCAGACCCAATCAAACCTGAAACTTTGATGTCGGTGCTGGGGGCTTGTTGTTTACACTGTTTATAGCTGACACTGGCCGTCTGTCTCTGAACTGTCTGTGCACTAATGAGACAAAGTCCGAATTACACAGCAACTAGATTCAGACTCCTCACACTAATTAATATGCTAGATTTATCATGAGAGATAAACAGAGGAAGTGCATTCAGTAAAAGACAAAGACGCATTCTAATGGCTTGATACAGTAATCAGTCTCAGTGTATTGTTTTACCACCAGGGGGCAGACTAGTAAACATCAGCTTCACTATGAAGACTTCTCCAGATGAGGTCTGCTCCAGGGGTACAGGCAGCTGAGCTGCTGAGGTTTCAGAGCATCACTGGGATCAGAATACATCTGGAGATTACTTTTATTATTATTACTATCCTGAAATAGCCTTCCTTTAGTTCATTGAAATTAACGGACAAGACCATTTACACTCAATTATCCATGCATGATATTGTATATCAGTTGTTTTCAAACCTTTTTGTGTCAAAGGACAATCAGATCGATACACATTAGGCCATGGACCCCCGTTTCATAAAGCCTGTGTCAGGGACCACCATCTGAGAAGATTTTGGTTGTTATATGATTAAGTCCAGAATTCTACGACTGTCTACAGTAGCCGAGGAGGAGGTGAAACCTGAGATCAGCATAGTCACTCATAACAGGGGTGTAAAATACTTGAGTAATTGTACTTCGTTACAATACTTAAGTACTGTTTTGGGGGATTTGTACTTTACTCGAGTATTATTAGGTTTGTATACTTTGTACTTTTACATTTCAGAGAAGAAAAAAACATACTTTTTACTCCTTACATTTAAAATGTAGACCTACAAAGTACAAAGTACAAATCTCACAGGTCCAACCATTTTAATTAGTATATTTTAATTGTTTATCTGGCCGAACTAACGTTAACGTAATAAGGTACCCATGTACATGTCAAAATACTTCCCAAAGGTCAGTGAATACCACGACCACAACACCAGAGGAAGCTCAACAAATCATGTTAAACCCAGATTCGGCTCAAACAAGGGACTAAACACGTTTCGCAATTATGCCACATCAATGTGGAACGCCCTACCCAAAGCTGTAAAGGAATGTGAATCCCTACCCACATTCAAAACCGCTCTTAAAGAGCACCTACGGGAGGCTGCAATTCTAAACTGGTCACCGTAAATGTCCAAACCCCCCCCACCCCCTCCTAATAGACAGTCTCCTCCCCACCGCATGTATATATTCTCTCCCGACCATATGTATATTTCTCTCTTTTTATTGATCTTTTTCCCCCTCCTTTTTCCTCCGATTTTCTCCCATCCCAATGTTAGTCGTTATGCCAATTTCCAATCCCCTTCCTGGTCGCTGCGCACTTACCCCCCACAGTCGGTCTGGGAGAGTGGAGGCTATCACGTGCTTCCTCCGACACACGTCTAGCCAATCAACCGCTTCTTTTCACCTGGCAGCGCGGACTCTCACTGAGAGGGTGTAACGTGTGGAAGGATCACACTACCCCGCTTATATCCTATCCACGCTTAGCAGGTGCCCGACCGAACTGTAGGAGTCGCTGTTTACGACGACCCGGACCCACCCCGCCAGCTTTCCCACCCTCTAATACAGCCAATTGTATTAGTGTGAACGGCCAGCCAAGATGGTGACAACGCCGGAGCTGTGAGCTGGATTCGAACAGGCGAATCCAGCCGCTCCGGTGTTGGTGACAAACGCAATCTCCGCTACGCCACCTGACCGCCCTCACCCACCCCCTCCTAATGTACAGTCTCCTCCCCACTGTATGTATATATTCTCTCCCCACCGTATGTATATTTCTCTCCCACCCCCTCCTAATGTACAGTCCCCTCCCCATCATATGTATATACTCTGTCAGGATCTATGGGTAACAATACTGTATAATTATTTGAATATCGTATATGTCACAAATGTAACAGTACTAAATACTTGTATGTCATGTATGTCCCTATGCCATAAATGGCATGTATGTTGTGTATGTCATAAATGTTATGTCACTATGAATTGAAAATGGGGGACCCTGATGTAAACAAGACAAACGTCTTTCTCTGGTCTGCATCCCCTTAACAATTGTGTGTATTGAGCCGTACTGTATTGTACCCATTCTGCAATCTGTTAAATAAAGTTTTCATTCATTCATTCATTCATTCATTCAACGTTATTAATCCTGCAACCGCAGGTAAACAGCCAATCAAATCCCCATCAATGGAAAATGAACCCGCCCATACCCATGCTGATTGGTCCTTATGCAACACTAGAAAGCGGGGATCTTTGATTAAACACCTGCTATCAGAAGAATAGACAGTCAGATCCGCATTATGCTGTGGTTAATATTGTGATATTATTCAGGGTACTCCAGTATTCTGTCTTTAATATTATGATATTATTCAGGGTACTCCAGTATTCTGTCTTTAATATTGTGATATTATTCAGGGTATTCCAGTATTCTGCCTTTAATATTGTGATATTATTCAGGATAATCCAGTATGCTGTGGTTAATAGTGATATTATTCAGGATACACCATTCTGTTTTTAATATTGTGATATTATTCATGCTGTGATGTGAATGCCGTCCATGTTAGTTTACCTTCAATGGAGAAGTGCATTAGCAGCCGTCGCATCTTTTCACCGTGGGAGGGACACGCCGCCCCCGTCGCTTCCTGATTCTGCTGCGCAGGCGCACCAACCGACCTGTAGGAGTCACTGTCCACAGCGTCCGATCCCCACCCATCAGCTTCCCACCCCCTAATACTGCCAATTGTATTAGTATGAACGACCAGCCAAGCTGATAGCAATGTGGAGAGCTTTGACTTTTACTTGAGTCAGATTTTGAGACGGTACCCATACTTTCACTTAACCTGTTAAGCCTTAAGGTCCCCCTATAGGGGGACCCTGCTTTTCTTTATCATAAATCGATCAATACAGACCGTATTAGATCCCCAATTATCATATCATGGGGTATCATTGGAAAGCCACACTCATTGGCTACAACCCTGTGCAAAGATTTTCGAGATCGCCAAATGATTGACGGAGCTAGAGCCCCGGGAGTCGGGGGTGGTAATGTGTACTTTTGCGTACTTTGGGGCACGCCTCACATATCGGCATGTAACTCGAGAACCGCTGAACGGATTTTGTCACCTGAAATGGCTATCGACAGGCAACAAATATGGCTTTAATTCTATCTATATATTGTATTAAAAGAAATGCACACCAGAGCCACTAGAGGTCGGCAAAGAATCGTCCACATGTGGGCCCTTGGATGTTAAGAGGTCAATGTTTTTAAGAAGAAAATTGTAGCCAAGAGTAAAGACCATAACCATATCAAAAACAGTAGTCAAAGTGTATATTTTCATTTTTACCAATGTTTTATACGATTTATCAGAAATACAAATTTATCAGAAAATGCTAATTATTGTAAAAACCGCAAGAAATTACTAAATCCAGATTCAACACTGCCATTGGAAAGAGGAGCATTTTCCCTATCCATAGATGTATGATTTGGCCATAATAAGGTCAAGGTCAAGTTCAAGGTCAAATATGAATTTATAATTAAAGTCGATTATCATTAATTACTGTATCTACAAATCCTTCTGTTGAATCATCTTCCCGCGGTTCATTTGCTTAGATTTTTTGTACACATGATCTCAATAAGGTGGTGAATGAGCTCAGTGAGCATTTTCTCCTACCCGTATCAATTTTTGATCATCATCATCAAAATCATAAATCATAATTAATCATAATTTATTTATTCATTACAATTGAATAATTACTAGTAACAGACACAATATTTCTGACACTGGAAATACATACCCCCAGGTCCCTAGATGTTCCTAGATACCAAGAACATGCAAATTGACCTTGCAGAAGTGGAGCAATCTTCCATTTACTTAGGCATGTACCTTTAGGCAAAAACGGTCTACAGATTAACGTATAATTTCTGGGTACTTTTTACACCCCATATTCTGCCATTAGGCTAACTTAAAGTAATAGAATATCTTTATCTTTAGTCAAGAGCATATCACTCCTGTTTTAGCTGCACTACACTGGCTCCCTGTCTTTTAGAATTGATTTAAAAGTTATTTTACTTGTGTATAAGGCCTTAAATGACATAGCACCATTGTATATCACAGAATCTCTGCTGTTTTACACCCCGTCAAGACCACTTAGGTCCACTGAAGCAAGTCTTTTAATTGTCCCTAAAGTGCCCCACAGAAAAATTGCAGAATCAGCCTTCTTTTATTATTACGCACACCGAAACTGTGGAACACTCTACCCAAGAGAGATGGGCTCAGTGGAAATGTTTAAACAGCATCTGAAAACACATCTTTTTAACTTGGCTTTTAACTGAATTTAGTATATTCCTTTTGTTTTAATAATTTTATTTAAGTCTTTAATTTCTTCGACTTATTTTATTGCTTGTGATATGCAATTTGTCTACGAGTCATGCATTTTATTATAAATGTCTTCTATTGCATGAAGGGTGCTTTATAAATAAAGTTTATTATTATTATATCTTTCATATATCATACACCTGAAATTCATCCTCTGCACTGAACCCATCTTAACTAATTAGGAACAGAGGGGGAGCCACAGTCTGGCGCCTGGGGACCAACTCCAGTTCTAATGCCAGTGCCTTGGTGAAGGGTAATAGCAGGAGTACGGATACTAACTAAAACTAGAACATTTGATCACATCACACCAGTTTTGTCCGCCTTACACTGGCTTCCCAGATCTGACTTTAAAGTGCTACTCCTCACCTACAAAATTCTAAATGAGCTTGCACCGCTCTATCTATCCGATCTCATCTCTCGATACTCGCCCGCTCGTGCTCTGCGCTCACAAAATGCGGGGCTTCTATCGATTCCTAGGGTTAAAAAGAAATCCGCCGGCCACAGAGCCTTTGTCTACCGCGGTGTCTATCAAGGTGGTGGAAGTCTCTGGGTCTTGGCCAAGCCAACGTTGCTACCTACTGTACAAGTGCATTGGTTTAGTGCACTTCCTACTTCCGGTTTCTGCTAAACAAGTACAAGTGCATTGGTTTAGTGCACGTTATGAGAGCTAACGTTGCTACCTACTAGATATTGGTTTAGCATTGGTTTAGTGCACGTTATGAGAGCTAACGTTGCTACCTGGTTTAGTGCACTTCCTGGCCATAGGGACCATGCACACGGGTACAATGGCCAATGTGGTAACCCCAGACGGCAACAGTGAAGAATTTGACATCCTGGCTGGAGTGATGCAAGGGGACACCCTTGCCCCCTTCCTTTTCGTCATAGTCCTCGACTATGCGCTCAGGAAGGCCATCAATGGATGGGAGCAGGAACTTGGTCTCACAATAACCCCAAGGAGATCGAGACGACACCCCGCCATAGTCCTAACAGACCTTGATTACGCGGACAACATCAGCCTGCTCTCTGACCACGTGGAGCAGGCACAGGAACTCCTGTGCAGAGTGGAGACGGAGTGCGCCAAGGTTGGCCTTAGGCTAAATGCCAAGAAAACCGAGGTCATAATGTATAACATCCTCCCGGATCATCCACCTCTAAAGACAACAGGAGGCTCTGCTCTAAAGGAAGTCGGTGATTTCAAATACCTGGGCTCGTGGGTCAACTCGTCCGAGCAAGACCTTAAAGTGAGAAAGGCGCTTGCGTGGAGGGCTCTGAACGGCATGACCAGTGTGTGGAAATCCAACCTCCCCCGTCAAATCAAGCTCAACTTCTTTCATGCAACAGTTGAGTCTGTCCTTTTGTATGGCAGTGAATGCTGGACCTTGAAGCCCACCCTGCAGAAGTCCTTGGATGGGTGCTACACCAGAATGATGCGTGTGGTGCTCAACATCAACAGGGATGAGCATGTCACTAATGCAAACTTGTAAGGGTGAGCGAGAAAGTGGCAGTCAGGAGAATGAGGCTGGCAGGTCACTGCCAGAGACATCATGAGATGCCAACCAGCAAACTTGTGCTGTGGGAACCAACACACAGGCATCGATCACAAGGACGTCCCACATTAACCTACGTGGACGTACTCAAGAGAGATGCGGGAACAGAATGCACCGGTAAGCTAGCCAGATGCATGGAGGATCGGGATGACTGGAAGCACCGATGGAGGGCCCGTCCGAGGACGACCTAGATAGACTTCCTACTTCCTACTTCCAGTTGCTGCTAAACAAGTACAAGTGCATTGGTTTAGTGCATTTCCTACTTCCTAACTGGCTAACGTTATAAGACATAACACAAAGACGCTATGGTTTGGAAAAGCCTTATGGACCCAACTCTTTAGATGAGGGAACGGGTACATACAATACACGACGACTAATAAAAACATAACTATACTAACGTTATGAGAGCTAACATTGCTACCTACTGTACAAGTGCATTGGTTTAGTGCATTTCCTACTTCCGGTTGCTACTGAACGGACATGTTTGTGCGGACCTGTTCTCCCAAAACTGAAATTTTTACGTTATTTTTTTTTTCTTTAAAACATTGATCTTAACTGATCACTGTGACTTTATTGCTTTTATCGTTATATATGCCTGTTTGTGTACAGCACTTTGAGCTACATGACATGTATGAAAGGTGCTTTATACTTACTTACTTACTTTACTTACTTACTTACTTACTTACTTACTTACTTACTTACTTACTTACTTACTTACTTACTTACTTACTTACTTACTTACTTACTTACTTACTTACTTACTTACTTACTTACTTACTTACTTACTTACTTACTTACTTACTTACTTACTTACTTACTTACTTACTTACTTACTTACTTACTTACTTACTTACTTACTTACTTACTTACTTACTTACTTACTTACTTACTTACTTACTTACCACTGAGGCCATGGATCAGCTTCTTACCGTCTTCTGTCCGTGGTTTAGAGTTCCTTGCTGGGTTAAGTACTTCTATTCTATTCACATAATATGCTTACTACATATATCTATTCTATTCACATATATGCTTACCACTTGTATCTATTGCTATGTCCACCCATCACAATCACGCGAACTGTCTAACGCCTGTCCCCGTCTCCGGCTGTCTCGTAGTGATGACCGGAGTGTTGGACGTTCCGTGATGATGACCGGGAGGATGCGACCCTCTCTGCGCCTCCCCCTTGCCTCAAATAGATCCGCCATCAGCTCTATTTTTAATCTTTCAAAATGTTCAGTTGCTATTGCATGCACTTATCTGTTTCATTACACTTATGAGTGCATGCTTACCAACAGTTTTATTGCAACACTACTATCACCGACATCTAAGAAGGGAGATCCCCCCTTGAACGGCCCTTCTAAGGTTTCTCTCCTCCACATTGCCTGTGGTGCATTTTTTCCTATTGCTAAGTTTTAGTGAGTTTCTCCTTACATTCGCGTGGGGTATGTCTGGGAGTGTTGCATTTATTTAAACATTTTTGGACTTTATGGTGTTTTTGTTTTGGTCTTGATTTATTGTGATGTTTCTTCTTGACTTGTTTAAAGAAGACTTGTCCGGCCCATGGGGACATTAACATGTGTTGTCGGGCCTTACAAATACATTTGTATGTAGTATGTGCCTACTATGTACCTAGTATGCAAGTGAATTAAATAATCAAATTAATACTATTCCCTTTTTTTCTGGGGACTCCCTGGAATCCCCCCCTCAAGGATCCCGGACCCCAGGTTGAGAACATACGGTTATGTATATAACCATAGTTATATGAGCATAGTGACGCTCTGCGTCTACTGCAATACTCTTCCATATCAGTATTAGCACTGAATACATTTTCACATGCACCTTTACATACCTCATCTGCCTGGCCACACCCCCATCTGCTGCTCTACATAAGCAGGGGTGTGGCCATACTAACAGCTCCTTCCCAAGTCTTTCACCACAAAGGCAAGACCACGGGGTCCTCAGTGAGTCCGACGCAGAGCGTCACTATGCTCATATAACTATGGTTATATACATAACCGTACGTTATATTATCGCATAGCTCCTCTCTGCGTCTACTGCAATACAGGAGCTGAGCAGAGTGGAAGCTCGACAAATGTACCCGCTGAGGCCCCCCACAACCATCAGAACCGGGGAGGATCCGAGCCCCCGGACCCCCCTAGCGGAGGACGGGAGGGTATCGGATCCGACTGTGCAAAGAGGAGTTTAGCAACTCAAACGCACAGGGTGAGCAGACCGTGGGACTCACCCACGACTACACAAACGCGCAACCCACATGCCACTAGGGAACAAACGGAAAGGAACAAAAACCCTGTTACAACCCCTAATATCACGGGGTCAAGAGCAAAAGCCCAACCCCCGTGGCAAGGCCGTAGCAGTGGAGCGTGAAGGAGGACCCAGACCCAGGAAGGGACTGGACCCCCCCGGAAAAGGGGGCCTGGAGAGGCCAATGACGCCGCAGCATCGAGACCCCACCAGGCGGTCACTAGTGACACCACCCCCCACATCGCCAGCGTATTCGGACAAGGCCCATCCAAGAGCAGGCCCTTCACCCCTACAGCACGCCGCCCCGAAGCACTCAAGAGGCTACACCCACAGCGGGAGCAGGCAGCGCACCGGGGAGACGACCCCCAAACGAGGTCGATCCCTCAATCCAGGCAACAGGCCACTCGACCTGAGCCTGGAGCACTGCGGACTAGACAGGCGCCAAAGGGGTCTGCTGAAACAGCACCCCGGCGGAAGGGGCATATGCTGGCATGTTGTGCACCATGTCGCAGCCTCCACAAAAACCCCTCGACGTCATGAAAAGTGCGGGGGCACACTCACAGGTAGACAGGGCCAAACCCGGCCTACCCAGAGAGTTGACTCCGCTACCAACACACCAGGGAACCAACCACCCCCTTGGTTCTAACATGAGGCGGTTGTTCCTATAACCCCCCAAGAAAAAACTCCAAAACACAACTGCGGGTATACACTGGCTATACCGCAGTACAAGTGTTTCAGTTTTCAAAAAGGGGTTAACCCAGGCCAACGGGTAGACGAAAACAATTTAGAACCCGGGCCCGGCGGACCAGGACGTACACAGGGATGCCAGAGGAGTTCTACAAGAACCACCTCAACAGCCCCCTCCCAGCCCTGCCTAAGCAGGAGAAGAGAGGGGCGAAAAAGAATGGAGAAGGACCAGGCTCCCTCAGCACAGCGCAAGGTACAACACAACATGGACCAAGCAACAGTGAGGGGTAACACGTAGTAACACGTAGTAACATAACCACGAACATCTCCATAACGTCAAACCCTGCAACGCCCGGGCCGACCCGGCATTTTCCCCCCCGAAAAAAGCACAAGTCCCTCAGGGTACCAGAACAGCAGATCTGCGCCCCGGCGGACAACGGGTTAACTGACCTGGTCCGGCGCGACCAGAATCAGTCCCGTGCCCTAATCACGCCGCCATCCCCAGTCCCAGGAGGGGGGTACAGTACATACGCGTATCGATCCAAAACATTATAGAGGGCGCCACCCAGATGGTCCCTTTCGTACCGCGCCCGGTGGCCCACCCCAAGGGCGTGAGACCCCTCTACCAATGCTTTGATCTATTCTGTTAACATCCACCAGATATGAACGAGAATTCGTCGAGACAAGCCTAGTACACTGCGTGGTTCCTATCAGAAGACCCAAAACATATCAATGGACATTCTAACAAGAACCCAGATACCGTTCCTCCAAGCCGCCTGGGAGAACGACAAGCCGCTTTTTTTCACAGAAAAAAATACGGACATGGGTCCCATACAACGCGGCTGAGGGAAAACAACACCCTGTCAACCATGCTCCATAAAAGAGGGGACGGAGAGCGACGTACCCTATGACGGGGGGAAACCCATGTCTCAACAGACCATTACAGGCGAGGAGTCAGGGAACTCCCTAAACAATACCCTGTCAACGTGCTCCATAAAGGAGGGGACGGGGAACCCCCAGAGAGACTTCCCACGTGAGCAATAAATTGAAAAGACATATTGCAACATTGAGCTATGTAACAATTGGACTAGGACTCTCCAAGGAGGAGGCTCTGAAACTCTGAAGAGGCTCCCTCACTGAGAGGGAGGCTCTGAACTCACCGAGGAGGCTCTGAAACTCCCTGAGGAGGAGGCTCTGACCCAATATACACACTACTAGTAGGGAGCAGAGCAGAAGAACAAATCGTCTCTACTGCGTTGCATCACCCACCAAGCTCAATACACATACAACAGAGCAGAACTTCTTTTTAAGTTCTACTCACCTTGACAATCTGAGGATAACCCTGCAAAGCTATGCATAGTGGCATGTGATCGAGGGGTGAGTCCCTCTCTCAGCTTGTGATGACAATAAACAGGTGGCGTGTTCACATATTAACAGGGCTGTACCTGTTCAACCGAGTCGTATCGGGGGTGAGGGGTGCTCCCCCCGGTTTTCCCCTGGGCCCCCTCCCCTCCCCTCAAACATGATTTTGTTTACAATATATTGTTTCACTATGTTTGTGGGGATACGGTGTAACCCCTCAGCTTCTGCTGGGGTTGTGCTCCTGCTTAGAGAAGCAATTATTTTCTAGAAAATATTGTTTGGTCGCTGTCATGTGGACTTAGCAAGGCCTGTGGCCAGTACTTAATCGAGGACTTGTGTCTTCTCTCGTTATGAAAAACGGCGTTCCTCTTACGGTAGTGAGAGTGTACTTTTGCCTTTTTTGTTGTGATGGAGGGTTGTGTGTGTCGTTAAGATCCACAACTGGGTTAGGTGTTGGCCTACAGAAGTCACATGTGTAAGCTCTTGTACCGGGGCCCTTAAAGGGGCCCTCTCTTGGTCTGTGTTTTTCTTCCTTTGAAAAATTCAGATGGCAGGTTCGCACATGAGACACAGCGGTGCCGGCACAATTCCCTCATGGGCTGCAGCCGACTAGAGTGTGGAGAAATTCTTATAACGAAACACCAACCCCACTTGCCTCGCGCTGGGTAACTTTCATCTTGAAAGGTGGGGCCTCGCACGGCGACAGAGAGTATCCGTTCGTCCAGAGATCCGGGTGTTTGAACCGCAGATTCGGACACGGTCCCAGGCAAATAGAGCTCCCGATGAGGGGCTCATGTAGCGTGGGCGTCAAACCAGAACCCTCTCCACGCCGCTAAGAGGCAGCAAAAAGGGTACCAGCCTGGAGCCGGCTTTCGTAAGTCGTGTAGCCATTCCCCCCATAGCAACACAACTGGCGCTCGCATATCAAAACCATCACTCACCTGGAGAGGCAGCTAGCTCTCACAACAGCCGAGCCTCTCAAGCAAAGTCCAACTGCAGCAGCGGAGGTAATACCTGTCCAGCTGCAGCTTGGAGGAATGCAGGTGGGGATTAGGCCAGCGACGCGAGCCCCTAATACAAAAATGCCGGTGGAGGTCAGAATGATCATCTTCTAGACACCCGCGTGGCGAAGATATTATCGCTGTATTTCCTTGAAAATCGTGAGAGAGAAAACAAAGATATAATGTCAACGTAGCTCCTTCATCGTAGCTCCTATTCCTTTCTTCAATATTTCAGCAATCTCAAAGTGTGGTACATTGCAGGCACTTGCCGTGGTGAAAATGAAAGAAGGAGCTGTTAGTATGGCCACACCCCTGCTTATGTAGAGGAGCGGATGGGGGTGTGGCCAGGCAGATGAGGTATGTAAAGGTGCATGTGAAAATGTATTCAGTGCTAATATTGATATGGAAGAGTATTGCAGTAGACGCAGAGCGGAGCTATGCGATAATATAACCACTGATATATAACAAAAAGGCAACACATTGTCAAAACAAGTAGGCCTCTGTCTCCAAATTGTCAGTGGAAGTGGAGAGAGAGGGAAGAGGCATCTTGGCCACAGCAGCTGCCTTATCTGAGAGATATAACCTTAATCAGGATTACCATGCACGAACATGACAGGTGCTGGAGCCCCGTCCAGAGCAGCCGGGCATGTGCGCGCGCGCGCGCACACACACACACACACACACACACACACACACACACACACACACACACACACACACGATGATGTTCCCTATGCTATAGGAACAGATGAGATCTGAAGTGATTTTCTCTCGCAGTGGAATTCAATGATGGGAAGAGGTCAGCAGATCAGTAGGTGGTCAGGTCGACCTATCAGAACAGCTAGAATGTTGTCATGGTGAACTGAACACAAATGCCTCCCCCTGAAACCTCATATTACCGGGGGTAAAATGGTTTGTCTAAAGAGTGCTTCACAATGACTATTTGTGTGATTCTTTTTCCAATGTTGAAGTGCAGCTTGACCTGCATGAGAGGTTAAAATGGAGCAGAAATCATTTTTATTTCCTTCCCACAATGCAGTGCCTCCTCTTCTCAGGTACCAACTGCAAATTGTGACAAGGAAGTGGATTGTACTCTTTTTTTTTTATCAAGGCGTAATGCGTTTTAATGCTGGATGTAAAAATAAATAATAAATCCTAAATAGATCTCATGTGTATAGCTAGCCCTCCCAAAGAGCTCTTCAGTATCTCTACATCACAGACCTGGAACCAGTTTCCACAACCAGCTCCAAGGGTTAATAACACTGTCCTCGTTCTGCATATCACATAAAATGAGCCCTTCACATAAGCCCTTAAAATCTATATCTGCAGCTGGATTATCCTCAATGCAGCCTTCAGCCAAATTTAGCCGCCTCAGTAACTGTGCCTTCAGTGCAGCAGGGAGGGGAAATGACCATCTTTTGTGTCTACTACATAAACAGGAGGTGACGAAATTTACTTTAAAAAAAGATATATCCATACATATATTATTAGATAATTTGGTGTTTCATGCATAGCACACCAGGCCTAGCCTCTGGTCACATAATCAATTATTCTTTCCTTAGTTAAATGCCAGCCACATTACAGCTTCTATATAGACCTGTTAAGAGTGTGTTGGCTCTATTCCCTGCTAATACAATTAAAGAGGAGCGCCGTAAGCAGTTCACAATTTATTTACTGAATAAATTGGGACAAAAAACACCAGAATCTGTTACAATACAATCAGAACATCCGAGGCAGATATCCCACCATGCACCACCCCCCTCCAAAAGAAAAAAAAAGAAAGAAAAAAAGGAAAGAAAGAAAGCAACATTAGCACCAAATCAGCCAACTTAAATAATAAGGGTAGCTAAATCTACGAAAACTAAAATAAAAGCAGTTGTTTTGAAAAGCAACTTGAGAAATAGCAAATTGATAAATGTTCACGTGTTTACCTTTTCTTTAAAAAAATAAAGAAAAAAAATAAAAGCCCCCACCCCCCCTCCCCCTGCTAGGCAGGCTATAGCATCCATAGGGCACATGCCAATGACTAGATTCTTTAAAAACACAAATTCAAGTAACATTGAGATACGACAAAACATGTCCACTGGTACCCATTCAGAACATGATCATGTTACAGAACCTACGCAGGCATTAGAAAACCAATATGAGGTACTGAGAGACCATGTCATAGCAATAGTATCATTGAATAGCTTGTGTCAAGTAAAAAACAAAACAAAAGCAAAAAGAAAATAAAGAAAAAAAACGAAGAAAGGAGACCTGGGTGGCATGGGGCGGTCGGGGCACAGAAATACTGGCACAGAAGATTCATTGTTTACTCTAAAGCTTTGGACAGACGCCTTTTCCCCGTCACGCCTGTCCTGTGTCCAAGATATTGCCTACGTTATACATGAAAAAAGGAATCTCTGAATAAAGAAAAACCCTGCAATGTATTTTCTTAATTATTTTTTTAAATATATATATATATATTTTATATATATATATTTATATTTATATATATAGTTACAATTTAAATAAATGTTAAGTTTTTTTTCCGTTCCTACAAATGACGAGGTGAATTTAAATAAGAGGAAGCTACTGTAGTCTAAAAAGAGGTGGAATAGGTCACAGACACTTAACCAAATCAGAGTGCGCAGCGCCGCGTTTCGGAGGCTCGGCAAGAAAATGGTTAGAAATTAAGGTTAAGGGAGAGATTTAAGCAGCAGTAACGAGAGAATGTAATAGCGTGAAATAAAGAAATGAAAAAGAAAAAACTAAAAAACAGGTGACCATCTAAAAATAGAATGGAAAATGAACAATGAAGACAATGTGGCGAACGCCTTGGAGAGTGAAACGGTTGAGATGAAACAAGCTAGTGAAAACAGGTATGAGGATGCTGAGTGACTTGTCTTCTGCGTCAGTGATAAAGAGCTTTTTCTTTTGAGTAATGTAATGGTAACGTTAGACACAAATGACAAATGATGAAAACAAACCAACAGAACAACAAGAAAAAAGAAAAGAAAAAAAAGATCGAGGTCATCCATCTTGATGATTGCAAGAACAGGCCAAATGCTGTCCAATTCCTAACCAATGGTCCAGGCTCAGAAATTATATAACCCTTTTTTTAATAGATTAGGGACAGGATTTCGGGGCAGGGCGGGGATTTCTGGTCCTAGATCTGTGGTTATGGATTTTGATGCTACCTAAAGCTATGAGAGGAGCATACTGCACAAGGGAGTGGTGTTGCAGTTTGTTTTAAAATTGTTCTCCTTGGTCTTTTTGTCCCTTTCGTGCTTCCCATAGTGTCACACACGGTGCATGTCTCTACCTTTTTAAGAGCACCACATTAAAATAAAAACAGATCCAAAAAGAACATTTTGCTACATCGTTTGCGACTTGCATGTCCAGCGGTGACGGCCCCCTAAGGGGAAGTGCGTCGCGTGGTGGGGGTGACATTTAGTTGCCATTTGTCATGCCAGGCCTCGAGGCTCAAGGTTTTCCATGGAATGGTGGAAAGAAAACAGGATGGAAACACCTTTTTTTTTTTTTTTTTTTTTGTGAGAGTGACAAATGTTCACCTGCTAATCTCTAAACTACCGTTTGGCTCCGCTTCGAGCCGAGCGACCGCGGGTGGAGTCGTCCCTTTTGTGCTTGGTGTCGTCGTCGCGCGGCTTCAGCTGAAGAACCGGTCCAGCTCCTCCTCCATGCTCACCTCCGGGACCGCCTGCTCCTGGTCTCGCTCCGCCCTGCCCTGCGCCGCGCCGCCCTGCCCCGCCGCACCGGCGGAGGCGAACCAGGGGTGCTCCAGAATCTCGCGGGAGGTGAGGCGTTCGGCGGGCTCCCGGCGCAGGATGGAGCGGATGAGGCACTTGGCCTTGGGCGTGAGCGTCTCGGGGATGCTGAAGTGGCCCCGGCGGATCTTGCCGAAGAGCGAGCCGGGCTCCACGTCGTGGAAGGGGTAGCGCCCCACCAGGATGGTGTAGAGCATCACGCCCAGGCTCCAGACGTCGGCCGCCTTGCCCGAGTAGCTGCCGTTGGCGTTGAGGATCTCGGGGCTGACGTAGGCCGGGCAGCCGTGCTTGTCGGACAGGGAGTCGTCGTGGCCGTCCAGGATGTAGGTGTCCTCAAGGCTCTCCAGCTTCACGAGGTTCCTGGAGACACACAGACATATTAACCACCCTGCTGAGTATCTATGGACAGGAGATATGATACCCATAGTGTCACATGTAGAGAGATGCAACAATAAAAATAATTTCACTGTTGCTACTGATCCAAGGTATTGGTTGATACCGAATACTCATCAGATGGATACATTACTTAAAGATCATTGGCCACAAAATGATACCCGGCTCCATTACGGAGATCTAACATGCTTCCATGTGTCGGAGTTAGTGATGCACGATATATCGGCCGCCGATATAATATCGGCCGATATGGCCGTTTTTTTACACATCGGTATCGGTCCGATATCAAGATGGGGCCGATATCCGATATAAAAAAAAAAAAAAAAAAAAAAAATTATCTTTTTTTTTCTTTTTACATGTTTTGGCCTTAAATAGTTTCAAAAATCAGTCATTTCTGAAAATAAGTTACAAAAGTAAAAAAATTATGCGTTAAAAAAGTGTTTTCTATACAGAGATATCGACATCGGTAAATATCGGTATCGGCCAGAACAGCAATATTAATATCGGTTATCGGTATCGGCCACAATTTTCACATCGGTGCATCACTAGTCGGAGTTATAGGAAATCAACTTGTGTTTTGATTTCTGACATGTTACACATGGTTGTTTGCATAGGGTTTTAGAATCCCCCCCCCCCCCCCCGATACCATTATCCTTCGGCCCAAATTCCCACACCCGTATCTGTGCCTCCCTGAGTAGTCATGTGGATGCCATCAAGACACAACGCAGCCAAAAACAGTCCCGGCTACAGCCTTTTGAGGTAGAACAAAAAAACAAAAGGTCTTTTTACCACCATCAAGATTACCACCGTCCTCACAGGCCCTAGTTCTAATGAAAATGACAGGTGTGCAGAAAACAAAAGCGTGAAGAGGGTGATTAATTGTGACGGGACATCCTAGTACTTTTATATCCACTCCTTTTTGCACATTAGATGAAGTGGAGCACATAATGCTGGGGGCTTAAATGTGACATTGCCATTCACTTAGATAAGAGCACCGGCAGCTAGCGTTCAGTCTATAAATAGGTATTGAAAAGGCCACCAAGAATTGCGATTGCGGGTGACTCCCAACTGCCTTTAGTTAACTGCGTGTGCCGAGGGAGAGAGTGCCCTTCCTTTTTTTTAGAGAACCAAGGCTGCCGGAGTAATACGCTTATTATCTCACTCTCTTTCCACTCATTCACTCTAAAAGCCCCCGAGACGTCATCGTGACTAAGAAGAGCCGAGGAGGCCCAGGCAACAGATTCTACACGCGGTCGAGAAAGACACACTTGCGAGGCGACCGAAGTGCTTCCATCTGGGTGTGAAGAGGGGCCGTGAGACGCGTCAGCGCACGAGGCACGTCAGCAGCGCATGAGGCGAGGGGGAGAAGTGTCAGTCTTCTGGGGGAGGGGGCTCTCCATTTTAACTACGAGACGAGATGAGCCCAGGAAAACGCTTTGCTTATGCATATTATTCAGAAACGTTATTCATCGCTGCCCGTCTGCGACACGTGCACACACACACACACACTCGAGAGGCTCGGGAGCTCGTTGCCAATGGCGATGTGCTTCGGTGGGAAGAGTGGGAGGCGGCTTCACATTATGCTAATATGCTAAAAGAAGGTTTCAATATTTTACCCATTCAGGAAAATGCTAGCGTTCGTGTGTGTGCAGAGTGTCCTTTGTTCTTGCAAGATTTTAAATAAATAAATAAAACAACAGCAATGTATTGTTTAGATTAGGCATATCATTTCCTCAACAGCGACTTGAATGCTATAATGGGACAAAGGCAAACCTGTAATACAGACAAGAAGATTAAACATAGAAAAAGTGCAGATGCTAAGATATATATCTTATGTGTCAGTGGGCTCATTGTACCAATCAACCAAGAGATACATTGTTCACGTTATGAGACGTTCTGGTAACTCGGCCACTATCAGGCTGTAACAGGGTCATCATCAGTATTCGAGAAACCAATACTGTGAAAATCCAAGATCCAAAGCAAAGCAGCTCGACTTTCTGCATTTTTGGTGTTAGTTGTAATGTTGGATCTTTTAATGAAGAAATATTGATTATATTTTTTATCATTTCTGTCTGGCTGGCTATATTTCAATAATTTATTCTGGCCGACACTTAGAATCGTATTAGTAGTGAGAAAAACTGAAAGAAATAGGGTGCCGGTGCAATCTCATTAAAATAATGTTTTAATTGCTGCCCAACCACTTTATTTGAGTTGTCTAGGATATATTATGTATGCAGATCCTAAAATAGCCCGGAGCTCGGCGCAGATCACCAGGTGAGATGGCGGTTGGGGGCAGACCTTGGGCTAAAGTGCTGGTTCTCAAACTTGCACTGCTGTGCTGGTAGATTCCACTCGTGGCTGACCTTTGACCTCTAAACTTTACACAGGCTTGGCGGTTGGTTATTTGCTAAGAGCAGGGTGATATAACCAGGTCGGGAACTCGACACATGCTGTGGAAACCAGCTGTGACGCTATCGCTTTACGTCTGCAGCTCTCTCTCTGGTCTCTCAGTCTTGCGCTCTTTCCTTCTCTGGACATTTACTAAGGCCCCTTAAACATGACCTTGGGCTTGAGCCAAGGGGGGGGGGGGGGGGGGGGGTCTCTTTCGCAATAGTCTAAAGCGGTTTCCTCTCTTCGTATATCCCCTCCTCTCGTCTACTCTCTCCACTGGTCTGCAGGGGCTAAAACAGGTGAAAGCACATTCTTGACAGGCCATAAAGTAGACATGGCTCCACACTGTCCCATCTCTCTTAAATCAAGCAGACATCAATTATTTGGGGGAGGAGGACTTGACATCGCTGCCCCTGCGGCAGGCTAGCATGGCTGCCAAGGTCGTGAGGCGGCTCGGCTTCCCTTTTCCATGGCCAGAGCCAGGAGCGTGACGCCACACACTCTGACAGAAGGCATCGAGTGGCAGGCTATGCTTTTGAAATGGGGGCTTGGATGAGGGCTAGCAGGATAGGATAGGTTACCCTTGTGCAGAATGTGCACACAGACCTAAGATGGGTTTATACTCTCTCTCTCTGCCATGTCCATTACAAGGGATGAAACACACAAAAAGTATCTTAGATCAGCCTCTGTGAGTGACTTAATTCATATAGTGTCTGGTTGGGGGACACTGGTTGCTTAGGCAACAACAACCTATGTCTGAATTTATTGTGTGTAATTCACACATATCACCACCAGGGGTCATTAAGTCTATGTACTGTAAGCATTCGGTCTATTCTTGCAGAGCTCTACAGCCATGCAGCCTTAAATGGAAAAAGCCCAGCCTAATTGAACATCTGTCACACAAAAGCCAGTCCTGGCAACTTCCCTGTATCTGCTTATCAGTTCAACAGCAGTTCAGCTATCTGGAATGGCATCCGTTCAACGATTGCCTCTGCTCGTCCTAATCTTCATCAACCTCACTTCCAATATGCCAACCATTGATTTGGCCTAAATGGTACACATCGACTGGAAATATAAACCTTGTATAACCAACCAAGTCTGGGACCAAAATAACCGAGGGAAGCACAAGGGGCTTATGTTGCATATGAACACTGCTCAAGATTTACGAGGGACATTCCCGTCTGATGCAGTCTCTCTCTGCTTACACTCTTGTGTGTAAGTGCAATATAGAGATGACATTGATGCAACTGTAATGACATTTAACAGCCCAAACAGATTTCACAGTGACCGACAGGTGAAAGAGACAGAATGTACTAGAGGTAAGTAGGTAACAGTATGAATGCTACTGCGGGGCTCACCTGTCCTCGTTCCTGAAGACGAACTTCCTCAGTTTGAGATCACGGAGGACCAGTCCGTTATCGTGGCAGTGTGCCACGGCCGAGGCTATCTGATGGAACAGTCGGGCGGCCTCCTCCTCCCGCAGCTTCTTGCAGGTGCGGACGAACGAGTGCATGTCGCCATAGCTTCTCTCGAAGAACACGTAGGCCCGTGTCTCCCCAAGCAAGATTTCCAGGATGTGGTTGATGTGCTGGTGCGTGCCCAGGGCGAAGTAGGCCGCCAGAGACTCCTGGTAGCGGCCAATATCAAATACCTGCAGCCACAAGGAGGGAGAGAGGTATCCAATTAAGAGAAAGTAAGGGCAGGATGCGTCAGGGATGCAGCTCTAAATCAGTATAATGGAATCCGACGGTCAACATTTGGACCTTTGCCACCCTCCCGAGTCATGCATTTAAGAACCACTGGACACGTGCAGATTGAGCCCTTCAATTGAGCCAGTTGGACAGCCACAATCCCGTTACACAGATCCAGTGCTTTAGAGATGCCTGAGGGGGTGGGCGGCGGGGCATACCGACTGCAGCAAGTTAGTGAATTGGAATGTACTGCAGCCCAGGGATGCAGTCTCCTTCGGTTTCCATAGTAACCTCTCAATTGACGTTCAGTGCAGCCGGCCCAGGTGAGAGAGCTTTTCGGCTCATAGTCAATACAAGTGCGTGCGCCCCCCCCCCCCCCCCAAAGCTCTCAATGTCTTAACTTAAGTGATGACTTACCATCAATCTTAAAAGATATATAAATTGATCTTTAGCGCTGTATTGAAGAAAGCAAAGAAATTGAGGTCAAATAGTATAGCGTGCTTGCTGGTAGTACCAAAGGGCTTTATATTCATTATCTCCGTGACAGATTATCTTGGTCATGGGAGGGGTATTAAGTGTGCTCGTTATACATCTATTGGTGGATGTCACCATCACTTCCGCTCATCACCAGACCACCAAACCTGCTCAAAGCACATCGTGTTGAATGCACTCCTGGGACGTTCTAATGACCTTATAATTAGCAATACAGTAAAGTCAATCTATAGGCTTTGTGTGGTGGCGCTGGGGGGGAAACAGTCAAAAGGTCGTCTTCAACCTAAGATCCGTGGACTAGCGGTCCGTTAGTCGGACGATCAATGATCACAAGCCAATGCAACTACAGCTGCTGATGAACTGGTGAAGTTCACCAGCCCACCACTATAAATTAATCCTATTCATAGTGTTGTCATAACGTGTCACGCAAGTCCTAGCAGAATGGCGCAATGCCATAATCACAGCTCATTGGCTACAGCTGTCATTTAATAATAATAATCACCTGTTTGACTACACAATCACCTGTTGTTTGTCTACCAAGATGTCTTTGGTGATGTAATGGAATACTATGGATTGCCCTGTGTTGCCCTCCAAAATAAATTGGTAGAAAAGGATTGGTTACAACGATAGAGCTGTGCCCTTCCTGGTGACTTGTCGTACAGAACGATGCAATCTGAAACTGTAAACTCTTACTGCAAAAAATATATTTAATCAAGGGCAAAAATAAGAGCCATCTGTTTTGACAGAGAAACAAAGCCTTGTGTGGAAGCGATCTGGAGTTTGTGTGCGTGGTTACTCACTCCTTTGTCAATGTTACATCATGCAACCCTAGTAACCACACAGCTCCCGAGACACGCGCAAGAGATGCCTGGCTCCCCATTCACTTTTTCCACTGGGCTACTCTCTCCCAGTTCTCTACTTACAATTCATGCATAAAATATAATGTATGGAAACAAAAGTCATCGCAATTCCCCCATGGTATCTCAATAAACAATGACGGGAGTATTTCCTAGATTAATATGAGTCTTTTGGTGGGGTGGGGGGGGGGGGGGTGCAGTGCACTGAAACAAGGACGAGAAAAAAAAACATATGTTTAGAGACATGCGTTCAAGTTCATCTTCTAGCTCGGATTTGATTCAACCGGTTTTTATTATACACGCACAACACTTTGATTGATTGAAAACTGTATTAACAGATTGCAGAATGGGTACGATACAGTACAGCTCAATACACACAATTGTTAAGGGGATGCAGACCAGAGAAAGACTTTCGTCTTGTTTACATCAGGGTCCCCCATTTTCAATTCATCAGGACATGACATACAGATACAGATAGACAGTACTGCTACATCTACACACACCACCACTGCCAAACCATTCAGACGCTCTGGCCCTCACCTTACAGACGAGCTCTTCCCCGCTGTGCAGGTGGGCGGCTCGGAAGACGTGGCCCCCCTCCAGGGGCTCCAGCAGAAGGTAGTCCCCGATGCAGGAGATACAGTGCGAGGAGTCCGGGGTCTCGGGCGGGCTGGGCGAGCCTAGGTTGGGACTGAAACTAGTCTGGTGTGATTCTGTAGTCCTTAGGCAAGACAATTCCTCAAAGTCGTGTGATTTGTGCCGTGATCTCCCATAACGTGAAATGTTAATGGGATTTGACCTCTGTATGTTCATGAGGAATGCTGGAATAATTCCACAAACCCGGGGCTTTCCTCTTCTCTCACCGCGGGACAGGTCTTTTGGTTATTATGGTGAATTCGCGTCAAATGTAATGTTGCAATGGTCCAATACTTTTTTTATTTTTTTTATTTATTAGTCTTCAATAAAACACAAACCGCAGATTTGACCTTATTATTTTCCTGCACTGTGCTGTAGCCGGTTATTATAGCGATCAAACAATGGCAGTGTACAGTTGAGGGGCTGGCTCATGCAATACAGAAAAGGGGTCAAATAATGTAAGTCAATTGTTGCAAAGTTGGTCTCTAGCCCTTTGCCTCGTCTGCCTGCACATTCAGGAGATCAAACGCGGCGAAAATATAAGCATTGTTACTCCAAAGTGCCTGCAAATCGTTGCACCGTTTTGCTCTAAAATAAGCAAATTTTAACACAGTACGACTTGGTGAAGTCAAACCTGCAACAAAGGCAACGCTCTCCGACGTGAGCTTTGCAACGCAGACTAATGCCAAGTTAGCTCGGAGCCAGTCTGCTAGCAGCTTATATGGCCGGTTAATCCATCTGCACGTCACGTTTCATAAAACAGAAACAAATCGTCGGATCATACAGTCTGCAGCAGGCACACACACACACACAAAGCGGACGATCATGAACTGCATGCGCGTTTTGCAAGCTATATAGAATGTGGCTAAATCAACAACACAGAGTGATCGCTAAGCAGGTGCAGCAGGGCTACAGCGGGTTAGCTCGCCTCGCTAGAACTAGACCAGGTCAGTGCACGTCGCCACGGCCTCACTCCCCCCCGGCGAATATGATCCATGCACAAGCTACGGGTGATTGTCATCTACCAAAATATGGGACGAAAACCCATGCAGAATAATTGAGCTTTTTGTTGTGTTCGGGAGTCGATGTCCTTATATAGCGACGAATTCGCCTTTTTTTTTTTTAATCCAAGGGAATTGCCGTCTGCTGCTTTAGCTGGTTGAAGGAAGGGACGGCCGGCCGACGTTCCCAGGCATCAGGCCTATCCCTCGGCTCAGCAACACATCCTCTCCCGCGGCGCTGCTGCTGGATGTACGTGGCGGGGAATCCGGTCCATTCAGTACGAGGTCAGCCGAGCTACACACACCGCGCCTCAGTGCAAGAGCTGACTGACTGGCTGGTGGAGACTTCCACACGGAGACACACACCACGCACACTCACGCACACACACACACATGCACACACACATGCACACGCACGCCAGCCTTCTACCGACCCGCCCCCCTGACGTAACAACACACACACTGGCGCCCCATTGGTTTTCAAGCTGACTACAGTAATATGCAGTCATATGAGATCCATGTAGCCTACTGTAGCTACACCCGAGGAATCTAAATGTATCACGCTGGTATTTAATGTAAATTGAATAGGAGGGGGATGGTAATACGGAGGACGTGTAGTTACTGTACACGGAGTATTGTATTTCCTCCTGAAATGTTATTCATGGGGAAAAAAGCTATGGAATTTCCTCATTCAGTGGGGGACTGTATATAGAATCCACGTTTTTTTTGTTATTGCAAGGCTCCCCCTTCATATCCTTTGTTGCTCTATGAGGTCTACATTTATTTAATCTTGACCATTTGTCCCTGACTCCTCAAAGAAAGTGACCATTGTTAAGATGTTCACTGTTCTCCCCGGAGTTACCAGGGGGTGTGTGAACAGGATTGAGCAACTCCATGTGGGAATGTGGGGCGTTGAGAGGAATGCATGCAGCTGGATGAAGGACACAACCAGAAGTCTTCATTTAAACCTTTTCTCCCCCCTTGCTTGGGTGCACGCACAGCCACACACACACACGGCACACACACACACACACACACACACACACGACACACACACACGACACACACACACACAATTCTCAGATCTCCATTTTTCGTTGCTTGCTCGAATAAGCCCCCATGACATGGAAATGCATTTTTCACACAGAGACTTCTCATCTCAGAATGGTGTCTCACAGTTGCAGAATGCGGTGCACCCACGTGCTATCATACACCCCAGCTGTGTGTGTGCGTTTGTGTGTACCTCTGTGATCCTATCTCCGCTGTGAGCCACCCACTTGAGTTCATTCTCCATAGTATTGCTATAGAGCACATTCTTACTGTACAATAGCTTTGCTTGTGTATTTTAGTTTTTTTTGCAGGACCCGCATGAATACAAATTAACTCATGGAAATGCGTTGGGATGATCACACACAGGAGGTAACGCCCCCTCACTGTTGTTATCGTGGAATATATAACGCATCCTCCTGTTCTAGAATGATATAGGACCACGACGGGTTAGTGGCTGTCATAAAACCAGTCAAGAATAGCTTCCCCCTTCAGATTGTGCCGTCAAAACTACAGTCGTGTCCCACGGCTCGACTTCCTCTGTGAGAACGTTGTGGCTGTGTCCCACATCATTCCAGCCCTGTGAAGAACATGTCTCAGGTGGAAATAACAACCCGTGCTCCATTATTTTCGCCTAGATAGATAGATAGATAGATAGATAGATAGATAGATAGATAGATAGATAGATAGATAGATAGATAGATAGATAGATAGATGACACTGATCCTGTTAAGCGTGGACCACAGCTGTGCATGAAACAGAATAACGATCCCCCAAAAATGTCCTGTGCCCCAGCCCCCCCCCCCCCCCCCCCCGGTGAAAGATGGTCCTGATGGTCTGTCTGACTCATCCCTGGAGGAGCGGCACTCGAGAAAAACCATCATGCCACATCAGCTCTCCAGACACGTCTGTATACTGAGGGTGCCTTGGAGCCAAAACTGCTGAATTCATGTGTGTGTGTGTGTGTGTGTGTGTGTGTGTGTGTGTGTGTGTGTGTGTGTGTGTGTGTGTGTGTGTGTGTGTGTGTGTGTGTGTGTGTGTGTGTGTGTGTGTGTGTGTGTGTGTGTGTGTGTGTGTGTGTGTGTGTGTGTGTGTGTGTGTGTGTGTGTGTGTATGTGTGTGTGTGTGTGTGTGTGTGTGTGTGTGTGTGTGTGTGTGTGTGTGTGTGCGTGCGTGCGTGCGCTTGCCGTGGTGAAACTGAGATGTGCCCTGCAAGTCCCCAAAGGTCAGCGAGGACTAGTGTGTAGCTCTGCATCAGGTCCCTGGAGCGGTCTTACTCACACCGGTAATAGGTTGCAGTCGCCCCCCCTAGACAACGATCTGAGGCTTGTTCCACCCCTAATGGTGGAGGTTATCGGACAATGTTAGCTGATCCTAGGTCTGGGGGCGGAGGGGTGACGTCCACCATGAGTTGTGTGATGATCATACATGGAAAGATGCAGAGAGAGAGAGAGAGAGAGAGAGAGAGGACGAAGGTCAAGAGAGGCAGGAGAGATGAGATGGATGACGCAGATATGGGGGAGATGGAGGTCAGGGGGGAGGAAGGGTCGGTGTAGGAAAGTGGAAGAAAGCGAGGGAGGAGGTGGAAGAGTAATACTTGCTGTGCTGCCTAACTGCTTTCTGGACTGGAAAACAAAGGAGACAGTCAGCGAGCCGGCTGCCACTAATGACAACTTGGAGGCAATTAGGCCACAAGGGTATTACCTCGGCTGCAAAGACCAGAGGAAAAAGATGTACTAGGTGATCTGATATGTGGACTATAACAACAACCTGAGATAGAAATATTTGTCTTTGTCTCTCCTTCACCACTTTTTAGCTCTATTTTAGCTCTATTTTAGCTCTATTTAGCTCTATTCATTATGTCTTAAATATGTATTAATTGCTGTTGATGCTGTGATGGACACCTGAATCTCCCTACAGGGATAAATAAAGGTTTTCAATCAATTCAATGTACCGAAGCGTCACTGTACAAAAATAATACGTGGTAATTTTTTTTTTAATAATGGTGCATTTATATAACGCTTTTATCCAAAGCGCTTTATAATTTGTTCCTCACATTTGACCCATTCACTCACACACCGATGGCGGAGGCAACCATGCAAGGAGCCAGCCTGCTCATCGGGAGAAATGAGGGGTTGCTCAAGGACACTTCATCAACACACTACCTGGGAGGAGTGGGAATCAAACCGGGAACCTCTGGATTACCAGACTCCCGAGCCACTGTCGCCCCAAAGTAGTAGAAGACGTGGGGTCAGGTCTCAATCCCCGTTCACTTCAGTCATTTCAAAATGTAAACAGAAATAGCTATTTATTTGCTGATAATGGAGCATCCATTCTCATGTATTTGTTCTTATCTTGGACTGAACAACCATCTCATGCTATAGCTTTTCACTACTCCTAGCTGTAACGTTCTGGGTTTCTATCCTCTTCTAGGACGGGAAACCCTACCGCCTTTCTGGAGTACTTCACCCTGTTCTATGTTTTTGCACTGATTGACTGTCACCTCTGGTTCGCTGTCACTTATGCTGTCACTAATTGAGGCGTGTGGTATGTCAGGAATGTGGCTATATAGTAATCTCTTGTTCTCTGTCTCTTTGTCGGAGCTTCAAACAGACCTGCGTGCAGTCGGCTACAGGACAAGTGCTGGACCCTCTTGTTGCTGTTATTATGATTTAGTATTCGTCCTTAACCCATTCCGTGCCAACCACGAGTATAGTCGGGTTAACTCGCCATGCGTTCCATGCCAATCACGTGTATAGTCGGGTTTTAATCGTTATTTCTTTTATTAGCGATATCCATTCATTTTTCATCCATCCAGCCTGACGTTATCATTGGGAATGGGTCTGAGCTCGCAAAGGGCAAATACCGCCGCCTATCGTCTCCCGGATGGTATTGCACATCATTGGATTGAATTGGCTGGGACTGTGCATCAGAAAAAAACTCTGGTCCGGGGTTTCCCTTCTCGGGCAAGCAGTATCGTGTTACCACCACATTCACTGGGGAGGCTGGGAGCAGCGTCGATTATGAGTTTTAGACTATAACGTTGGATCAATAAACGCTATCAATATTTGGAATGGCGATCAGGAATTGGATTAATCTTTTTGCAGAACATCTGATGTGAGGTAAGGACTCTATTTTACCAGTCTTGGGTTAATCAGATGTTCCTTTCTCCGCCATCGGAGCGCGTGTGTGTGTGTGTGAGGTTCGCGCCGACCAAAGTAGGGAGAAGCGATTTTTCAGACCTCGTTTCTCTTCGTACATGAGCACACATATACTATCGATAATCTAGCGTTTATTTGAAAACGATTCATAAATCAGACGAAAAATGACAATGTGTTTTGTGTATTCCACTAAAGGGCTATTATCGTGTCTTTCTCTGGAATTACTAGAAATCTCCAAAACTATACTCGTATTCAAAACGGTATAAAACGGAAATGTACAGATGAAAAAACTATCCGTTTCATACATGTTGACTACAAGCAAGTCCTTGATACGCGACGGGTGTATTAGACCCATAGCCATAATTTAAGATATAGTTTAAGCGTTCGCAAATAACCCCGTCCTCCCATTGACTTCAGTGTTGGCACGCTAGACCTAATTTGGTAATATGGGCGTGGCTCTGAATGAGTTAAGTAAGTATATTCTCAGTTGACGCTTGGCGTCTTTCTTGTTATCGTTACATTATTCCTTGCTCTGGTGATTCTTACAATAAAAAGAACACACAATTCGAGAAGAGCAACCACATCTCCGTCTCCTTCTTCCTTCTACAATTGGTACTCAATTCCCACCTTGCATAGTAACACCTAGCACTTTAACGACAGCCCACTTCCTATATTGATTGAATTGAAAGAATTGAACTCAACCTTGGTGGAAGATAATATGTTGTTTAATTAAGCCTGATTAAACCGCATCACTTCCTGCTCACATCCTCATCCATTCGCACATTGTCATACATTTCTCACTTCTGTTTTGACTGTGTGAGAATTAGACCCCGTCGCCTCACCCTCTCTGGGTTTATTTTCATATCTAGCACACGGAATGATATCCCTTGACTCCTGCTCTCGCTGTGACCCACACAGCAAGCTCTTTTCCCCCAAGGGCTTTGCCAAGGGGCAGCAGCTGCGATGCCCCTAACTTTCAACTGAGTGGAAAACAAGTTATTTTCGGGGATGGGTACATGTGCCACATTCTGCCCTTCATGGTGCATTGGGACCCGAGGCCTGTTTTTAACAGAGAGAGTGAGGGATGGAGCTCCAGATGGAAGGAGAGAGAGAGGGGGGGGGGGTAGACAGAGAGAAAGAGAGGGGATAGACAGAGAGAGAGAGGGGGGATAGACATAGAGAAAGAGAGGGGATAGACAGAGAAAGAGAGGGGGGATAGACAGAGAGAGAGAGGGATAGACAGAGAAAGAGAGGGGGGATAGACAGAGAGAGAGAGAGAGAGAGGGGATAGATGGATAGAAAGAGAGATAGAGGGATAGACAGAGAGAAAGAAAGGGGATAGACAGAGAAAGAGAGGGGGGATAGACAGAGAGAGGGGGGATAGACAGATAAAGAGAGGGGGGATATACAGAGAGAGAGGGGGGGATAGACAGAGAGAGAGAGACGGGGGATAGACAGAGAGAGAGGGGGATAGACAAAGAAAGAGATGGGGGATAGACAGAGAGAGAGAGGGGAGGGATAGACAGAGAGAAAGAGAGGGGGATAGACAGAGAGAGAGAGGGGATAGATGGAGAGAAAGAGAGAGAGAGGGATAGACAGAGAGAAAGAGAGAGGGATAGACAGAGAGAAAGAGAGAGAGAGTGAGAGAGAGAGGGATAGACAGAGAGAAAGAGAGAGTGAGAGAGAGGGGATAGACAGATAGAGAGAGAGACAGAGAGGGATAGACAGAGAGAAAGAGAAAGATTGAGGGGATAGACAGAGAGAAAGAGATGGGGGATAGACAGAGAGAGAGGGATAGACAGAGAGTGAGAGAGAGAGAGAGAGGTGGATAGACAGAGAAAGAGATGGGGGATAGAGAGAGAGAGAGAGGGATAGATGGAGAGAGAGAAAGAGAGGGGGATAGTGTTACATTGATAATACAACTAATGCGCTCACATTTCCGCCCATATGACTACGCTCATATTTCTGCCTATTCTTTCCCGGCGAGCCTCCCGGTGACGGTGGCTGGTCACATTGAATTCACACACGCAACACACAACAATAGTAATCATGAAAGTAGAACAAATTGCAGCTGCAAGGTATTGGATATCAATTTGTAATCAGACCTACTTGTCAATCAGCGACAAGGTGTTTACGAGACAGAAGACTATAGTTCACGCTAGGGAGTTGAAGACGATGGCTGTCGCTGTATTCTCTGTGCTTTCGTTCGGCAGCTCGGCGATCACATGTTCTCCATAGGCTGCAGAGAAGCCTCTCTTTTCTCAGTGTCTCCGACAATAAGGACGGTGGAGAGAGGCTGCTCTACCTGTGTTGTAGGCAGGGACGATGGCCTGAGATCACTTTCTCAGTGGCGATATAGATTCTGAGAACTCAACTATCAATATCAGCCGGTACAGAGTAGCCTACTGATCCATCTCTTTATTTTTTTGTCAATGTGTTTTTATTACAGTTTTAAACGTTACAGTAGACATTACAGATGTAACAGACATAAGCACATAAACAAAACAAAACCAAGAAAACTGAAAAAAACTCAATTTATATTATTTCTCTGTATCCGATTGGGGAAATTCTCAGACACAAAACTCTATTTTTAGCCTGGTGTTGGACTGGTCGGTGCATTCCCTAGCTGTCGGCCACGTATGGCTCACATCACAGACTGATGTTCTATCTGTAAAATCTCCTCTGTTCCCCCTCATGAAAACTTGAAAGAAAATAACCCTTTGGTAAAGTTTAAAGCTTTTATTTGCCAGGTGCCTAGTTAAGTGAATTGGTGTGCACTGGAGCAGAGTGAAGCAGAGTGGAGCAGAGCAGAGCGCCACACAAAAAATCCACAATTGCCTAGAAATAGCCCAATTTAGTCAACCACATACAGTACAGTGATGATGCATTACAGAAGTGCAACTTTTGTCCACTCGCAGCACTTAATAACTTTTTAACATCATAAGCATCTTGTCTACTTGGGGCGGCGCAGGAAATGCATGAGTGCAAAACGATGAGACCCCATAGCTGGAGAAACAAACCACCAGTCAGCAGCAGGGCGGGGGTTGGTGGGGTGGGTGGGGGGTGGTGGGGGGAGGGTTTGGGTAAACCCAGGGGCACATTGCAGCTAATCAAAATGAACCCTGGCGCTTCCATCTACCTCAATTTGACCCTGCTGGCTACGGACCCCCCAAAAGATCTCATGCTGCATGGGGTGTAAATGTTTAAAGCAGTAGCGGCCGGTGTGAACTACATTTGGGTGGGCACGGGTGGGGGGGGGGGGGGGGGGTGAAGGGGGGCAAGCGGACAGCTCACGTTAAGTCGAGTTACTACACTAGTACACGTATGATCAATGCAATAATGAACACATATATATCTTGTCATTTTAAACAAGTTACCATTCATTCATTCATCCATTATGCGTCAAATTAACAACAACAGAGAGAGAGCGAGAGAGAGAGAGAGAGAGAGAGAGAGAGAGAGAGAGAGAGAGAGAGAGAGACCGAATTAACTCACTGTTTACGTGGTCGAGGAGGGCTTGATAAAGTGTATAATTATGTCCACTGTTGTCCCACAGTCCCATACCGTTGATGTATATCCACTCTGTCCAGACTGCATCCAGCTATTAGCCAAATAGCTTGTTGTTGTTGTTGAATGAGTCTGTCTTTGCCCATTTCCGCGTCGAACAGCCTGCAAACTACCTGGCGTTCTATCGCCCTGCTCTAAGACAAACTCTAACCTTAACCAACTTTGAAAGAGTGCCTAAGCTTAACCGTCGAAAGAACTTGCCATCACGTTCTAAGACAAACTCTAACGTTACCTTAACCTACTTCAAACGAAGAGTGGCTAGGCTTTCCCAGTGTAGAAACTGACGTCGGCCAATCAGAGAGCGTCTCCGAGAAATTCGGCTACGGAAATTATTGACGCTGCTTGCTTAGATGATAATAGATCGCTTGGAAAGGCGCCCGGTTTCCATCATAATCATATCATATTTCATATTTCAATGCACAGCGAACTACGCACTGATTGGCTGCGACAGTACAGCGATGAAACCAGTGAGCTATGCGTCTAGCCCAGGAGAAATGCGGCTATGGAAAGTATAGAGGCGGTATTATTCTCTAGCAGACAGTCACTTCCTGTTCATGAAAACAATTATTTATATTTGATATATTAACGTTATATTGTGCATTGGAAACACAAACATACTTAAAATGAGTAAATATTATTCATTTTAAACATGTTTATTTGATTTCTAGGGCTCTCAAAAAGAAAAAAAAACTTCTTCTTCTCTCTTTTCACCAGGGAGGGCGGCGCTCTAACGCCCCCATTGACCAGCCGCCACTGGTTTAAAGGTACTTTAGTGAGTTCAAGACGTAACACCCTGTCAGTACATAGTGTAGATGTTTGCATTCCACCTCGTCTCATCTTCTTCTCCCTCTGAGGCAGTGGGAAGTGTGACAGGATGAGCGGCAGGGTCACAGAGACGAGACCAGCTGCACGCGGAGAGTGTAGGGGAGGGGACAGAATTAGGGTCATTGGCTCGGATCTCATCTTCATGAAGTCAGAGAGCAGAGAGAGAGAGAGCTCGTGGCGACTGTGTCATTTGACTGGGTGATTCACTCACTCATAAGTAGAGAGGTTAATAATAGTTGTGTGTGTGTAGAGCCAACGGAATGAAATCATACAGCTCGGATGCTGTGAAGACCTCCAAATGGCCCGACTGCAAAGAGGAAACGTGTTTATTCGTTGTTTATTTTTTTCGTGTTTCTCTCTCTACTTTTAAGTCTGAGCAAAATGACAATGTAGTTTATGTCACCCTCAGTGTTTTTGTCTGTGAATGTCTCCGAGCCGTCTCCCGTTTTGAAAAGAGTCAAATGAGTCAAATCTGTGTGTTTTCTCTTACTCTTCTTGGCTCAGCAAGTATAGCAGCATGGGCTGTCAACTGCTCGTCAATAATTCACAATATATATATATACAGTATATATATATATTTATATATATATAAATATAAATGGATGATAAAGCCTAGCCGACCAAAGATATATGAATATAGAACGCTGTAAGGCTATGATTACATTATGGGAACTTGACTCATATGCAGGAAGCCAGTCCAAAGGTTACCCCCCACCCCACCCCATACACTCTCTCTCTCTCTCTCTCTCTCTCTCTCTCTCTCTCTCTCTCTCTCTCTCTCTCTCTCTCTCTCTCTCTCTCTCTCTCTCTCTCTCTCTCTCTCTCTCTCTCTCTCTCTCTCTCTCTCTCTTGTACTTTTTACTCCTATACATTCATCTGAACTCATCAATGACTAGTTACAGTGCTTTGAAGAAAAATATTTAGCATAAAAAACATGGCAAAAAAAGATTACATGCTTTCAAATTTGAAGCCTGGCAACTTCAAGAGGATGTAATCAAAGCAGCATAACTGGACCACATACTACTTTAACATAACATTTAGAGGTCAATGGTTTGACGATTGAATGCTTCCAAGGACTGGAATATACAAACATCACGTAGAATGCATACTTTTGATACTTTTGAAAGAGGAACTACACCCAATTCCGGAATTCATAAATGTTATTCCTCTGGTCTGAGACACAAATATTACTCTCTCCCAAATCCAAAAACTAGAGTGCTAGAACTCAAACTTAGTATAGAGTTTGAAGTTGCTCCATAGACAATGAATTGAAGATTGTATAGATGTTTTATACACAGAGCACCCAGGGGAATGTTCTGAGTTCATAGGTACATTTTCTCAGAACTGAAGACACTACAATATAATAAAGCTAATGTTGATATAAAAAATAAAACAAATGTTCTGTGGTTCCACAACATCCCCATTCATTGTTAATGGAGCAGCTCCAGACCTGATGACATCACATGTTTGATTCTTACTTCTCTGGTTTCTGGCGTTATGAGAGAGTAGCTCATGTTCACAAACATTGTTTTAGGAAATAA